>NW_006408608.1:4145039-4160349 GCF_000296735.1 Chrysochloris asiatica
GATCGTATATCGTTTAATTGCATGGTTACAATCCCCTCCATGCATCATCAACCAACCAAAGGGTATACCCTGCAAGCCTGCCCCCCAGTCATCAGCACACAGCCCCTCTCCCTCTCTGAGTCTAAAGTCCTCAGCCGCTCCATCTCTCCATGTCATCGTCTCTGCCTCCATCTCTGGTGTCACTGTTTCTCTGGGTAGGGTTCTGCACTCTGCTCTCCTCCCTTGATGGTCCCAGGGACCTCTGCTCCTGGACTACAAAGTCAATCACTCCCCTTCTTTTGCTACAAAATGTACACCTTTACTACATTTCTAACCTTCACAGTCAGTCCTATAGCTATTATTCACTACTGTGCCACATGAGTGCTATCCCCATCTCCTTTCATCAGCCCCGCCCAGACTTGTTTGATTACTTTACTGCTGCTCCCATGAGTGTTCATGGTTGATCCAAGAAAAACAAAATCTTTGACAACTTCAATCTTTTTTCCATTGATAAGAATGTTGTTTATTGGTCTATTGGTGAGGATTTTTGTTTTCTTTACATTGAGGTGCAATCCATACCAAAGGCTGTGGTCCTAAGTATTAAATACTTAAGTATTTTAAGTCCTCTTTACTTTCAGCAAGATTGTATCATCTGCATATCACAGGTTGTTAATGAGTCTTCCTCCAATCCTGATGTCACGTTTTTCTTCATAGAACCCACCTTCTCAGCTTATTTGCTCAGCATACAGGTTGAATAAGTATGGTGAAAGAATACAACCCTGTCGCACACCTTTCTTAATTTTAAACCATTCAGTGTTCCCATGTTCTGTTCAAACAACTGCCTCTTAGTGCATATACAGATTCCTCATGAGTACAATTAAATGTTACAGAATACTCATACTTCGCAATGTTGTCCATAGCTAGTCATGATCTAGCCAATTGAAAGCCTTTGTGTAGTCTATAAAGCACAGGTAAACATCTTTCTGGTATTCTCTGCTTTCAGCAAAGATCCATCTGGTGTCAGCAATGATATCTCTCGTTCCATGGCCTCTTCTGAATCCGGCTTGAACCTCTGGAAGTTCTCTGTCAATGTATGCTTGTAGCCCTTTCTGTATTACCTTTAGCAAAACTTTACTCGCATGGGATATCAAAGAGATTGTCCGATGATTTCCGCATTCTATTGGGTCACCTCTCTTTGGAATGGGCACAAATACAGATCTCTTCCAATCAGTTGGCCAGGTAGTTGTCTCCCAAATTTCTTGGCAGAGATGAGTGAGTGCCTCCAGTGTCACCTTGCCTTCTTGAAAGATTTCAATTTTTATTCCATCAATTCCCAGTGCCTTGTTCTTTGCCAATTCCTCCAAAACACCTTGGATTTCTTCCTTCAGTATTATTGGCTCTTCATCACATGCTACCTCTTGAAACGGTTGAACATTAACCGTTTCCTTTTGGTACAGGAACTCTGTGTAATCCTTCCATCTTCTTTTGATGCTTTCTGCATCATTCAATAATTTTCCCAGAGAATCCTTCAATAACGAAAGTCAAGGCTTAAATATTTTTAGCTGGTGGATTCGAATTGCTGACTTTGTGGTTCACAGTCCAGTACTGATCCTACCATGCCACACCAGAAGTAGAATGATGCAAATGTGGCATACCTGTGGCCCACCAAAGGACTGGATCACTTGCTAATAACATAATTAAGATACATGGAACCCTTAAGTGGTGTTGAACCATACAAAAAGGAGTATGGAATCAGAATGGGGGGGATTGGTCAGTTTTGACATCCTTCTACACTTGAAATAAGCCATCCCAGAGGCAGAAAGGGGGATCTCAAGACCACCAAGAAAGAGGAGCCAGTAGTGGAGCATGTCCTTTGGATCACAGATCCTTGTGTTGGGAATCTCCTTGATTCAGTAGACAGAGAACTGTGACACTGATAATGGTGTAAGACAGCAATAAACAGAGGCAGAGAAATGGTGGAGATCACTAAGAGGTAGGCACTATATGGAGCAGTGGGCTTCCTAGCTGTGGAGTGAGAATACTGAGTACCTTTGGGATACGGTTGCTGGTAGAGTAGGGTGTCTCCAGGAACTTCTTGACTGAACTGAAGAGCTTCATAACACTTATCTGAGCAGGGCAGAGGTTGGCCTGACCCAAGAACCTGCCTGCAGGCATGGATGTGAAAAGGCTGCCTTGTCTGAAAAACTATATCCTGAATCTTTCTTGATCCTAATTTGTAACCTGTTACTTTCCTTATGAAACCCATAACTGTGAGTGTGGTCTTTGTATACTTCCTCCAAACATTTTTGCTCTGATGGTTCTGGGTAAGAAAAGGTGGGAGAAGATGCTGACAGGATTACATGATTCAATTGTGAGTGGTTAACAGGGCACATTGAAACTCCTAGACCCAGGGATAGAAAGCTGTTGACCCTAGAGGAGTGGCAGATGAGCCACAGCAGCAGAACCAAAAACCAGAGCATGAAACAGAGCAGGGGGCTTCCCAGCCCATGCAGCAAGTGAAGCTGAGTGACTTTGGGCAAGAGGCTTGCTTGCAGTGTGAGGTGTTTCCAGGCACTTAAATGGGGGGAGGTGTCTTGGTGTGCTGACCCACAGAGCTAGAGCTGAATGCCTTCAGGCTGGGACTTATGATGAAGTGGTATGTTCTGTGGGCATTTATCAGTTGCCCTAAAAGAACTGTGTTAACATTACCCAGGCAGAGAGAGGCTTGCTTGTGGGCATGGCAGAGGAGGCGCTGTCTTGACTGAAACAACTGTGTCTGAGCATTTCTGACTCTGATTAGTAACCTGTTAACTACCCTAATAAAGTCAGTAACTGTAAGTATGGCGTCTGTTCTGTGTGGCTGTTGCAGTGAATTATTGAACCCAGCTGAGTACAGGGTATTATAGGAAGGATGGTTAGTGCCATCATTTTTAGCAGTGATCTTGTAACAAAATTTGCATGAGGCAAATCTGCTGCACAAGACTTCTTCAAAGTGTTAAAGAGCAAAAGTGTCAGTTTGAGGATTAAGGTGCACCTGAATCAAGCAGTGGTAGTTTCAATAGACTCATCTGTATATGAAAGTTGGACAATGGATAAGGATGACTGTAAAAGAATTGATGCATTTGTGTTATGCTGTTAGAGAAGACTATTAAAGGTACCATGGACTTCCAGAAGAACAAACAAATCTGTGTAGGAAGAAGTACAACCAGAACGCTCCTTAGAAGCAAACTAAGATGGCCAAACTTCATCTCTCATACTTCAGACATATTGTTAGGGGGGACCAGTCCTGGAGATGGACATCATGCTTGATAAAATGAAGGGACAGTGAAAAAGAAGGAGGCCCTCAATGAGATGGAATGACACAGTGGCAGCAACAATGGGCTCAAGCATAGCAGCAATGGTGAGGACCAGGTGGTGTTTTCGTTGTGTTGTACATAGGGTTGGAACCAACTTGACAGCACCTAACAACGAATGTACTGAGAAGTTCTGGCGGGTGCTGTAGGATCTGCACTGGTTGCTAACGATAAGGTTGGCTGCTCAAACCCACCAGGTGCTCCTTGGAAACCCTATTCAGGGTTGCTGTGAGTCAGAACCCACTTGATGACACTTAACAACAACAAGATGTGTACTGATGGAGTCCTAGTGTGGCGTTGTAGGATAAGCACTAGACTGGTAATCACAAGGTCGGCTAGTTCAACCTTACCAGCCACTCCTTGAAACTGTTATGAGTCAGAACCAACTTGACGGCACTTCACAACAACAACAAATGTACTGATGGGGGCAGTGTTGGCTCAGTGGCAGACTTCTCCTCTTCCATGTGGGAGACCCAGGTTCAATTCCCGGCCTGTTCCCCTCATGCACAGCCACTCCCTCATCTGTCAGTAGAGGCCTACATGTTGTTAGGATGCTGAACAGGTTTCAGCAGAATTTTCGGAGTACAATGGACTATGAAGAAAGCCTGGCAATCTAATATTTGAAAATCAGCCAATGAAATCCCTACGATCACAAAGGTCTGATGGTCTGATCTGTAATTGATCATGAGGGTGGTGCTGGACTGGGCAGCAGAGAATTTCCAGAGGTTCAAGCCGGATTCAGAAGAGGACCTGGAATAAGAGATATTGCTGATGTCCGATGGATCTTGGCTGAAAGCAGAGACTACCAGGAAGATCCATCAGACATCAACAATATCTGTGCTTTATTGACTACGCAAAGGCTTTCAATTGTGTGGATCATGACAAGCTATGGACAACATTGTGAATATGAGTATTCTGGAACGCTTACTAGTGTTCATGAGGAATCTGTACCTGGACAAAGAGGCAGTTGTTTGAACAGAACACTGTTTAAACCATTCAAACACCGAATGGTTTAAAATTAAGAAAGGTGTGCAACAGGGTTGTATTCTTTCACCATGCTTATTCAACCTGTATGCTGAGCAAATGATCTGAGAAGCTGGGTTATATGAAGAAAAACATGGCATCAGGATTGGAGGAAGTCTCATTAACAACCTATGATATGCAGATGATACAACCTTGCTTGCTGAAAGTGAAGAGGACTTAAAATACTTATTGATGAAGATCAAAGACCATAAACTTTGGTATGGATTGCACCTCAATGTAAAGAAAACAAAAATCCTCACCGCTGGACCAATAAACAACATCCTTACCAATGAAGAAAAGATTGAAGTTGTCAAGGACTTCATTTTTCTTGGATCAACTATTAACACTCATGGAAGCAGCAGTCAAGAGATCAAACGACATATTGCATTAGGCAAATCTGCTGCACAAGATCTTTTTAAAGTGTTGAAAAGCAAAGATGTCAGCTTGAGGACTAAGGTATGCCTGACCCAAGTCATGGTATTTTCAATAACCTCATATGTATGTGAAAGCTGGACAGTGAATAAGGAAGATCATAGAAGAATTGATGCATTTGAGTTATGGTGTTGGAGGAGAATATTGAAAGTACCATGGGCTGCCAAAAGAATAAACAGATCTGTGTTAGAAGAAGTGGAGCCAGAGTGCTCCTTGGAGGCCAGTATGATGAAACTTTGTCTCTCATACCTCGGACATTTGTCAGGAAGGACCAGTCACTGGAGAAGGATATCATGTTTGGTAAGGTGGAGGGTCAATTACTGCAATTCATTTCTTTTGTATTAACTTACTTAGTGCATACCCATAGAATTTCTGGTAGTGTAGTGGTTACGAATCGGGCTGCTAATCTCACGGTCTGCAGTTGGAAAATACCAACTGTTCCGTGGGAGAAAGATGAGGCTTTCTGCTCCGGTAAAGATTTACAGCCTCGGAAACCCTGTATAGGGTCGCTATGAGTCGGAACCGACTCCAGGGCACAGAACCACCACCATCACCACCACCACCCGTAGAATAGGAGTCCTAGTGTGGTGCTTTAGGTTAACATGCTGGACTGCAAGGTTGGTTTGAATCACAAGGTCGGCGGTTCAAGCTCACCGGCTGCTCCTTGGAAACCCCACACAGAGTCTGTATAAGTCGGAACCGACTCGACGGCACTCAACAACAACAATACTTATTAGAGACTCTCCAGTTATTCCTGTTATTCTAGCATCATCACTGTCTCCAATTACTCTCCAAGTAGTCTTCAAATTGCAGAGATTGTTCTAAAATACCATTTTCATCACATAGTCTCCTGGCCCCAAGTCTTCATGATTTAGCAGGTAACATCCAATCTTCTCCCAATTAATAATCTGGCCTCAATCCTATTTTGCCCTGCTTGGCAGAGGCAAAACCCAGTAGCACTGAAGAGCACAGGCTTTGAAGTGAGACCACGTAAGTTTGAGCCCTGCCTGTAAGTATGCAATCCCTTTTTGTCTCAGTTTTATCATCAGTGAAATAAACACAATTGCACCTAACTTGGCACAGTTTGACACATAATACTCATTGCCATCAAGCCAATTCCAACTCACAGCAATTTACAGAACAGAGTAGAACTGCTCCTAAGGGTTTTTGAGACTGTAAATCTTTAGGGGAGCAGACCGCCTCTCCTTTCTACCTTGGAGGGGCTGGTGAGTTTGAACTGCAGAGCTTAAGGTTAGCTTCCCGATGCTTATTCAATGGTAACACCAATGTGTCAACGGTGATTATTATTAAAGATCTTGTGTTAAAAAGTAATACTTTTGTTGCAGGGAGGGGATTGTAATCATTGAAATAAAACAAAATGTATGATTGGTTGAAAGTAAATAATAATACTTTAGTGTTTAACATAATTTTAAAATTTCTATATTGGCTTATTTACTTTATTGTTTATGTAGGTGCCCTCCTTGAGGGCAAGAACCTTATTAGTTTTTATTTAAAATTTTATTATCAGAGAGGGGCTGTGTGCTGACGACCGGAGGCAGGTTTGTAGGGTATACAATTTGGTTGGTTGATGATGCATGGAGGGGATTGTACCCATAGCAGTGAAACGATATATGATCAGATGAATGTAAAGCTAATGTTCTTCCATGTAAACTATCACATAATTCACAATAAAACATTAAAAAAAATTATTATCAACACATACCAATGATTTGGCATATAGTAGGTGCTCACTGAATATTTGTTGACTGAATATCTTCTTAGTTGCCAAAGTCTAACATCATTCATTCATTCATTCAACATTTAGTGAGTCCATATTATGTGCCGGTCTCTCTACTAGGTGCCACTCTCTCTAAAGCATTGAGCAAAACAGTCCCAAATCCCTGTTACCTCTGAGCTAAGAGACCCAAGTCAGAATGATTCTGTTTTTAAATCTGTTCTAACATGATCCCAGCAGTTCCAAACTTGTAGAGAAAGTCTGAGGTAAAAGAAATATTTGTGTCATCAAAAATTCCAAACTTAAACATTGTCACAGAATGTGTAACTGATATGGCAAAAATGGGGGCTCTGCTGCCTGCCTAGAGGAAAGTCAATTACTTTGAGACAGGGGACTGGTAATGCAAGGTATGGCTCTGAGTATATGACTGCTAACTTCTCTGTGCCTCAGTTTGTTCTGAAAAATGGGACTAGTAACAACTTACCCGTTGGCTTCAATAGGTAAAGGAGGCTTCACTTGCACAACCAAGGCATTGAGGCAATATCCAAGGGAACTTCCATCTGTCACTGCCCTTGTCTATGCTTCTTGAGCCCTGGAAGGTGTCGTGGTTAGGAGCCGTTGAGTTGATTCCAACTCATAGTGACCCTAAGCACTACAGAATGACACTCTGCCTGGTCCTGCGTAATTCTCACAATTGTTATGCTTGAGCCTATTGTTGCTACCACTGTTTTAATCCATTACTTTGGATATATTCCTGTTTTTTGCTGACCCTCCACTTTCTCAACCATGATGTCCTTCCTCAGGTACTGGTCTCTCTTGATAACATGTCTGATAACATGAGAGATTTATTATCAATCTTTTTCACATGATCTGATATATAGTAGGTGCTCACTAAATGTTTAAGGAGCTCTGGTAGCTTAGTGGTTACAAATTGGGCTTCAAACCTCAAGGTCAGCAGTTCAAAACTACCTGCTGCTCAGCAGGAGAAAAATGAGACTTTCTGTTCCTGTAAAGATTTACAACCTCCGAAACTGAACATGGTTGCTGTGGGTCGGCACCGAGTCAACGGCACTTAACAACTACAATGGCCTTGTCTTTGGGAACCCAGAGGGCACGGCCCATTTTTTTGGCAAGACCATTGCTTCTCCTTTTCTTTGTCTCCTTGGAAGTAAGGACCACAGAGAGAGAGAATGAAAGGGAGAGACAGAGAGCTGGTTGTACTTCTTTCAACACAGATTTGTTCTTCTAGCAGTCTGTGGTAGTTTTAATATTCTTTTCCCACACTATAGTTCAAACTCATCGATTCTAATATTGTCTTCCTGATTCATTGTCCAACTTTCAGATGCATATGAAGTGATTGAAAATACCATGACTTGGATCAGGCGCACCTTAGTCCTCAACCTTTAAAAGAGGTCTTTTGCAGCAGATATGAGTAATGCAATGCTCTTTTGATTTCTTGACTGCTGTTTTTGTGTTAATTATGGATTGAAGCAAAACGAAGTCTTTGACAACTTCAATCTTTTCTCCATTTATCATGATGTCATTTATTGGTCCAGTGGTGAGTATTTTTGTTTTCTTTACATTGAGGTACAACCCATAGTTTGTTCTTCATCAGTATTTTAAGTCCTCTTCACTTCCAGCAACAGGTGTACCATCTGCATATTGCAGATTGTTAATATGTCTTCCTCCAATCTTGATGTCCCGTTTTTCTTTATATAATCCAGTTTCTTGGAGTATTTGCTTATCATACAGATTGAGTAAATTTGGTGAAAGGATACAACCCTGTTGCACATCTTTCCGGATTTTAAGCCATTCAGTACCCCTTGTTCTGTTCTAATGACAGTTTATTGTGATCTATGCACAGGTTCTTCATGAGCACAATTAACTGTTCTGAATTACCCAGTCTTTGTAATGTTATCCATACAGTTAGTATACACACAGTCGAAAGCCTTTGCATAATCAATAAAACAAGTAAACATTTTTCCTGGAAGGCATAAATGAGTTAATTCCAGACTATACATCTATCTCAGCCCTCTGAGCCTTTTGGGAAAACAGCCCCAGGCCGAGTAGCGGTGGGTAGGTACAGTTCTGAGGCCGGCTCTAGCCGTAAGGAGGCCGGGTAGCCTGACTTTTCCGCAAGTCAATTTAGCTCCCCAAGGCAGTGTTCCATCCCAGGGAGAATCTCAGCTCGGTATGCTCCTCCCCTTTCTTCTCCTCCTTCCCCAATATGGCACCGCCTCCAGGTAGCCCGGCGCGGGCCCGCCGCGCTGACGTGCGTGCGCGCGCGTACTCCGCGCCAAGCTTTGGCGCATGCGCGCTCCCCGCTGTCTTCTCTGAGCCAGAGCAGCAGCAGCGGCAGCGGCAGTGGCGGCGGCGATTCAGTGGAGGAAGATGGCGGCCCGGGGCGGCTTGGGGTCTCGCCTGCTGTGAGGACCCTCTCCCCCCCTCCCCCGAGTGCGGCAGACGCTGCCCGAGGCCGAGCGCCTCTGCCCCGGCCCTGTCCCGTACTCCGTCTTTACCGTCGCTGGCGAAGCAACCCGAGAGCGTGGTGCGGGCTGGGCCAGGTGAGGCCTCCCACCTCTGGGGACCGCGGCGGGGAGCCGGCGCTTTCTGCCCTTTATGTCCTGGACCCGCAGGGGGCAGCTGGCGCCCGAGGTTCGGCGCAGGCCAGGCAACCCTCGTGTGGTCGGTGCCGGCTGGTCGTCTCTTGCTGTCGTCTTGGGTTAGGCGGGGAGAACATTTTCTAACTAGCCCTTGGGATCAGAGCGAACCCAGCCCCTCTCCTTAAGCAGAACCGTTCTCATCCCTTCACCTGGTGTACGAAGGTGTGTGTGTAATGTATGTATGAGACCGGGGCAAGGATGGCTGTAGGGATGTCAGATATTGTCTCATCCCGCCCCCGAACCTTTAACTCCTTGTGAGAGGAACCAGAGTCGGGTACCCTCCAAAATTGAGGCTGCGACCAAGGGCCAGCATCTCTGAAGCTGTAGCTGCAAGGTGCAGATTTCGGAATTGGCTTAAAACAGCAAAACACAGCCTTTCCTAGCCTCTAGCTTTTTGAGTGTACCCTCAGATAAATCGGAACTGCGGATCTCCTTGGTTGACATAGCAATCCACGTTGTGACTGGAAGGTTTCTCCTGGTGAGAATTGTTTGCGCCAAGGGAACGGTGGAGGGTGGGAGCGTATTTATAAATGAAAACCAAAACAATGCTAAGATAACAGTCTCTGCAGAGTAACTTCATTGATAATGAAGTTCTCGATAGTTTGCAACCTTTGGATTGTTAAGAATCGGAATAACCAATTGCGTTTTCTCTTGCATTTCCTGGCTTGTTAGGAAAATGAAAGGTTCATTTCATAATTGTCAGTCTTTGGACTTTTCTGTGGTGGATTCTGATTGCTCTAGATGGAGATTCAGACACGTTAACAGTTCTCACTTGCTAGTAGCAACATTGTACTGCCCTTGTTACTGCTTTTTTGAGAACAACTTTTGCTGTTCAGCTGTTAATTTCAGACTGATTTAGTTTTTCTCGAGTAGGGAAGTTGATTTGAAGCCTGTGCTCTCTCTGAAGAATGATGGCTTCATTTAGAATTGTCCTATGGGAAATGGTTGAGGTAATGCAATTGCTTTTGCTTGGACACACCAGCTATCTTTTGTAACTTCAATTGGTTTTGCTTGTGCTTATGAATGATGACATCATGTGTTTAAAGGGATAATGAAAATTTGAGAGGAAATACCATTGTTTAGAAGCTTGTAACTTTTATTAGTGATGTTGTGTGTCAGATTCCTAACTTCGAGTGTTTTTAAATGCCATCTAGTCCAGTCGTTCTTAACTCATAGCTACCCTGTATTGATAAGGTTTCTGAGGAGCAGCTGTTGAATTTGAATCACAGACCTTGTGGTTAGCAGTCCAGTGCTCATCCTACTAGGACTGCAACGTTGAGCATAGTGATGTGTATGATTTGATGTCTTCCAATATCTGACTCAGTGGCACGAAACCAACAATATATACTATCATTTTAAACCTTTTTTGCTGTTTGGCAAACATGTTTGCTTTTTGATAAGCCCGATATAAATGTGAGAATAAATCAATCTACAATGATCCATGAGTGTTGCGTATGTCATAAAGCTTTTAAATTGTTAAATGCCAGCTTCCTAATAAGGTAACTGCTTAGTTTGAGCTAATTTCTTTGATCAGTTTTTCCATTTATATTCTTATAGCCATTTCCATAGAGATTTGTAGATTTTATGAGTATCTTTGCAAAGTACACAGACCTGAACTAACAACTTCTTTGTCATAAAAAATTGGAGAACTGCTCAAATGTATCAATTTGCTAATAGAGTCATAAAATGAATGCAGTAAAACATCCTGGTGGTTTCACATTATGCTCTTTGGCATAGTATGTTACATTGCTGTGCTAAATCATCTTCAAGTATTGATGCAACTTCATGACATCCATGATATCACTCACTCACTAGCAGTTTGACTTTTCAAATTCCTTACTGTTGTTGCAATCTCTCTCTCTCTCTCTCTCTCTCTCACACACACACACACAAACAGGATCAGGAAAATAGCTGAAGATGCTTCCTCTTCATGTCTTTGATAAGATCCAGAGCTGTATGATTTCTAACTATTGTGAAGAGTAAGCAAAGAAAATACTAACAAAATTTCTGGGTTTTATGAGAACTTAACGTCCCAAGGAGAAGTTAATTAAAAAATGACCAAATATATGATCATCTTTCTGATTTTAGGATTGTTTTAATTGGTGAATTAACAGCTCTATAAAACCAGAAATTATTAAGTTAAGTAATGCTCTTCCCAGTTTATAAAGTTGTTCTGTGCATCAAAAGAGGTAATGTTAAGGTACTTTGTAAAATGCAGAATGTTAGGCAAATGTGAGATTGATTATTCCTATTTATGAAGCACCTATTGAAAGCATCTATAGGCCAGGCATTGTGGAAAGTGGGTAGTAAAAGTCCTAAGATAAAATAGCTTTTGGTCTCAAGTTGCCTTGAAGTCTGACTTGGGAGCCGACAAGGAAAGCAATTAAGTATGGAGTACGTGCAGTGTAAGAAGTGCCTGAGCTGCATGCCTTGAGATGACACGGAATCCAACTAGGAACTCTTCTCAGAGCCGGGGTGGCTTTCCCCAACCTTCCCATTATTCTGCAGAAGTCATTGTTTTTTCTTTTTTTTTGGTGAGTGACTTGCTTTTTATAAAAACAGGCTTTTTTTGTTTTTGGTTTTTTAAAAACAATTCTGTCATAAGTTTTTTTCCCCATTTACTCATTCACTGTCATTCCACTTCCCACACAGTGTGTCCCAGTTATGGTTTCTGCATTCTCAAAAATCCATGGGAGTATTGGAAACCTTTCTAAGAGTGAGTCATATGCATAGGCAAATCACAAATATTGCAGTTGCAATTAAAATATCTTGAATTATTTAGTGGTGACAGCTTTAGGGTGATGCTTATTTTCCTCCTTTTGTAACTTAGTGAAGGAGTTTCATTTGCTCACAGTTAATAAATGGAGTTTAGTTGTCAGCTCTTTGATTAGAACACTGAATCCAGGTGGTTATTAATACTGTTTCCTTTCTCCCAATAAGTAAGTGAAATATGAGGGAGCTTCAAAAAGTTTGTAGAAAATGGAATTAAAGATGATGGAATTTTCCCACAAACTTCATGAGGCTCTTTCATATCTTTTTGAAGTTGGCAGTATAAACCAGACCTAAACTGTTTTATGTTGCTGTTGTTAAGTGACATCGAGTCGGTTCTGACTTACAGTAACTCTGTTTAGGGTTTCCAAGGAGTGACTGATAGGTTTGAACCACCATCCCTCCTGTAGTTAGCAGTTCAGTGCTTACCCTACAGAGCCTAGTTATGTGGATTGAGATTATTCAGTTTATTGAACTTCTGTACGTGCCCCAGTATAAATTTCTCATTTTAGTGTTGTTGTTGTTAAATGCCATCAAGTCAGTTCTGACCCATAGCAACCCTGTATACGGTTTCCAATAATTTAGCATCTTGTTTTTTTGTTTTTGCCTTTTCTTCTACTTTATTTCATATTCCCGCCACAATAATGACTCCTTTAATTTAAACTAAAATCCACAGAGTTTTCCTGAAAGGGTGGCAGCAAAGTAACAGGGGTGTAAAAGACTGAGGAACAGCTGGGGTGGGGAATCAGCAAATCATCTTGACTGGGCTCTTGAAGTTGCTGGCAGTTTGGAGCTGCATCTGGTAGGCCATCGGGTGGATCTTGAAACCATAGAGCCTCGGCATAAACTGGTTGGCGGGCCGCTTGGGACTATACTCGGGGTGCATCCTGAAGAACGCATGAGGAAAGCCAGTGCCGAAGTAGGCGCCGTCTGTGTGGTGATGCCTTAAAGACTTGGGTATGTACACGTCCATGCATT
The DNA here is from genome assembly GCF_000296735.1 of Chrysochloris asiatica. Classification (NCBI taxonomy): domain Eukaryota; kingdom Metazoa; phylum Chordata; class Mammalia; order Afrosoricida; family Chrysochloridae; genus Chrysochloris; species Chrysochloris asiatica. The sequence goes on from NW_006408608.1 coordinate 4,157,972, forward strand.
TGGGATAGTAGAGCTTCACCATGGCCTTACCTGGGATGTCCGACAGGCCAATGGGAAGCATTGCAAGAAAAAGTATTGCAAAATTTCTCTGAATTTTTGGATTGAATCTAAGTGGTGCTGTATTGAACATATACAGTCTATATTGTTTCTGAAAATGAGTGCTTTCAAGTTGTGATAGACAGAAAAGTGAAGGTGACAGTGTTTGTTTTAATATATTGTGACAGTATGACCTATGGGCAAGTCATTTAAAATCTTTCCACTATTAACCTCATAACACATCTTTTTAAGATTGTTTCATGTCACATTCTTAAAGTCTTGTCACATTCTTAAAGTCTTGTAAAATTACGACTTGGTGGTGGTACTAAAAACCAAATAACCAAACCCAGTGCCATCCTATTAATTCCTATTCACAGGGACCCTATATAGAGTTTCCAAGACTGTAAATCTTTATCAGAGCAGACAGCCATGTCCTTCTCCTGTGGAGTGGTTGGTGGGTTTCAACTGACAACCTTTTCTTTTAGCAGCTCAGTGCTTAATCCACAGTACTACCAGGGCTCACTGATAGTGCTGCTGTTCACTCAGCCGTGGAGTCAGTTCTGACTCATAGCGACCCTGTATAGGGTTTCTGAGGCTGTAAATCTTTATGAGAAAAAGATTGAAGTTGTCAAGGACTTCATTCTTCTTGGATCAACTATCATCAACACTCGCGGAAGCAGCAGTCAGGAGATCAGACGACGTATTGCATTGGGCAAATCTGTTGCACAGGAACTATTTCTAAAGTACTAAAGAGCAGAGATGTCAGCTTGAGGACTAAGGTCCGCCTGACCCAAGCCATGGTGTTTTCAGTAGCCTCATATGGATGCGAAAGCTGGACAGTGAATAAGGAAGATCGTAGAAGAATTGATGCCTTTGAGTTGTGGTGTTGGAGGAGAATACTGAAAGTGCCATGGACTGCCAAAAGAACCAATAGATCTGTTTTGGTAGAAGTGCAACCAGAGTGCTCCTTGGAGGCCAAGATGGCTAAGCTTCGTGTCTCATACTTTGAACATATTGTCCGGAGGTAACAGTCGCTGGAGAAGAAAGTCATGCTGGGTAAGGTGGAAGGTCAGAGAGAAAAAGGGGAAGACCCCTAACGAGATGAATTGGCCAGGTGGCATCATTAATGGCGTCAAGTGTGGCAGCGGTAGTGAGGTTGGCCCAGGATCGGACATTGTTTTGTTCTGCTGTGCATGGGGTCGCTATGAGTTGGTTCCGACTCGATGGCACCTGACAACAACAACAACAAATCTTTATGGGCAGAAAGCCTCATTTAACTACTGTGAAGTGACTGGTGGACTTGAACTGCTGACCTTGTAGTTAGCTCAGTGTGTAACCCACTGCTTTATAGTAGTAATACTACTATAGCCTTAATTTTGCATTCCCTTACTCATGCATATAAGGAGCTCTGGTAGCATAGTGGCTACGAGTTGGACTGCTAACCAGTTCGAAATTACCAGCAGCACAATGGGAGAAAGATGAGGCTTTCTGCGCTCATAAAGATTTACAGCCTTGGAAACCCAGTACAGGCTTGCTATTGACTCATGGCACCACCAATACTCATTCATATATTGGAAAGATTTAAAATTTGCTTTGAATTACAATTCTTTCAGTATTAAATTTTTGCTTTTTCATTTGTGAAGTTATTTTTCTCCCAAGATTTAATTGAATTCTTTCCAATGTACTGTGTTTTAAAGAAAGTGGGAAGTATCTTATGGTGCTTTAATAAACATACATAAAACTGATATACATATAAACTAAACCTACTGCTGTTGAATTGATTCCTACTCACAGCGACCCTATCAGACAGCAGAGACCTGCTCCTTAGGGTTTCTGACACTATCAACCTTTAGAGAGGGAGTCTGCTTCATCTTTCTCCTGCAGAGTGGCTGCTGGTTTCATATTGCTGACCCACCAGTGTTTACTATATAAAGTAATGTTGTTGTTCTTAAGTACTGTGAAGTCAGTTCTGACTCATGGTGACCCTGTATAGGGTTTCCAAGGAGCAGTTAGTGGGTTTGAACAGCCAACCTTATGGTTAGCAGTCCAGTGCTTATCCTACAATGCCACACCAGGACTCTTATGAAGCAATACTCATTTTAAAAAATGTACTATTCTGGAGTTTAGACTAACTCATTTTCTAGTAATATATAAGTATAGATTGCGGTAATTAATTAATTTCTATAAGACTCGTTAACAACCTGCGATAAGCAGATGATACAACCTTGATCACTGAAAGTGAAGAGGACTTGAAACATTTACTTATGAAGATCAAAGAGCACAGTCTTAGATATGGATTACATCTCATTGTCAAGAAAACAAAAATCCTCACCACTGGACCA
>NW_006408608.1:4161070-4162501 GCF_000296735.1 Chrysochloris asiatica
ACAACAACAACAACAACATAGACAAATAAATTTTGATTTTAACTAGCAATATTTTCATAGACAATTTAATATTTAGGATATTTTTATTTCAACTATTTTAAGGCATTCACTAGTGCAGCATAATCTTCCAAATTGATCTCTCCTGAACATTTATCTCTCAAATGTTTGATTCAAGTTGTAATATAGAGGATAAAAGATTTCCCCCAGAATGAATCTTCTGGTGCATTGGTTGGAGGGTTGATGTTAATTATTAATTTATCAATACTATTTTACTAAGTTTGCCTTTCTCCAGCTATTGACTTTTCAGATGTCGGTCAAGAGAGAATGGCATTTATTTCAAGGTTTTTTACTAGTAATCTTGCTGTTTTTTTGCCAAAAAAAGAACATCATCTGTTTGCAGGACTGCTTCCTTAGCTTTTGCTTTGACATATTAACAACCTCTTTTCAAATAGAGCCTTTGGTCTTGCTAAGATTAAGCAAGTTGCTCTCTTACCTGTTGTTGTAGATTTGGTTCCAACTCATAGTGATCCCATATAGGGTTTCCGAGGAGCCACTGTTGAGTTTTAAGTGCTGATTGCGGTTAATAGTCCAGTGCTTACCCTACAGCGCCCCACCAGGCCTTCCTTTTCCTTATTGGTATATTGAAATTTTTAGTTTCCTGTGGATCATTTAAATTTTGATTTGTCCATCTTCCTTTTTTTTTCTCAGTGTATTTCAGTTTCCTCCTCTTCCAAAAGTGTGTTTCGTAAGTCATAATGGAATTTGGTGGTGGTGGTGGTTAGGTATTGGGAGTAGATATTTTTCACAGAAATGTTGAATGAAAGATGGGTTAGGTATTCAAAACATTTTATATAATTTAAAAGAAACAATGCTTTACATATGCTTTGGGTTTGACCTTTGGTAACTATGTATTGTTGTTGTTGGATGCAGTCATGTTGATTCTGAGTCATAGCTACCTCATGTGACAGAGTAAAACTGCCCCATAGGTTTCATAGGCTACAATCTTTACGGAAACAGATTGCCTGGTTTTCTCCTGTGGAACTGCTGGGTGGTTTTGAATCTCCAGTCTTTGGGTTAGCAGTTGAGCACTTAATCATTGTACCACTAATGCTCTTTGGCACCAGGTAGACCTAGGCTCAAATCCTAGCTCAGTTATTCACTTTAGGTAAGGAACTTATAATTGTTGTTAAGTACCGTGGAGTCAGTTCCGACTCATAGCGACCCTGCACAGGGTTTCCAAGGCTGTAAATCTTTATGGGAACAGCTGGTAGTTTTGAATTGCTGACCGTGAGATTAGCTGCCTGATTCGTAACCTCTATGCTACCAGAGCCCCTAAAGTGGAGATTGTTGTTGTTGTTGTTATGTGCCGTGGAGTCGGTTCTGACTCATAGCGACCCTGTACAGGGTTTCTGAGGCTGTAAATCTTAATGG
>NW_006408608.1:4163251-4164965 GCF_000296735.1 Chrysochloris asiatica
TTGTTATTAGGTGCCATTGAGTCGGTACCGACTCATAGCAATGCTTTGCACAGCAGAACGAAACACTACCCGATCCTGGGCCAACCTCACTACTGTGGCCACGCTTGAGCGTCACCAGAGCCTTAGTGATGCAAAAAATCTTGAACAGGGTACAGAAGATTCTCCAACAAACAGGTCATGCAGAGTCTTTAGATCATGACTACCCGGTATGGTGCTGTGGGTTAATGCGCTGGACTGCAAGGTTGGTTTGAACCACAGTGTAGGCAGTTAAAGCTCACCAGCCTGTCCTCAGAAACCCTATACAGGGTCACTGTGAGTCAGAATTGACTCAGTGGCACTTAACAACAACAACAACAGCAAAGCTGTACAAGAGACTTGAAACAGGCTAATCTACCCACTTGTTCCCTGAGAATTGCATACTCCTATATAATTTAGTCAGGAGACATGGCCTCTCGTACAGCTAAGGGAGAAACAGGGCTGATGCCTAGAAGACTCACAGATCCATGGCTATGGTGAGAAGGTTTGTGTCCAAAGCTGAAGTGCTGTAATACTGTTCACAGTCACAAACTGCCACATCTTCAGCCTGGAGTCTGCTGATGATAAGAATGACATCTGTTTAACACCCACTGCCACTGAATTGTTCAGAGAGGCTGGGTGACCAGAAAGTAAGCAGCTTAGGAGTCTGTATGGTTTTTTATTGGTGCCAGGCTAAGCAGTCTTCTGGCTGGAGCTATAATATGGATGGACTTGCAGTTGATGTGACCGATTCTCCTGGGGACACAGACAGGCTGGAGACTGGGTCATCATGATGCCCCCACTGGAAAACCAAGCAGATGGCTCACAGTTGTAGAAGCAGGAGAGTCCCAAGTCTGGGTCAGATGAACCAAGTTTTACAGACAGTTCTGGCAGGCAGACAGACAGGCAGGCAGGTCTGTTGATTGAGACATTAATGCTTATAAAATTACTGAGTCAAATTAAAGATTTTTTTGTGATTCTTCTTATTCTTAGAATATTCTCTCCATCAGGATCTAGTCAGGAAAATGGAAAGCATACTATGTCTTTTAAATGTAGTTGTTGTTATTAAGTGCTGTTGAGTTGGTTCTGACTCATAACAACCCTGTATAGAGTTTCCAAGGAGCAGCTGGTGGGTTTGAATTGCCGTCCCTATGATTGGTAGTCCAGTGCTGAACCTACAGTTCCACACCAGAAGTCCATGTCGTTTAAATAGAGGAACTATTTAAGTAGAGGGAACCAGTTATATAAGTGTTTCAAGACTGCAAGCGCAGAAAAAGAATAGACTAGGGTAACTTAGGGCTTAATAACTGCAGAGTGAAACTGTTACTTCAGGAGTCAAAGTAACAAAAGGGAGGAGATATGCCAGAACGTTTAAGAGTCTTAGCACCCCTGGTAGTTAAGAACTTGATAGCTAACTGAACCTTGAGCAGCTCAAACCCCCAAGCTACTACTTGGGAGAAAGAGTGGCAGTTTGCTTCCATATTCTCCTCCATTTCCCTTTTTTTAAAAAAACTTTTTATTGTGAATTGAGTGAAGGTTTACAGACAAGATCATCAGTTTGTTTCATCTCAATGATTGCAATCCCCTCCACACCTCAGTAGTGATAGTAGTGATCCCACTTCCTTCCTGTGGTTCTAGATAAATGTTGGCCTTTTGATTTTGAACGATTGACTAATTCCATGGTGTGTGTGGGGGGAAT
>NW_006408608.1:4165065-4169745 GCF_000296735.1 Chrysochloris asiatica
ATTTCCTGAAGGAAAGACTTTATGATCTCTCTCTCTTTTTCTTTGGTTACTTCCTGAAGTGAGTAAAGAATTTATTATTGCTCTCTTTTTCTTTTAACTACTTCCTGGAGTAAAGAATTTATGATTATTCTTTTTCTTTTCCTAAAGTAGGAATGTGCGCCTTAAAAATTTGAATTAGCCAACTGGATAAGTGAAAAGATTGTGTGGTCAAAACCCTAGCCAATGGAGTGAGACACAGCCTGGAGACTTGCATCAGGGATTAAAAACCCGAGTGGACTGCCCACTTGGTGTGCTCGCTGGCCTGTTCGGTACGTACGGCTATGCGCACACACGCACTTGCAGGAGTAAATTTTGCTTTGCCAAGGTAATTTAGTCTCACCAAGTGTCTTTTATGTGACATAGGAATTCATTTCTAGTGTTGTCCCCCTATATAAATCTGTCTGTCTACTGCTTGGCTGAAAATTGGGCCACGAGGGTGAATTCCTGTGTCTCCATATACTTTTTATTAGTTTCTGGGTTATCTTTCATTGCTGCTTTTTTGCAAAAATAAACCCATATCTACATAGATTCTTTTTCTCCTTACACTGTTCATCAACTTGCTCATTTTAATGTGGTCTGGATATCACAGAGGTAGTCCTTATTTATTTTTAAAGCTTTGTTACTTCATGTTTGGATGTACCAGAGTTTATTAAACTAGTCCCTTTTTGATGGATATTAGTAAATAATGCTGATCTTTTAAAAACAGGTTTTTGTATGGTGTGGTAGAAGGAGCATTGGACTGAAAGTTAAAAGTTAAAGGTTCTGTGTGCTGCTAATTAGCTGCATTGTTGTTGTTGCTAAGTGATTTGAGTCAGTTTTGGCTCATAGGGACACTTCCTAGGAGTGGCTGGTGGGTTTGAATCACTGACTTTGTGGTTAACAGTCCAGTGCTTATCCTATAGCACTACACCAGGACTCCAATTAGCTGCTTGAGGACTTTGTTTTCTCATTTGTAAAATAAGGGTTTCCTTGCTCCATAGTATCTAAGATCTAAGGGGCTCTGGTAGCATAGTGGTTACGAGTCGGGCTACTAACCTCAAGGTCAGCAGTTCGAAACTACCAGTGGTTCCATGGGAGAAAGATGAGGCATTCTGCTCCCATAAGGATTTATAGCCTCGGAAAACCTGTGCAGGGTCACTATGAGTCGGAACCGACTCCACAGTACTTAACAACAACAACATTTAAGATCTGTTCCTGCTGTAATAGTTTTTATTTTTCTGGAAGTTTTATTAACTGTTTTTTTAACTTACAGCTTAGTAAAGTGTGTAAGGAGGGAAGGTAGGAAAATTATAGATGGGAACGTAGGATTTTTAGAAGTATCAAGGGCTTTCCAAACTTCCATCTAAGGTGCTTGTTTAAAACATTAAAATTCCTGGATTCATCCCTATTTCTTGAAACCAGGGCTTTGAACCAGTTAAATAGGTTCTGTCATGACCTATTAAGTAAAATTTGAACAGATCCAAATTTTTTAAATATTTGAGTGAAACGGAATGATAAATGGAGTGGGAAAAATGCTTGCGCTTAAGGAACTTCTAGAAACTTGGCAGTCCAAACTCACCAGCCACTCCTTTTAAAATCATACAGTGTCCCTATGAGTCGGAACTGACTTGATGGCGAAGAGGCGTAGTGAGCCCCTTCAGGAGCCTGATGTAGAGACTAGATTATTGCCGGGCTGTGGAGAGCAGCAGTGTGTTTGGCTGCCATCTTTGATCCAGGCACTCTTGATTCCAACTCTGCCTATCAAGTGGTTTGGTTGCTATGCAACACACTTGCTGCCTTTGTTTTCTGTTGAATTGGTCCCAACTCATAGTGAACCTAACTGAACCTTGAGCAGCCAGTGAAGAGTTTCCGAGGTTGTAAATCTGTACGTGAGCAGAAAGCCTCATCTTCTTCAGAGTGATTAGTGGATTCAAACTGCTAACCTTGCAGTTAGCATCTCAATTTGTATCCCAAGACTCTACCCAGGCTTCTTCGTTTTCTAAGAGGGAGATTAAGTTTCTAGCAGGACATCAATCTGCAGTTTTTCCCTTTCTGGTTACTGTTGTAGTTTACCCACATTTTACATATTTGTTCCCGGTTTCCTTCCTTGGCCAATCGAAACCTTGCTTGAAACAGTCTCTAGGAATTTTTACCTTTCAGATGATTCTTTTGATGAGCCAAAGTTGTGAAGCAAAGATTTACTTTATGTGAAGCTATCACAGTTTTTTAGTTTTCCTGGGGATAGGAAGCAGTCAAGACATTTACCTTTAATGATTTATAATCTGGTTTTGGAGAAAAGTCACATATCCAAGCATATCTGTAACTGTATGAAATAGTGTAACGTAAAGTGTCAAAGTGTAATGGGATAGATGTTTTTAAGTGCTGTTGAGTCAATTCCAACTCATAGCAACCCTGTATAGGGTTTCCAAGGAGCAGATGGTAGGTTTGAGCTACCAACCTTGTGGTTAGCAGTTCAGTGTTTATCCTAAAGTGCCACACCAGGACTTCTGGAAAGCGTGGTCAATGTGGAATGGAGAGTTAGGCTATGACTTGTGATTACCTTGCAGTGGTCTAGAAATACAAGCATTTTAGAGCATTCTGTCTACCATCAGAAGAAAGACAGATGGAAATGAAAACTTTCATTCCTTCATAGCATCTTGTTAAAATGTATTGATTGCACTCTTTGCAGAATATTTTGGTGTGTTTTTAAGGGAGCTGACTTTATATGCAAGTAGAGATTTGATAGGAATATTGTGGGATTGTAGAATACTTTGAATTCTACTTCCTGAAACATTATTTTCACATGCTTCTTCTCTGCTCACATTTGGTGAATTCTTAGAGACTACAGAATAATTTGCAGAACAGGTCAATGGGACAAGAGATTGGAACTGGGCAGTTAGATGTCTGCTGTAATAAAGTGTGGTGACAGTGACTACCTTTAAACAGAAATGACAATAAAGAGAAGGGTGTATTAAAAATGAGCTATTGAGGGAAGATGAGTTTTTGTATGCAAGACAACATATAATGGTACCTTCTATATTTATTTATTTTTTAAGATTTAAAAATAACCTAAGACTTCTGGCAAGATGGCAGACTAGGCAGACATACTACATTGACCCTTTACAACAAAGATAATGTTTTTGTTAAGTGCTGTCGAATCAATTCCGACCCATAGCGACTCTGTATAGGGTTTCCAAGGAGCAGCTGATGAGCTTGAACCACCAATTTTGCAGTTCAAACAACTTTGCAGTCTGGCACATTAGCCCACAGCGCCATGAGAGATCAAATGAAACAGACACAGATGAAAGTCCTGGAAGGCTGAACTTCAGGGGAAAGATTAACAAAGTGTATTGAGTGCTTGCTGGGAGAAGAAGCTGAGCAGGGATGGCGAGAGACAGCTGGCCAGATGTAGCATGACCATCTTGATCCTTTGTGAACTTTAGCATAGAAGATGGCCTGACAGAGCAGGTTCACCTAGGCAGTGGGAAAGATGTGATTCCTTCTTTTTTCCAATGCTTCCCTGGTGACCAGAGGTGTGACTAGCTCCCACCCTCATCCATGCCCTTCACAAACACTGCTCTCCAGGAGTTTAGAGCCATGTGGTTGGGAGCCATGCCAGAGTGAAGTGGGGGCTGGGTGCCATGCATTGGTACCTGGATTCAAGTGGACTTGCCTCCAGAACCCACAGAACCATCAGAATAGCATTGTTGTTGTTAGGTGTTGTTGGTTTCAACCTTTAGCAACCTATGCACAATAGAACCAAACACTGCCTGGTCTTGCACCAATCTCACAGTCGTCGTTGTGCTTAAATCCATTGCTGCTGCCACTGTGACTGTGGCAGTCTACCTTGTTGGGGGTCTCCATCCAGCCTGATGTCCTTCTCCAGGGAATGCTCTCCTGATAATATGTCCAAAGTATGAGAGACAAAGTCTGATCATCTTGACTTCTAAGGAACATTCTGGCTGTACTTCTTTCAACACAGATTTGTTTGTTCTTCTGATAGTTCATGGTACGTTTAATGTTCTTCTAGTCTAACAGAAACTCTCATAACTAGTTACCCTGCCCCCAGCTGCCTGTGGCAGACACTGAAACCAGCTTTATCAAGGGCCTCCACTAACTACTTCTGGATCGAGTGTCCTGAACATAGATAACATCTAGGCCTATAGGAGCGCCAACTATGGCCACAAACTCTGCTATCACATCCTTCCTGCACCCAACTCATGAACTCCTTGGCTGACAGGAGCCCCTGAAGTTTTCTCTCAGGGGTCAACAGCTGAATGGCATTCTTCGTTTTGCTTTTAGTTTTTTCTTTTCATTGTTTTGCTATTTTTGTTTGTTTATTCTTCTCCTTTTCCAATCTCTTGAATTTTATCCTTTTTGTCTCTACTTTGTTTATCTTTCTTTACTTCTTATTTCCCCTCTTTTTTCCTTTTGATCTTTCTTTACTGTTCTCTCATTTTCTTTTCATCTTCCTTCTTTTTGGTTTTTCTAAGTTTTTAATTTTTTAATCCGTTTATTTCCTGTCTTATTTTTCTCTTATTATAGTTCCATTTTCCTGTCCCTCTTTTTGCATTTTAGTTATTCTTTTTTTTTTTCTGGTTTCTGCTTGTTTTTATTTCTCTCTTTTCATTGTTGGTTACTTGCTTGTTATGTTGTATTTTC
>NW_006408608.1:4172686-4180954 GCF_000296735.1 Chrysochloris asiatica
CTAACATCATGAAAGACGAGAATATAAGTAGACAAGAAACCGAATGAACCCCAAAGAGGATAGATCCCAAAAGAAAATCACCAAGACTTTTATTACAATAAAACTTTCCAAAATCAAAGACAAGGAAAGTATCCTGAGAGTAGCTCTGGAAAAACAAAGTTACCTACAAAGGAGAACCAATAAGACTTAAGCTCTGATTTCTCAGCAGAAACCATGCAGGCAAGAATGCAATGGGATGACATGTACAAAAATCTGAAAGGAAAAAAATCATTAAACAAGAATCATATACCCAGCAAAGTTGTCCTTAAAATATGATATTGAAATTAGGACATTTCCAGATAAACAGAAATGAAAGGAATTTGTAATAACTAGACTCAACTCTTTGCAGTCTGGGTACGGTGCCCTAGGATAAGCACTGGGCTACAGATCAGTTGGAACCCCAAGATTGGAGGTTCAAACCCATGAGCCGCTCCTCAGAAATCCTATCCAGGGTTGCTATGAGTCGGAAGTGACTCAACGGCACTTAATAACAACAAACTTTACAAAGAATACTAAAGTCTGTTATTTGGGCTGAGAACCCAACAACAGCAAACAGCAACCTGAGATTAACATACATGACAAGACCAACCAGAACTCATCCAGGTACAGAAATATTTAAAGTGAAACAAACCTACAAGACTGAAAATAGGGAACCAGAGATAATAAATTTATAATGAAGTCTACACAAAGCAAAAAGGAGGAATAATGTAGATACAGAACTTCCTTATGGCAAGGAAGTCAAGTAAATTTCAAGATAAAACAGACTGTTCTAAATGGGGAAAAATTAATAAATTATACAAAGAAAATAAATAAACTTTCACATCAAAATAAAAAAGAAAATCAGAAAACATTAACTGAATAGCAATAAAGAAAATGGAAACCCACAAATAAGTGAACTCATTGCAGAAAATTATATGGAATAAAGAAATCAGCACCTCAAAAACAAACAAAAACACAGAATAAAATGACAGCAATGAATTCACACCTGTCAATAATTACACTGAATATGAATGGATTCAATGCACCAGTCAAGAGACAGAGCAGAATGGATAAGAAAACAGGATCCTTCAATATACTGTCTATAAGAGAGACATTGAAAAGATGGAAACCGGCCTAAATGCCCATCAACAGAAGAATGGGTAAGCAAACTTTGGTACATACACACAATAGAATACTATGCAATGCAGAAGAATAACAGTGAACAACTTACAACATGGGTGAATCTGGAGGTAATTATGCCGAGTGAAATTAGTCAATTAGAAAAGGACCAATATTGTATAAGATGAATGTCTTCAAAAGTTAAGAAGAGATTTTCTTGATAAAAGAAACAATCTGTAAAGATTAGGGGGCGGGGATAAAAGTATTCACGGACTAGAATAATGGTGACAGGGCAGGCAATATACATCAAGAGGAAGGTTAGCAGAGGAAAGAAGAAGGATAGTGGGAGACACTGGTGAGTGCAATAGTTGAAGTGAATAGAGATTAAATACTGTAGACTGGTTGGTACATGGAGGGGATTGCAATCATTGTAATGAAGCAAAGCATGTAATTTGTTGACTGTAAAACCGATGATCTGTTCTGTAAACCTTCACTCAATTCACAGTGAAAAGTTAAAAAAAAAAAAAATGACTAATTTGAATTGTGTCAGATTCCTGTTCTTTTTAAAAGGCTGTTTAATCCATGCAGTAGATACTTGTACCTCAGTGTTTATTGTATCATTACTCATTAGCCAGAAGGTGGAAACAGCGTAAATGTTTCGTAATTGTTACCAGATGACTCAATAAACAAAACGTGGTGTATACACACATGGGATATTATTCAGCCATAAAAAGAAACATATTCCAGATATATGCTGCATCAAGGGATGAACCCTGAAAACATCATGCTGAGTGAAATAAGGCGGTCACAAAGGGACAGACATTGCTCATTCCACTTATAGATGTGTTGAATAGGCAAGTGTGTAAACCCCACTACTGTCTAGTTGACTGTGACAGGTCATAGTGACCCTACAAGACAAGACTGTAAATCTTTATGTAAGCAGGCTACCATACCTTTCTATCATGGAGGGGCTGCTGGATTTGAACTGCTACACTTTTGTGTAGCTGAGTTCTTTTACTTACACCACCAGGGTTCCTGGCCAGTGTATAACCAAACAGAATCCTATTGTCATTGAGGCAGTTCTGACTCATAGCAACCCTAACAGGATTTATGAGATGAAATCTTTATGGGAGCAAAAAGCTTCATCTTTCTCTTGCAGAGTGACTGGTGAGTTTGGACTGCTTACCTAACGGATAAAAGTCAAGTACTTCTCCTACAGTGCCACCAGAACTCCATGGCAAGTGTTGTTGTTGTTAAGTGCTGTCAAGTTAGTTCTGACTCATAGCAACCCTGTATAGGGTTTCCATGGAATGGGTGCTAATTTTGAATCGCCGACCTTGTTGTACAAACTGCCCTTGCAGTCAGGTGCATAAGGACTTCAGCAAGTATATGTTGTTTTTGTTGTTAGGTGCCATCGAGTCGGTATCGACTCGTAGCAACCCTATGCACAACAGAATGAAACACTGCCTGATCCTGGGCCAACCTCACAATTGTTGCCATACTTGAGCCCGTTGATGCTGCCACTTTGCCAATCCATCTTGCTGGGGGTCCTCCTCTTTTTCTCTGACCCTCCACCTTACCAAACATGATATCCTTCTCCAATGACTGGTCCCTTCTGACAATATGTCTGAAGTATTAGAGACGAAGTTTGGCCATCCTGGCCTCCAAGGAGCACTGTGGCTACACTTCTTCCAATACAGATCTGTTGGTTCTTTTGGCAGCCCATGGCACTTTAAATATTCTCCTCCAACTCCATAATGGTCCTCCTTATTCACTGTCCAGCTTTCACATGTTTATGAGGTTACTGAAAATACCATGGCTTGGGTCAGGCGTACCTTAGTCCTCAAGCTGACATCTTTGCTTTTCAACACTTCAAAAAGGTCTTGTGCAGCAGATTTGCCTAGCAAGTATTGTTGTTGTTAAGTACCATGGAGTCAGTTCCAACTCATAGTGAACCCTGTACAGGGTTTCTGAGGCTGTGAATCTTTATGGGAACAGAAAACCTCATCTTTCCCCCGTGGAACAGCTGGTAGTTTTGAACTGCCGACCTTGAGGTTAGCAGCCCAATTTGTAACCACTATGTTACCAGAGCTCCTTAGCAAGTATATAGAGACTTAAATATATCATTGTTTACTGATAAGCACTGGACTGCTAACCACAACCTTGCAATTCAAACCCTCTTGCTGCTTCTCCGGAGAAAGATGAGGCTGTCTGTTGCTATAAAGATTTACAGTCTCAGAAACCCTTTATATAGAATTGCTATGAGTCAGAATTTACTTGATTGCAGTGTGTTTGTGTTTGGGGACTTATTGATTAGGTGACACTGAGCTGCTGTGAGTGTGAAAGAAAAATTTGGATAAGTGGTGATGGTTGAACAACAAAATGTACTTGAATTATCTCATTGAACTGTACGTGTAAAAAAGTATTGAAATAGAAATTGTTTTGTCACATAAATATTTAACACACACACACACAAGCTGTGTAATCATGGGACCACTTAGTTATTTAACTGAGCCCCATTTTCCTCATTTGTAAAATTGGACTGATGATACATGTCTCTCAGAGTTAAGGACTCAGTGAGAAGGCATCTAGCTCATACATGTAATACTTGATGATTCCCTTTTGTTCTCATCTTGCTTGACACCAGATGCATTTGAGTGGATACTTAAAACCTTGCTACTCAGTCCAGGAACTGACAGCATTGGCATCAGCAGGGTTAGAATGCAGAACGTTATGCCAGCCCTTGGCCACTGAACCTTACTCTCTAGTTTTACAAGATTCATTGGAAAATTTGACAAGTATTGAACCCTTAAGAGATTTCCAGTGAGATTTCATTTGAGTTCCCAATGGTTTGATGTTTCTTTTTACCATTGGTGAGTTGGTTTGCTGTGTACTCTTTACTGAAAGTGAAAGTGTTCCCCTCCACCCAGAAGGTAGCAATAGGAATATTATTTGTATGGAATAAGAGTAACAAATTCTTCTATAAAACTGAAATTAAAAACCAAACCCACTGCTATTAAGTCAATTCTGACTCATAATGACCATATAAGACATAATAGAACTGGCCCATAGGATTTCCAAGGCTATATTTTTGGAAGCAGACTGCTACATCTTTCTCTTACACAGCAACTGTTGGGTTCAGACTGTCTACCGCTTGGTTATTAGCAAAGTACTTAAACCACTGTGCCAACAGGGCTCCTAAAGTGAAATGATTGTTTGCCATAGAATTAGTTCTGATTCATAGCAACTTGTATAGGGTTTTCATGGAGCAGCTGGTGGATTTGAACCACTGACCTTGTGGTTAACAGTCCAGTGCTTAGCTTACAGTGCCACTCCATTACTTAGAGATATTGTTTATTGGAATGTTAAAGATACAGCATGAGATTTTTAATTGTGGGATCATTTCTTGACACAAAATGGAAATCTTTATATACCAAAAATATGTAAGCATTCTGTGTGTATGCAGTGAATGATGTCATTTTGCTGAGAGGTTGTTGTTGTTAAGTGCCTTCGAGTCGGAGCCAACCCATAGCGACCCTGTATAGGGGATACCTTTATTTTCCTAACTTTGTATTCCTTCTTACATTATTATGTGATAGGGCAGCCTTGCATAAGGTAATCAAGAGGATTTCTCTAAATGAGTTCTGACTAAAGGATTATGCTAATTGAGAACCCAAATCAGGGAAACTGCTCCTACAGACTAGACTTTTACCTCTTTTTGGATTTACAATGCATGACACTGCTTCCAATGGAAATGTCTTTGCTAGTATTAGAATTTCTAATATAAGTCATTGTAAAGCACAACTAAAAAAAATTCTTGTCTGCCAATATAACAATTTGGTGTATACTCATATTTTGATAACAGTTTGAAATAAAGCTGAGTATTTTACATTTTTGTGCTTATTAAAAACATTCATTAATAGGTTTCATTTCAGAATATATAACTGCCTTACAAAAAGGAAGATGTTTAGAAATATCTTCTGATGTAAAATTTGTATACAGGATAAAATAAATTTCTATTACTACTGATTTGTTTTAAAATGTTGTACTTTAATCATTACTTCTGAAAACAGAAATGTATAATAAAAAGAAATATTTGCACACTTACTATATGCCTTATACTTTTCTGGCATCCCTGGTTAGTGCAAATAATTAAGTACCTGATGACCACAATGTTGATAGGTGAAGTTGACCAAGAGGAGGTACAGAAGAAAAAAGGCCTGGTCTTCTCCAAAAAAGCCCTGAGCCATTGGTAATTCTACTCTGATAAC
This sequence comes from Chrysochloris asiatica, assembly GCF_000296735.1. Taxonomy (NCBI): domain Eukaryota; kingdom Metazoa; phylum Chordata; class Mammalia; order Afrosoricida; family Chrysochloridae; genus Chrysochloris; species Chrysochloris asiatica. The sequence continues at coordinate 4,178,095 of NW_006408608.1, forward strand.
CAAGGTCGATGATTCAAGCTCACCAGTCGCTCTCCTGGGAAACCTTCTACAGGGTTGCTATGGGTTGGAACTGACTTGACGGCACTTAACAACAACAATAACATACATGGGTTGCCATGAATTGAAATCAGAGGATAGATGGTGTTTTAGTTTTTATTTTTCTAAAAATTGCATGCATCGAGTCATTTTTTATTTATTTATTTATTTAGTTAGTTGATGTTTACCTGTGCTTTATTGACTACACAAAGGCTGTTGATTATATGGATCATGACAAGCTATAGACAACCTTGCAAAGTATGAGTATTCCGGAACACTTAATTGTGATCATAAGGAATCTGTACATGGACTGAAAGGCAGTTGTTCGAACAGAACATGGGAACACTGAATGGTTTAAAATTAAGAAAGGTGTGCAACAGGGTTGTATTCTTTCACCATACTTACTCAACCTGTATGCTGAGCAAATAATCCGAGAAGCTGTGTTATATGAAGAAAAACGTGGCATCAGGATTGGAGGAAGACTCATTAGCAACCTGCAATATGAAGATGATACAACCTTGCTTGCTGAAAGTGAAGAGGACTTAAAATATTTACTGATGAAGATCAAAGAGCACAGCCTTCAGCATGAATTGCATCGAGTAATTTTAAAAAGAAAATATTTAAGTAGCTTTAAGTATAATTTTTTCAACTGGATTCCTCTTCAAGCCTACTTTTATTTATGCTTTATGAAAGTATTTCTTTACGTTTTAACAACTAAAATGGTAATTTCATCATATGGATTCTTGTGGTATCTGTTGTTTCCAGCAACTCCTCATTAGTAGTGTGGAAATTTTCGAACATATTCAAAAGTTGTTAGGTGTTGTTGAGTAAGCTCTGACTCATAGCGATCCTGTGCACAACAGAATGACACAGTGTCAGAGGTCTGTGCCATCTCAAAATCATTAACAGTGTTTGAGCCCATTGTTGCAGCCTCTGTGACACCCATCTCACTGGGAGGTTTTCCTCTTTTCCAGTGACCTTCCACCTAGCAAGCAAGATGCCCTTTTGGTTTTCTAATTCCATTTCCTTCTAATACTTTGTCTTCTTGAGCTGCCCTTTGAAATCTTCTGTTCAGCTCTTTTTCATCACTTACTGCATTTACTTTAGCTATTTAATGTTAATTTCTATTTTTAAATCTTGAAACTGGTGGGTCTGGGGTAGTCTTCATTTCAGGGGTTAGTTTAGCCCTGCTACTGAATTATTGTTATTTTTGGTAAATGGCATAGGATTACCCAAGCCAAAATAATAATATCAACTTGGACTTGTACTTCTGGTAATAATGGAGATTAAGAACCAGACTTAACCATATACAAAACTAGGCTGGGAATCCCTGAACAAAAGAGAAAGATGACATGACTCGTATTATAACCTAGGCTTTCTGCCTGGCAGTAATTTTTGGACCCAAATGCTGCAATAGAGAGCACCAAGACAACTCATCAACCTTTCTGGGTTGAGGAGCTAACAGACTTAGGGAAGCTGAAGAATTTAGGATTGACGGGGCAGACTTGTAGAAAAAATGGAATCTGCACAGGAAAAGAGATCCAGAAATCAACAGAGTATTTTCTTGAATCTTTGCTGAGCATTAGGTAATACACCAAGATGGTGGAAAAGCTTCATATCATCAGCTGAAACAAGGCCAGGGGTAGCCTGTGGAACAGACCATCAATTGCTCATATGCAAGTTCAGGCTGATTGTGAAGAAAATTAAAACAAGTCCACCAGAGCCAAAATATGATCTTGAACATATCCCACCTAAATTTAGAGACCATCTCAAAAACAGATCTGATGCATTAGACCCTAAAGACTGAAGACCAGAAGAATTGTGGGATGACATCAAGAGCATCATAAAAGAAGAAAGCAATAGGTCAAGAAAAAAAGAAAGAAGGGAAAGGCCAAAATGGATGTCAGAAGAGACTGAAACTGGATTTCCAGTGTAGAGATGCTAAAGCAAATGGAAGAAACGGAGAAGTAAAAGAGCTGAATAGGAAATTTCAAAAGGTAGCTTGAGAAGACAAAGTCAAATATTATAACAAAATGTGCAAAGACTTGGAGTTACAAAACCAAAAGGAATGAAGTCTGGCCTCCAAGCATTCCTCAAGATGAAGGGACTGAAGAAAAAAATTGAAGGCTCGACTTTCAATATTGAAGGATTTTATGGAGAAAATATTGAATGATGCAGAAAGCATTAAAAGAAGATGGAATACACACAGTCACTGTACCAGAAAGAGATGGTTGATATTCAACCATTTGAAGAGATAGCCAAAGATCAAGGGCCAATGATACTGAAGGAAGAAATCCAAGATGCATTGAAGGCAAAGTAACAAGGCTCCAGGAGTTGATGGAATGCAAATTGAAGTCTTTCAACAAACTGATGCAACACTGGAGGCACTCACTCACCTATACCAAGAAATTTGTAAGACAACTACCTGGAAGAGATTCATATTTGTGCCCCTTTCAAAGACGTAACCCAACAGAATGTATAAATCTCTGGACAATATGATGAATATTCCATGCAAGGAAAAATTTTGCTAAAGGCAATTCAAAAACAGCTGCAACCATACATTGACAGAGAACTTCCAGAGGTTCAAGCCAGATTCAGAAGAGGATGTGGAATAAGGGATGTCATTGCTGATGTCAGATGGATCTTGGCTGAAAGCAGAGAAGACCAGAAAGATGTTTACCTGTGCTTTATTAACTGTAAAGGCATTTGATTATGTGGATCATGATAAGCTTTGGGGACAGCATTACAGAGAATGAGTATTCTGGAACACTTAATTGTGCTCATGAGGAACATAGACTATATAGACTAAGAGGCAGTTTTTTTT
>NW_006408608.1:4181654-4182264 GCF_000296735.1 Chrysochloris asiatica
AAGATGGAGGGTCAGAGAAAAAGAGGAAGACCACCAGCAAAATGGATTGGCAAAGTGACATCAGCAATGGGCTCAAGCGTGGCAACAATTCTGATGTTGGCCTAGGATTGGGCAGTGTTTCTTTCTGTTGTGCATAGAGTTGCTATGAATCGGTACCAACTCGATGGCACCTAACAACAAAGTCAATAGAACCTAATTCTACTCTCTGTTATGCCACCAACTTGATATAAAATTAGGTAATTCTATTCTTTAAAAAAATTTCCCCCTGGTGATAACTCAGAATCACTGTTTACCCTTCTAAAACACCATCTAATGACTGTTTTATTTTTCCAAAGAAATGAAAGAAATTCAGTGTTTGAGAGAACTTTGTTTCTATATACCTGTTGTATAATTCTTCTGTATACATTCTCTTTATACTTAACATTTCTCCTTTTTGAAGTTTTGATTTATGGTTTGCAGATTGTAAGAAATAAGAGAAGTGGGTAACTCCTAACAAGCCTAGTTATTATTACCTTTCTTTTGTATGATAATAGTATTGTGTGGGTGGGAATTTTCTAAGTGTATGTCAGTAGTGATTTTAGAAAACAGATCCGGCATAGTAAATGTGAAG
>NW_006408608.1:4185202-4188041 GCF_000296735.1 Chrysochloris asiatica
GATCATCCAGTCATTGAAGCCAGGTCAAATGGGCATTATCTGCAAGTGTGGGTGTTCTTGTGCATATGCCCTCTCTTCTTATCAGCTGGACGCTTCACTTTCCACTCTAGTCCTCTGTGGCTATGTCACTGACTCTGGACCACAGAATCTCCAGGTCTTGCCACACTGCTGGCCAACTAGGTCTCTACCCGGGTTCATAGGAGTCTTGAACGTTGTAGGGCTTAACATGCAGCTTCATTGCTATTTTTCTCTCATTTCCCCTTATTGGTGACAGGCGTGTTCACCCATCAGAGCGTGTATTCCCATTGAGTCTTAGTCTTGGAAGGGGGTTTTTACTGAGGGGACCCAACCATTCTCTTGATGTCTCCTGGGCAAGCAACTTGCTTGTTCTTGTAGTAACTAACAGTCAGTCTGCCTATATTGTTTTGTATTTTTCCTGTAGGCAACGGTAATTTTGATATTATATTCTCATAGTATGTTTATTTTTGAAAGAAAGCTGTTTAGAATAGAACAAACAATTGACCTTTGGGTCTAAGCATCAGTTAGGAGATCCTATGAGGGCAGAAGTCTCATCTGTAGAATCAGCTGTAAAAGAAGTAAAAATTTGTGTCTTTTGAATATTTATTTCGGTCTGGCAGCTTAATTTAATATTACAAACTTTCCTTGAATGTATTTGTAGTCTGCCCATTCTTCACTTATTTTTATAAAAAAGATACAAAAAGTTTCTGTGGGATTTTTTTTTTCCAAGTAGATATTTGATAAGTATGCAAAAGTTCATTTTACTGAGATTATAGTAAATTTAAAGAAGGTTAAAAAAATAACAAAACCAGTTGTCTTGAGTCTATTTGGACTCATGGCAACCCCATGTGTGTGAGCATAGAGCTGTGCACCGTCGAGTTTTCAGTGGTTTTTACAGAAGTAGATCATTAGGGCTGTCTTCTGTGGTGCCTCTGGGTGGACTTGAACTTCCAACCTGTGATTAGCAGTTTTCACATTAATTAGTGGAGTTCATTAATTGTTTGCTCCCTTGAAGATCTGTGGAAATTAGTTTTCATACCTTTTTTTAAATGATATTTAATTGTGATTTGGAGCTCTGGTAGCGTAATGGTTACTAGTTTGGCAGGTAACCTCAAGGTCAATAGTTTGAAACTACCATTGATTCCAGGGGAGAAAAAGGAGGCTTTCGTTTCCCATAAAGATTTAAAGTCTTGGAAACACTACACATGGTCACTATGAGTCGGAATTGACTCCACGGCACATAATCATCACCACCATTGTGAGTTAGGCCAAAGATTACAGGGCAGATTAGTTTCCCATTCAGTAATTTATACATAGCTTGTTTGTGATTTTGGCTACAATTCCCTCAGTGTGGCAGCATTCTTCCTTCTTCCTCCCTGGGTTCCCTGTTTCTGAACATTGTTTTGGGCACATGTGTCCTCTTGGTCTATTGTTCTGAGATGCTCATTCTTCTTAGATGTTAATGGTCATATTATAGACCTGTCTGTTGTTTGTCTATAACAGGATCTTCAGGAGTAGGTTTAGTTCAAGTCTGAAAGGGATCAAAGAGCCATAGTCTTGGAGTTCCACCAGGCTCTGTTAGACTGTTAAATAAGGTTTCATTTATGAAACTGAATTTTGTTTACATTTTTCTCCCATTTGACTTCTGGTGTGGCACTGTAGGATGAGTACTGGACTGAAGACCCCAAGGTCAGCAGTTCAACCCACCAACTGCTTCTAGGAAACCCTGTACAGGGTCACTGTGAGTCAGAGTTGACTTGACAACACTTAACAATGACAACAGCTCTTTTCTTAGCTTTTTTATGCTGACTCATTAATTTGAACCAGGCACTAAAGATTTTAGACATTACACTCTTCCCATCTGAAGTACATTTTGATACAACACATGTACAAGGACCAACAACATTGGCAATTTTCATATGTTCCTGGACTCTATATCTGTAGGCATAAAGCCTGTTTTAAAGCAAAATTTTGGCTGTGCATGTTGTATCTTGATTGCCTTTGTGCTATGTCTTTGTCTGGACTTTATTGGAATCCATAGCAATGATAAGTGAAATGTGGGTTTTAGTTAGACAAGTGACTAATGAGCAGAATTGTAGTTTGTGAAGTGAAGATTAAATTATGTCTGTATTTATCTAATGCTGCTTAAGTCTTATAGGCCACCTCATTCATCAAATAGTTACTCAACTTTAAGATAATGAAGATACTGCATAATATGAATAGAAGCTCAGAGAGAGTACTTCATTAGCTGCAGGGGATGAGAGAACTTCGTAGAAGAGGTGACTCCTAAATAATGAGGAAGGATTGAGGAGGATGTTCCAGGAAGAGGGGTAGTCAGCACGAGCAAAGACCAGAGATAGGAAGATTACTGAATTAAAATCTGTTGAGAAAAAGGACTATTCATCTTTTTAGACTTAAACCCCTGGCATGCTGTGGTACTATTGCCTGGTCATTTTATTAATTTGATCAAAAGCATTCATACTTTTCTTAGAAAAAACTTAAACCAAATGACATGGTGTCTTCTGTCCAGAGGATAACTTCCTTACTGCCCAAGTGGCATTACATCAAGATTTCATCCATTGTTGTTGAGTGTTGGAAATGCAAGGGTAGAGGTTTTGTAGCAAGGAAGAGAGCGATTATTTCTCCAGTCTAGGAGCGAAGGTCTCTGGGACCACCAATGGGTAAAAGCCGAGAACGGGACCCCACCCAGAGAACTGGGGATGCCTGAGATGGAGACAGAGATGATGACATGGAGGGATGAAGCGGCTGGGGACTTTGGATCCAGAGAGGGAAAGGAACTGTGGCCCGAAGACTGAGGGGG
>NW_006408608.1:4188351-4190664 GCF_000296735.1 Chrysochloris asiatica
TACAGGAGCAGAAAGCCTCATCTTTCTCCTGCTGAGTGACTGGTGGATTCAAACTGCTGACCTTGAGATTAACAGCCCAGCGCATAACCCACTGTGCCACCAGGGCTCCCATAATAATAATCATAATAATGGTGGTGGTGGTGGTGGTAGTGTGCTGTGGAGTTAGTTCTGACTCATAGCGACCCTGTACAGGGTTTCCGAGGCTGTAAATCTTTACAGGAGCAGAAAGCCTCGTCTTTCTCCTGTGGAACAGCTGGTAGTTTCAAACTGTTGACCTTGAGGTTAGCAGCTCTACTTGTAACCACTGCGTGACCAGAGCGCCTTAATCATAATAATAGCAATAATGGAGTCCTGGTATGGCACTGTTGGATAAGCACTAGACCACAAGGCTGGTCTGAATTGCAAGGTCAACATTTCAAACCCACTAGCCCCTCCTTGCAAACCCTTTTACTGGGTCGCTGTGAGTTGGAACAGACTTGACGACATTTAGCAACAACAGCAGTAGTAATAATAGCAATTTCTCTCTCTGCTATGTTGGAGAAGTTTTAAATTTGTAATCTATAAATAAATGCCTTAGTATTTAAAAGTATAAGCTCTGAGTGTGTGGTTAAGTATATTGGAGATAGCAGAAAGACAGTGATACTTTAATTTCACTTGTATCCCTCTAACCAAACCAAACCAAAATCCAAATGCACTGCCATTGAGTTGGACCCGACTCATAACAACCCTGTATAGGATTGCTGATGCTGTACATCTTTACTTGAAGATTCCTGATGTGGCACTGTGGGTTAGTGCACTGAACTACAAGGGCTCTCTGAACCACAAGGTTGGTGGTTCAAACTCAGCAGCTGCTACGCAGAAACCCTACACAGGGTTGCTGTGAGTCGGACTCAACTCAACAGCACGTAACAACAACAACAGGAACAGAAAGCTTCATCTTTCTCTGGCAGAGCAGCTGGTAGGTTTGAACTGTCGATCTTGTATTTAGCAGTACCATGCTTATATTGCAGTGCATCAGGGCTCCTTTGTATCAGATGGTGCTGCTGCTGCTGCTGATGTTATTGTTGTTAAGTAAGCACCACTGAGTTGGTTTCAACTTATAGCAACCCTGTATAGCTTTTCTGAGACTGTAAATCTTTTATTTCCCCCATAAATTAACTATCATTTTTTATTTGTTTTAATTTTGGCTTTAAAGAATAGACATTTATTTCCTCACAACTCTGTAAGTCAGAAGTCCAAATTAGGATACTGGGCATGTCAGTTTCCTGTGAGGACTCCTGGAGAGGAGTCGTCTTATCATACTTCTCTTGCTTCTGTAAATCTTTACTGGAGGAGAAAACTTTATCTTTCTCTCAGAAAGTGACTGGTGGGCTTTAATTGCAGACCTTGTTGTTCGCTGTCTAGTGTTGTTGATCCTATAGAGCCACTGCACTCCCATAATGATGATGTTGTTGTTATTGTTAAGTGCCATTGAGTCAGTTCCTATTCATAGCAACTCTATATAGAATTTCCAAGGGGCAGCTAGTAAGTTTGAACCACCAACCTTATGGTTAGCAGTCCAATGCTTATTCTACAGAGCCACACCAGGGCTCCTATAATCCTGATGTTGTTGTTTAGTTTCTGACTCCTAGCGACCCTGTATAGGGTTTCCGAGGAGCAAATGATGAGTTTCAATCGCCAACCATGAAGTTCAAACTGACCTTGAGGTCCAGTGTTTATCTTACAGCACCACATCAAGCGTAAATTCAGATCCTCACATTTTACTTCTTTCTCTGTTCATTTCTGACACCAGCCACCCATGTGACACTACTCTGTCAAAGTACTGGGAGCAAAGTTAGATCTCACAAGTTAAAAGAATACTGTCCTTTAGACCAACTGCTCATACAGCACTTCTTTCTGTGACCCTTGTCACCTGATATTAGGCTCAATCTCACAAATTAATGGGACCATGACCTTCAGACTGCCAAATAGGCAGACATCAGCCATAAGTTTGGGAGTCTTATGAATCCTGCTAGGATAACCACTGGATTATTGACTACAAATCTGGAGGTTCAAACCCACCATCCACTCCTTGGAAAGCCTGTACAGGGTCACTATGAGTTGGAACGGCAATTAACAACAGCAACATTAACAAGGTGATACCTTAACTTCTGACCTTGTTGTTGTTAGGTGCCATCGAGTTGGTACCGACTCATAACAACCTTATGCACAGCAGAATAAAACACTGTCCGATCCTGGGCCAATCTCACTGTCGTTGCCACACTTGAGCCCATTGATGCTTCCACTTTGCCAATCAATCTCGCTGGGGATCTT
>NW_006408608.1:4191084-4199913 GCF_000296735.1 Chrysochloris asiatica
CAGTGGTGAGGATTTTTGTTTTCTTTGCATTGAGATGCAATCCATACCAAAGTAAAATCCAGCTTGAACCTCTCTGGAAGTTCTCTGTTAATGTATGCTTGCAGCCATTTTTGTATTACTTTTAGCAAACCTTTATTCGCATGGGATGTCAAAGATATTGTCCTATGATTTCCGCATTCCGTTGGGTCACCTCTCTTTGGAATGGACACAAACATGGATCTGTTCCAATCCGTTGGCCAGATAGTTGTCTTCCAAATTTCTTGGCATAGTTGAGTGAGTGCCTCCTGTGACGCCTCGCTTTCTTGAGAGATTTCAATTTTTATTGCATCAATTCCTGGTGCCTTGTTGTTAAGTGCTGTCGAGTCGGTTCCTACCCATAGTGACCCTGTACAGGGTTTCTGAGGCTATAAATCTTTAGGGGAGCAGAAAGCCTCATCTGTCTCCCGTGGAACAGCTGGTAGTTTCGAACTGCTGACCTTGAGGCTCACAGCCTGATTCGTAACCACTACACTACCAGAGCTCCTTTCTGAAGAAGCATTGTTGTTGTTAGATGCCATCAAGTCAGTACCAACCCATAGCGACGTATGAACAGCAGAACAAAACACTTCCCGAGCCTGGGCCAACCTCACTGCTGTTGCCACACTTGAGTCCATCGATGCTGCCACTTGGCAAGTCCATCTCGTTGGAGGTCTTCCTTTTTTTTCTCTGACCCTCTACCTTACCTAACATGATATCCTTCTCTAGCGACTGGTCCCTTCTGACAATATGTCCAAAGTATGAGAGACGAAGTTTGGCCATTTTGGCCTCTAAGGAGCACTCTGGCTGTACTTCTTCCAAAACGGATCAATTGATTCTTTTGGCAGCCCATGACACTTTCAATATTCTCCTCCAACACCGTAACTCAAAAGCATCAATTCTTCTACAATCTTCCTTATTCACTGCCCAGCTTTCACATGCATATGAGGTTATTGAAAACACCATGGCTTGGGTCAGGCACACCTTAGTCCTCAAGCTGACATCTTTGCTCTTCAACACTTTAAAAAGGTCTTGTGCAGCAGATTTGCCTAATGCAATATGTCATTTGCTCTCTTGACTGCTGCTTCCATGAGTGTTGATAGTTGATCCAAGAAGAATGAAGTCCTTGACAACTTCAATCTTGTAGCATACTTGCTACAAATTCAGGACTTTCTAGTTCTTCAGGCTGCCTGATTCAAACTGGCTCCCACTACTCCTTTGGATCCATTAATTCACTTGAATGGTTCATAGAACTCATGGAAAGTGCTATTCTTAGGAGTATAGCCGTATTATAAGAAAAAAGGATACAAACAGAAGATGCATCAGTAAGGTCTGGAGGCATCTCAGTGAGGAGTTCCTATGTCCAAAAAAAGGGATATGTTATCCTCCCTCATGCATGGCTATCTGTCACCAACCGAAAAACCCTTTGAGCTTCTGTGTGCAGAGCTTTTATTAGGAGTCTCATTCAGTAAAGTAGAGGACCATCTGAATGGAGGAAGACCCTCATTGAGATAGATTGACACAATGGCTGTAGCAATGGACAGACATAAAGATAGCTACAGTTATAGTGCAGGGCTGGACTTTTCATTATGTTAGACATGATGATGATGTTGTTGCTAAGTGCCATTATGACGTAGTAACCTTGTAGAGGGTTTCTGAGGAGTGACTGACTGGTTGGTTTCTATGGCTGTCCCTGTGGTTAGGAGTCCAGTACTGATCCTACAGCACCACATCAGTATTCCATGTTATACATGTTATAAAGTGCTGTCCAGTCCGTTCTGACTCATAGCAACCCTGCATAGGGTTTCCAAGAAGTGGTTGGTGAGTTTGAGACTGCTGAGCTTGTAATTCAGTGCTTATCCTGCAGCATCACAACAGGACATAGAACTGCTCTTACTCAGAACTAATTTGAGGGACTCCTGGTGTGACACTGTAGGATAAACATTGGACTGCAAACCACAAGGTCAGCAGTTCAAACCCAGCAGTTGCTCCTTGGAAACCCTATACAGTGTTGGAACCAACTTGATGGCATTTAACAACAGAAACAGTAGAGACGTTGTATTATTGTAAGTGCCATCGAGTTAGTTCTGACTCACAGTGACCCTTTATAGAGTCACCAGGTGAAAACTATTCAGTGGGGAGTCTGCCTTCTCCTGCAAACTTCTGAAACGAAATACCCTCCTGAAAACTTGTAAGCTAGCCACTTCATACCTTTATAGTCCCCCCATTTTAGATAGCCAATGTCTGAGTTGCCCTTCCCTAACAACCCTATATAAAGCAGACATAGGATGAAGACTCCTTCCCTCTCACTTGGTATTTTGAGCTACTGCATCCATAAGAATAGGTTAAGTTCATCAAATTGTAGCAGTTTACACTTCTTCCTTTATCAAATTTATTTATCTTCCTCTAAGATCAAGTTCTGATCATCAAGCCATTAGAAGGTAGGTCAAATGTGTACTATCTGCAAGTTTGGGTGTTCTTGTGTGTCTTCTGTCACTTCATATCAGCTGGATGCTTCATTCTCAACCCTAGCCCTCTGTGGCTAGGTCCTAACAACAAGCCTTTTAAATTGCTAATTTATTATGCTATAAATATTCTATTATAGTTTAGAATCTACTATGCACTTAATATTTTTACATTTCTTTATGAAGTGTTTAAAAAGAAGGTAATTAGAGTTCTTCATCAAAATTTTTGTTTTTGTCATTTGAAGAGAATTCCCAAAGAAGGAAATGAATAACAATTTTAGAGGTTTTTTTTTTTTTTTTTTTTTTTTTTAGTAGTGTGTGATCGAAACTAGGCTTCACAAAAGTCCTCTCTTGGAAGTTAATTGAGGCCATGCCCCCTTAATGTTCAGAGGCTTCTGCTCTCTTTTACCATTCCGATTTTAATTTTAAATTTGCACAAATGCTGCATACATATTAATAAGTTGTCATTTTTCTCTAAAATTAAAGGGAAAAACAGTTTTGTAAGCATTGGTTTCGTGATTTACTTATTTTGTTATTAAACTACTTAATCAGACTTGCAAAGATGTCAGCTTGAAGACTAACGTGTGCCTGATCCAAGCCATGGTATTTTCAAAAAACCTCATATGCATGTGAAAGCTGGACAGTGAATAAGAAGACCGTAGAAGAATTGATGCTTTTGAGTTATGGTGTTGGAGAATACTGAAAGTGCAATGGGCTGCCAAAAGAACCAACAGATCTGTATTGGAAGAAGTGCAGCCAGAGTGCTCCTTGGAGGCTGAGATGGTCAAACTTCGTCTCTCATACTTTGGACATATTGTCAGGAGGGACCAGTCACTGGATAAGGATATTATGTTTGATAAGGTGGAGAGTTAGGGAAAAAGAGGAAGACCCCCAGCAAGATGGATTGGCAAAGTGGCAGCATCGATGGACTCAAGTGTGGCAAGAATAGTGAGGTTGGCCCAGGCTCGGGCAGTGTTTCGTTGATCTGTGCATAAGGTGGCTATGAGTCGGTACCGACTTGATGGCACCTAACAACAACAATCAGACTGACAGTGTCTACTTCTTATTGTGGGACAAATACAACTTGGAAATCATTTGATAGTTAGAAATGAGGTGTTGGATACCTTGGTGATGATCTTTTAATGGAAAGTGCTGGTTAGTTTCATTTCTTTCTTTTGTTTTTAGCCTTGATTTTCCCATTATGAATTTCCTGGCATGGGATATGCCCAAAAGTTTTATTTGCCCAAGGTTTAAGAAATGGATGTTATACAACAATCCTCCTTGAAATTATTTTCTCTTATTAAATGGTTCTACTGTCTAGTTACATACCCACTGCTGTCGAGTTGATTCGGACTCAGACATTTTCTAGGTCTGAGTAGAACTGCTCCATAAAGTTTTTCAAGACTGTAAATCTTTACAGAAGCTGACTGCCTCATCTTCCTCGGAGCAGCTGCTAGGGTTCAACTGCTGACATTTCAATGAACAACTCAGTGTTAATCCACTGTACCACCAGGTATCCTTGTCTAGCTACATAAAACCAAAAACCAATCCTACTGCCATCAAATTGATTTCAATTCATTGTAACTTTATTATATAGAGTTTTTGAAAACATAAATCTGTATTGGTGCAGGAGTCTCAGCTTTCTTTTGCAGAACAGCTGGTAACTTTGAACCGCTGACCTTCCAGTTAGCAATCCAATGCTTATTCTACAACATCACCAGGGTTCCTTTATATGACTTGTTGTTGTTAAGTGCTGTAGAGTCAGTTCCGACCCATAGTGACCCTGTGTAGGGTTTCCGAGGAGTGGCTGGTGAGCTTGAACCGCTGACCTTGTGATTCAAACTGACTTTGCAGTCCAGCGCATAAACCCACAGCACGAAACCAGAACTCCTTTAGTCTAGCTTCATATCTCAAAACCAAATCCACTGCCATCAAGTTGATTTCAACTCATGTGACTTTTCTGTGATTCTGTATAGGGTTTCTGAGGTTGTGAATCTTTATGGGACCAGAAAGTCGTCCTTTTTCTTGCATAGAAGTAGCTGATGGATTAGAACTGCTGACCTTGTATTTAGGAACCCAGTGCGTAACCCTTTGTGCCACTGGGGCCCCTTTGTGTGGAGAATATAACTACTTCATTGGGTTTTCAAGGCTGTGACCTTTCAGAAAGCGATCACCAGGCCTGTCTTACTCGGTGCCTCTCAGTTCTAGTATGCATATATCAGAATTGTTCCAGTGGGAAACAACACGATGAACAGAACACAGTGCTTATGTGCACTTCCTTTTGCCTTCAGTTTTACAGATGTTGTTTCTAGAGTTACTTAAGTTAGCCCCATTTCCTCCACCCCCCTCACCATGGTTGCTTCGTACATTTGTAATATAATTAGGACTCTCTTGTTTGAGTTTGCGTTCATTCCAGAGATCACACAGATGCCTAAATAATTTTTTGAACTTGAACACATAAAGGTTTAATATATGTGCTGTGAAGATGGATTGGTTTTGACAAATGCATATTGGAATAATTTTGAGTCTTGACTTTTGACAATTGTATACAAAACTTTTGGATTCCTCACAGTGGCAATATTAATTTTAAGATAAGTAATTTAGATATGATAGTTTATTATTTTGATTATTTAAAAGTTTTTCATCTTAGATATGCTTACTTTGCAATTAATCCAGTTCTGCTTTAAGGATTTTAGCATTTAAATTTGACCTGAGTTTTAAAATGCTTAAAACAACAACCTGAAATGAATAATTTTGGGCAAAATGAATGATATGTTTGTTAGGTGCCATTGAGGCAGTTCAGAATCGTAGTGATTCTGTGTACAACAGAACAAAACACTGCCTGGTCCTGCCCCAGCCTCACAATTGTTGCCATGGTTGAACCTGTTGTTGTAACTACTCTGTTGTTGAGGGTTTTCCTTTTTTTTTGTTGACCCTCTACTTTGACATGCATGATACCTTTCGCCAGGGAATGTTTTATCCTGATTTTGTTGTTGTTAAGTGCTGTCTAGTCAGTTCCAACCCATAGCGACCTTCTATAGGGTTTCCAAGGAGCAGCTGGTGAGCTTGAACTGATGACCTTGAAGTTCAAACAGCTTTGCAGTCTGGCGCATTAACCCACAGCGCCACACCAGATAACATGCCCAAAGTACAGGAGATAAAGTCTTACTGTCCTTGCTTCTAAGGAAAATTCTGGACTGTACTTCTTCCCTTGACAGATCTATTTGTTGTTTGGCAGTCCATAGTGCTACTAAGGAGCTCTGGTAGCGAATCTCACGGTTAGCAGTTCGAAACTACCAGCTGTTCCGTGGGAGAAAGATGAGGCTTTCTGCTCCTCTAAAGACTTACAGCCTCGGAAACCCCGTACAGGGTCGCTGTGAGTCGGAACCGACTCCACGGCACATAACAACAACAACAGTGCTACTTGTAACTCTCAAATGCTATGATTCTAATCTGTCTTTCTCATCTTGGCCTCCCTTTTTTCCTGTGGGACTTTTATCACTATTAAAAGTCTATTCTCATCTGGACCCCTGACAACCTATATATTTCTTTAAAGGAATAGTTGTATCATAGACTTCAGAATTGAATGTTCATAATGTGACTTATAATAATATAAAATATGGCATGCCCCTCCTCTGCCCCATTGTACATTTTGTGTTTCCCCTATCGTTCTCTTTTTTAAATCTAGATGGTTGACTCATTTGATTGGGTTAGCAAAGAGTTCAACATTTATTTTTATTTCAATTACTTCATCAGTGATGAAAGAGCTATTTTTATGTTCTGCTTCCATGTTAGGCAAGCTATCTTACTTTGGTTACAAGGAGAGCCACTTTGAAATTATGATTCAACAAGAATCCTCTAACACTAAAGAATACCTCATTAAATACACTTGGCTACCAGAAGTGAGTCAGTAAGATTAACTTCCATCAGTAAAGGACTATGTGATCATCATTCTTTTAAAAAATATTGATAAGCCATCTCCAAACAGGCCAGATAAAAGAAAGATGCATATGAATAACTCTACTTCTGTGTAGCGTAGTTCAGTTGGAAAAACAGAAGTTTAGAAATGAATCTAGAGAGATGAGGGCTGCACAAGTAAACAGACTGAGTGAACAGACTTCCTGGTGACACATATTGGAGATTGTTCTTGTTGTTAAAGTGCCATCGAGTTGATTGAGACTCATAGTGATCCTATGTCTAACAGAATGAAACACTGCCTGGTCCTGGGCCATCCTCACAATTGGAGCTACCCTTAAGCTCACTGTTGCTTTCACAGTGCCAATCCATCTCATTGGGCGTCTCTTCTCTTTTTCTCTGTCCCTCCACTTTACCAAGCATGATGTCCTTCTCCAGGCACTGGTCCCTCCTGGTAATATGTTCAAAGTATGACAAAGTCTGACCATCTTGACTTCTAAAGAACATTCTGGTTGTACTTCTTCCAACACAGATTTGTTTGTTTTTCTAGCAGTCCATGGTACCTTTAATATCCTTCTCTGACACCTTAACTCAAATGAATCAATTCTTCTACAGTCTTCCTTATTCATTTCCCACCTTCACGTATATATAAGAATATAGAAAATACCATGGCCTGGGTCAGGTGCACTTTAGTCCTCAAACTGTTATCTTTGTTCTTGAACACTTTAAAGAGGTCTTGTGCAGCATATTTGCCTAATGCAATACATCGTTTGATTTCTTGACTGATGCTTCCATGAGTGCTGATGGTGGATCTAAGCAAAGTGAAGTCTTTCACAACTTTAATGTTTTCTCCATTTTTCATGATTTTATTTATTGGTCCAGGGGTGAAGATTTTTGTTTTATTTTAAACTTTTTTTTGTGAGTGGAGTGAAGGTTTACAGAGCAAATCATCAGTTTTACATTAAACAAACCATACATTTTGCTTCACTACATGGTTGCAGTCCCCGTCATGCAGCAACAATTAATAGCGTTTATGTCGACGGCACTTAACAACAACAAATTCACTTTAACTGGAGGCCTGGTGTGGCTCTGTGGGTTAATGCCCCTACTGCAAAGCCGTTTGACTGCAAGGTGCGTGGTTCAAGCTCACCAGCTGCTCCTCGGAAACCATACACAGGGTCGGAATAGACTCGACAGCGCTCAACAGCAACAACATTCACTTTATTACATTCCTCCCTGTGTCTTCTGCTACTTTCATCTTCTCTTGGCTAACTTCCCTCTTGTTGTATATTGGCCACTCTGTCACCCTTCTAGCCCATGAAAAATTCGCCCCCACCCCCTGTAACCATCATAGATTGTTTATTTTATCCAGAAACCTTTAAAAAAATTACCACATTGGCTTCATACAATGTTTGTCCTTTTGTGATTGACTAATTTCACTCAGCATAGTCTTCCCAATTCAACCATGTTGTTAAACCTAGTTTCACAGATTTATCATTATTCTTAAACATTCTGTAGTATTCCATTGTGTGTATGTACTAAAGTTTGTTTAAGCATTCTTCTATTATGGGCATTTAAGTAAGCTGTCTTCATCTTTTTGCTATGTCTTTTGTAGATAGTATTTTGATGGATCTTGTTTTGTTATCCATTCTGCTCTTATGTCTCTTGACTGTACATTTAATCCATTTATATACAGTGCAATTATCAATAGGTATGAATTGATTGTTGGATTTTTCGGTATGCTTTTTTGTGGTGTTGTTGGATTCTTTGTTCCACATAATTTCTATTTTATTTTTTTAATGTTTATTGTAATTATGTGATAGTTTACATGGGAGAACATTAGTTTTACATTCATCCTATTGTATATTGTTTCATTGCCATGGTTACAATTCCCTCAATGCATCATAAACCAACCAAAGGGTATACACTACAAGCCTGCCTCCCCCCACTCCCCCACCCTCAGTCATCAGCACACAGCCCCTCTCCCTCTCTGTGTCTAAAGTCCCCAGCTGCTCAATCTATCCATCGTCATTGTCTCTGCCTCCATCTCAGGCATCACTGCTTCTCTGGGTAGGGTCCAACTCTCCGCTCTTCTTCCCTGATGGTCCCAGGAACCTATACTCCTAGACTGCAAAGTTAATCACTCCCCTCCTTGCTATAAAATGTCTCCCTTTACATTTCCAACCCTCACAATCATTCCTGATAACAATTATTCACTATTGTATCACAAGAGACTTATCCACATTCCTTTCATCAGCCCCACCTAGACAGATTGGATACTACTCAGTAGAGATTCTACCTTCCTCCACACCCTCTGGATCTTGAATGCTTGTAAACCAGTCACTTCTTGCCTTTGTAGGCCCCCCCCCCGCCCCATTTTGGGTAGCCAATGTCCAAGTTGCCCATCCCTGTCTACTCTGTGTGTGGAGGGGGT
>NW_006408608.1:4201863-4204046 GCF_000296735.1 Chrysochloris asiatica
GACTGTGTCCATCTTTTTTTGCTATTGTAAATAGTGCTGCTGTGAACATTGGTGTGCATATATCTTCTCGTGTTGTGGCTCTTTTTTCTTGTGGGTAAATACCAAGTAGAAGAATTGCTGGATCATAAGGTATTTCTATTTTCAACCTTCTGAGGAAACACCATATTGCTTTCCAGAGAGGTTGGACCACATTTTGCAGTCCCACCAGCAATGCAGGAGTGTCCCAGTCTCTTCACATTCCTGCCAGCATTTATTGTCCTCTACATTTTTGATCTTTGCTGTTACTTTTGGTGTGAGATAATATATCATTGTTGTTTTGATTTGCATCTCTCTAATGGTTAGTGATCGTGAACAATTCTTCATATGTTTGTTGGCTGCCTGGATCTCTTCCTTAGTGAAGTGTGCACAAGACCTTCTATTTATTTATTTTATTACATGGGAGAACATTGATTTTACGCTCCTCGTTTCATTGCAATGATTACAATCCTCTCTGTGCATCTTTGTTCAACAGTATTTGCTTCTATTCCCGTTTTTTTTTTGTGTGTGTATGGTTTTTTTTGGTGGGGGTTGGGGTGGTGGAGTTGTTCACAAAAACTCTCAGGAATATATAATCATTTAAACATCCAAAGGGCACATTCTGCAAGCCTGCCTCCTGGCTGCCAGCACACAGCCTTTCTCTTTCCATGAGTCTAGATTCCTCAGCTGCTGTGTCTCTCCATGTCATCATCTTTGCCTCCATCTCTGGTGTCGCTGTTTCTCTGGATAGGGTCTGACATTCTGCTCATGCTCTTCTCCCTCGATGGTCCCAGGGTCTTCTGTTCCTGGAATGTAAGATTAACTAGTCCTCCCTTTATGTTACACAACTGTTACCTTTACTGTTGTGACAGTTGCAGTTAGTCATGATAACAATTACTCACTGTTGAATCATAAGAATCTTATCTCCATCTCCTTTCACTAGACCCATCTAGACAAGACAAAAACTATTCAGTTCTGTCGTTGATTTCTGTTATTAAATTTGAATGCTTTATAGAAACAGTACTTTGAATCTGCTTGCAAAAACAGCGAACAGCTTGCTAATAGCAGAGTAGTTTTGCCAGATTACTCTATTTCTAGACTTTTTGTCAAAACATTGTCAGAAACGAAGGAGTCTCCGGATTATGAGCTTCTGTTAAAGCACATCAAATATTAAACAATCTGTGATGTGGTGAAACACCTATTGAGTAAAATGGTTTTTGCCCTTTTGTCCTAAAGGAAGAGTAATTTTAGTATACCACTTTAAGAGACCAAAATTTGGAGATCTTTTGCCCCCTCCACTTTTCTCTGAAATCCTACCTGTTCTTCAAAACTCAGCTCAGATGCTTACCTCTGTGTCAAGCCATCTCTTCCTCCCTCCACTGGTATAAGGCATCATGTACCATGGTCATATATTGTAGAATTATGTCCTGTGTCAGAATTACTTACGTACATGTCTTTGGCCCTTACTGGATATTGTCTCTGATAGCAAATACTGGACTATCCTCTTTTTGTAATTCCTTTAGCATCTAAACACAACATTTTTACTTGTGACAAATGTTTTATTGATATTGGTTGAATGCATGAAATAAGGTTGAATTTTATGTTTTAATCACATTTGCACTTTCTGTAACATTTTCATTTTACTTGGTAAAATAATAATAATAATAAAACAAAAGCCAAATCAAGTTGACTCCAACACAGCATAGCAGGTCTACGTAGGGCTTCCAAGACTGCATTATTATTTTTTAACAAAACTTTTTATTTTGAATTGTGAAGATTTATGGAACAGATGACCAGTTTGACATTCAAAAAATCCTACCCTTCACTTCATCTCAGTGATTGCAGTCTGCTTAGTGTAGCACCAATCATCCCACTTCCTCCCTGGGTTTCTTGGTTCCATTCCTCTTCCTCCTCTCTCAGTCCTGAATTTTGTCCTTGGGTAAATGCTGCCCTTTTAATATCAAATAGCTGACCATTCTGTGGTGTGTGTATCTCACTAGTTTTGTGTGTATGTGTGTCCCCATATACCCATCTGATACTTGGCTGAAAATTGAGTCATGAGGGTGCATGCCCTTCTAGACCTGAAAGGTGGCCAAAGGCCAAAGTCTCAGGTTCCTGCAGTCTCTTTCCGACCAGTATGTCCATCTTTTTGTAATTTTGAGGAGTTT
>NW_006408608.1:4205346-4207180 GCF_000296735.1 Chrysochloris asiatica
TGTAAACATCCATTAATAATTGGAACATGGAAGGTACCATGTATTAATCTAGGAAATTGTCAAATTTGGAGTTTGTAAAAAATGAAATGGAACTCATTAAAGTCGATATCCTGGGCATTAGTAAGCTGAAATAGACAGTACTGGTCATTTTAAATCTGACAATCACATGGTTTACATGGTGACATTGAAGAGGAATGGCATTACATACATTCATCATCAAAAAGAAAATATCAATATAGTTATGAAGTACAACACTGTCTATAATAAGATATTATCCATACATTTACAGATAACACATTGTATCACTGTTATTCAAATTTATGCACCAAGCCCGTAAGGAGCTCTGGTAGTATAGTGGTTGTGAGTCGGGCTGCGAACCTCAAGGTCAGCAGTTCGAAACTACCAGCGGTTTCGCGGGAGAAAGATGAGGTGTTCTGCTCTCATAAAGATTTACAGCCTCGGAAACCTTGTGCAGCAGGGTCACTGTGAGTTGGAACCGACTCCATGATACTTAACAACAACAACAACAAAAAAAACCAATGATGAAAAAAAAGAAGAATTCTTCAGTCTGAAATTAATCAAACATGCGATCAAGATGTATTGATAATTATTAGCAATTGGAAAGCCAAGGTTGGAAACAAAGAGGAAGGACCAGCTGTTGGAAAATATGGAATATGGCCTTGGTGATAGAAACAATGCTGGAGACCACATGATAGATTTTGGCAAGACTAATGATTTGTTCATTGCAAGTATCTTTTAAAAACAATATAAAAGATGACTGTACTAGAGGAACAGAAGATATTTCTTGAAAGAAAAACCAGCAGGAATAAACAAAAACAAAATGGCAGTCTGTTTGGCTATTGCAAGAACCAAGCAAGGTGTTTGTCAGGGAGCCATCAAGGCAATCAGGTTCCTTCAGGACAAACCCACCTCCAAGACTGAAACTCAAAGGGAACACATGAGCAGGCATCTAAGCTTGCTGGAGACCACTATGGTCTTACATGTGAGTGGAAGTGAGGGAAAGTCAGCAATGAAGATATGGGTTGAGTTCGACCACGTTCCATAGACTCTTGTCGACCTTGAGATGAGAGAGAGAAAAGGAAGGGCTGCTTGGTCTGAAGTTTGGGGGAGACTTTGGAATTTCTGAGCCCATGGACAGCTGATATGAAGTGGGGAGATGCACAAGAATGCCTAGACTTGCAGATTGTACCCACTTGACCTAGCTTCGATGGCTTGATGATCAGAACTCGACTAGAGGAAGATAAAGAAATTTGATAAAGGAAGCAACTGTAAATTGCTACAATTTGATGAACTTGACCTATACTTATGGATGTAGTAGCTCAAAATACCAACTTGGAGGGAAGAAGTCTTCACATCAAGGATCAAACCTATCCCCTCTGTATACAGGGTTGATAGGGACGGGCAACTTAGACATTGGCTACCTAAAATGGGGGACAGGACTATAAAAGCTTGAAGTGGCTAGCTTACAACTTTTCAAGAGTGTTTAGTTTCAGAGTGTGTTGGGGAAGGTAGAATCCCCAATGAATAGTTGCATCTTGTCTAGATGGGTCTGGTGAAAGGAGATGGGGATAGGATTCATTTGATTCAATAGTGAGTAATTGTTATCATGACTACTGTGATTGTCACACTGTAAAGGTCAAAGTTGTGTAACAAAAGGGGGGAATGGTTAATCCTACAAGAGAGAAGAGCATGAGCGCAACATGGAACCCTAACCAGAGAAGCAGCAGCACCAGAGTTGGAGGCAGAGGTGAAGACATGGAGAGATAGAACAGCTGAGGACTCTAGACTCATGGAAGGCGAAAAGGCTGTGTTC
>NW_006408608.1:4209025-4212149 GCF_000296735.1 Chrysochloris asiatica
GTATGCTGAACAAATAATTTGAGAATTATTTGAGGACTTGTTGTTGTTGTTGTCATGTGCTGTGGAGTCGGTTCCGACTCATAGCAACCCTATACAGGGTTTCCGAGGCTGTAAATCTTTACGGGAGCAGAAAGCCTCATCTTTCTCCCATGGAACAGCTGGTAGTTTCGAACCGCTCACTGATCTTGAAATTCGAAGCCCGATTCATAACCACAACGCTACCAGAGGATTATATGAAGAAAAATATGGCATCAGGATTGGAGGAAGACTCATTAACAACCTGCGATATGCAGCAGATGATACAACCTTGCTTGCTGAAAGTGAAGAGGACTTAAAATACTTAATGATGAAGATCAAAGACCACAGCTTTCAGTATGGATTTGCACCTCAATGTAAAAAAAAAACAAAAATCTTCTCTCACTGGATCAATAAGCAGCATCCATATTAATGGAGAAAAGATTCAAATTGTCAAGGACTTCATTTTGCTGGGGTCCACCATCAACACTCAATGGACGCAACAGTCAAGAAATCAAACGACATATTGCATTAGGCAAATCTGCTGCATAAGACTTTTTTAAAGTGTTGAAGAGCAAAGATGTCAGTTTGAGGACTAAGGTGTGCCTGACCCAAGCCATGGTATTTTCAGTAACCTCATATGTATGTGAAAGTTGGACAGTGAATAAGGAATATCATAGATGAATTGATGCATTTGTGCTATGGTGCTGGAGGAGAATATTAAAAGTACCATGAACTGCCGGAAACGCAAACAAGCCTATGTTGGAAGAAGTACAGCCAAAGTATTCCTTGGAGGCCAGGATGGCCTAACTTCATCTCTCATACTTTGTACATATTATCAGGAGGGACCAGTGACTGGAGAAGGATATCATGTTTGGTAAAGGGGGGTGGGCGTGAAACAAAAGAGGAAGACCCCAATGAGATGGATTGGCACAGGGGCAGCACCAGTGGTCTCAGGTGTAACAACGATTGTGAGGTTGGCCTAGTTTCGTTCTGTTGTGCATAGGGTCACTATGAGTTGATACCAACTAGAAGGCACCTAACAACAAGAACAGCAACATGCCACATACTAGAGCCCTTAAGTTTGTCCCTGTCTTTTCACTGATAATCTTTATAGTCTTGGGAATTATATTTAGATCTTAAATCTGTGTTAAGCTTGCTTTTGTATATGGTGTGAGGTGTAGGTCTTGTTTCATGCTCTTGCAAATTGATTTCTAGTTTTGCCAGCACCATTTATTGAAGAGACTATCTCTTTCCCATCCAGTGTATTTTGACTCTCTGTCAAAGATCAGTTAGATTTACTTAGGGATTCTCAATTCTGTTCTATTGATATATGTGTCTTTCATTGTAACAATATCAGGCTATTTTGACTACTGTGGCCCTGTAGTAATTCTTGAAATCTAGCAGTGTGAGGCCTCCCACTTTGTTCTTTTTCTTAAGCAGTGCTTTGCTTATCCAAGGTCTCTTTCCCTTCCAAATTAAGTTCATGATTGTTTTTTCCATGTCTTTCAAGAATGTTGCTGGAATCTGGATTGGGATTGCTTTATACCTGTAGATTGCTTTGGGTAGTATTGACATTTTCACAATGTTGTCACCTTATCCATGAGCATGGTACATTCTTCCATTTTTGTAAATGTCTTGGTTTCTTGTAGAAGTGTTTTGTAATTTTTTTTATATAGGTCTTTTTTCTCTGGTTATATTTATTATTAAATACTTCATCTTTTAGGTAGTTATCGTAAATGGTATTGTTTTCCGTATTTCCTCTTTAGCACTTTTTCGTTAGTATGTAGGTCAACTGATTTTTGTATATTGATCTTGCAATGTGCCACTTTGCTGAATTTTCTAATGATTTCCAGTCGTTTTTTTTGCTGAGGTTTTGAGATTTTCTATCTATAGGATCATGTCCTCTGTAAATAGAGAGAATTTTACTTCTTTGCCAATTTGGAAACCATTAACCTCCCTTTCTTGCCTTATAGCTCTAGCTAAGACTTCCAATACAATGTTTAATAGAAGTGGTGATAACAGGCATCCTTGTCTGGTTCCTATACGCAGGAGGAATACTTTGTTTTTCCTCTTTCAGAGTGATGTTGGCTGTTGGTTTTGTAAATATGCTTTTAATTATGTTGATCAGTTTTCCCTCAGTTCCTGCATTGTTTAGTGTTTTTATCAGGAATGGGTGTTGGATTTTGTCAAATGCCTTTTCCGCATCAATTGATATAATCATGTGGTTTTTATCCTTTTAAAAATTTATATGGTGAATTACATTGATTGTTTTTCTAATATTATTTTGAGTTTTATTCCACGTATTTTCTATCAAGGACCTTCTAATGTGGTCACTTTCAGAGTAGTTGGTAGTGGTAGCCAGATCCCATCGATTTCTTCCTGTTTTAGGGCTGTGGAGACCGAAGTTCATTAATCTACAGGACTAATTGTTTCCAGGCATGTTCAATTATCATCACTATTCTTCCCTTTGAACAGGGAGCGACCTATAGTTAGTTGCATCTTAATTGGCCACTCCCTGACTTTTTTTTTTTTAATTCAAGGTTTTTATTGTGGATTGAATGAAAGTTTATAGGGCATATCATCAGTTTTACATTCAACAAATCATATGCCTTGTTTTATTACATTGATTATAATCCCCACCATGTACCATCAGTTAACAGTATTTCTGTCTGTTCACTTTAGCTTTTTAAAAAACACACAAACAACAACAACAACAAAAACACTCAGGCATATATAATAATTTACATCTCCAAAGGACACATTCTGTAAGTTGGCTCCTGGACACCAGCTCTTAGTCCTTGTCTTCTTAGTCCATGAATCTAAAGTCCTCAGCTGCTCCCCCTCTCCATGCCACCATCTCTGCCTCCATCGCTGGCGCTGCTGCTTCTCTGAATAAGGTCCTGCATCTGCTTGTGCGTTCCTCTCTTGATGGTCCTAGAGTCCTCTGTTTCTGGACTGTAAGATTAACCACTCCCCATTTTTTGTTACAAAACTTCTGTCTTTACAATTGTGACAGTCTTGATTAGTCAAGATAACAGTTATTCACTAGTGAATCTTATGAATCTTATCCCCATCTCTTTTCACCAGACCCATCTAGACAAGATGA
>NW_006408608.1:4214615-4226507 GCF_000296735.1 Chrysochloris asiatica
AAATATTCCTTTATATGTGGTTCAGAGTTCTGGGACCATCCCCTGAGCCTGCTTGGTTGGGTATTCTGTGTTGTTGCTGGCAGAGCTCTTTACAACACTTCCACCTGATCTGCCATCTTGTTTGTTGTACTCCCTGACTTTTAAGATTCCAGTCACTACCCACCAATGTAGGCTGTAGAACATTATCTTTGTGGAAACTGTGTATCTTTATGGGAGCAAGACAATCTCATCTTTCTCCCTTAGAGAAGCTGGTGAGTTTGAACCACCAACCTTGCAGTTAGCAGCCCAACACCTATAATAATAATGCCACGTATATATACATGTATGTATGTATGTATGTATGTATGTATGTATAGATATATGTCATTATTATATAGAACATATACATAACTGCCAAACCACTAATAATCTTGCCCCATCCAGGCTGACACATATTTTGGGACATGATTTAGTCTATGGCACCCTTTCACAATTTTTAATATATAAAATTCACGTTGTTGTTAAGTTCTGTTAGTTGGTTTTGACTCCCAGTGACCCTGCATAGTGTTTTCAAGGAGTGGCTGGTGGTTTTGAACCTCTGTCCTTGTGATTAGTGTCTAGTGCTTATCCTGCAGCACAACACCAGTATTCATATTAATACCTTTAAATACTATTTTACTGTGTTTTAGGTGAAAGTATATTAGCAAATTAGGTTCCCTTTTGGTTCTTTAGTGCTGCTATAACAGAAATACCACTAATGGAAATACCACTGTAAACCAACACATTTATTCTCTCACAGTTTGTTTCTCACAGTTTTTTGTTGTTGTTAAGTGCCTTTGTTTCAGTTTTGGCTCATAGCAACCCTGTACGGGGTTTCTGAGGAACCTTTGGGTTCACACTGACCTTGCAGTCCAACACATTTAACCACAATGTCACAGGAGGGCTGCATCTCACAGCCTAGGAGGCTAGAACTCTGAAGTCAGAGAGTCCGTTCCAGAGAAAGGGCCATATCTCTTTTCAGCACCTTTAGGTCCTTGGAGATCTCCTTGTGTCTTGGCATTAAAATCTTTCCTGGTTCTAGGCGCCTTACAGTGCCGAGACCCCAGATCAAAAGCATGGACTTCACTCCAGAGTCTTCTTAGTTGGTGGTAGTAGGTCCCTCTCTCTGCTCACTCGCTCTCCTTTTTTATTTCTTGTAAGGTGTTACATGCCACACCCCTGGAAATCTCCCTTACATCAGAGCAGTATCTTTTATCCCGCCCTTACTCCTTTTATTAGCTTATAACATCCTATCACATCATAACTGCCAAACCACTAAGAATCTTGGCTCAGCCAGGCTGACACATATTTTGGGACACAGTATAGTCTATGGCACCCTTTCACAATTTTTAATGCAAATTGTTCCGTGCCATGGGTTACAATTTTTACAGTGTGTCAGCTTTCTCATTATTTCCATTCTGTTTGTTCTGGTTCCAGTGATGTGGCTTCCCTTCCCCTGCTAGCCGTCTCACTTTTGCTTTTGGGTATTTGTTGACCATTTGGTGTCTTACAATTCATTGTTTAAGGGAACTGATTTCTCATGGGTGATACTGCTTATTTTGTAAGTCAATCTGTTATTTGGCTTAAATACTGCAATTCCATGTTCTAGGGTGATAATCTTGGGGGTTTCTTTAGTCTCTCTTGGTCCAGTAGGCCTAGCCTTTTTTATGAATTTGAGTTTTGTTCTACATTTTTCTTCCATTCTATCTGGGACATTCTATTGTATTCCTGATCACAGCGGTCTGAAGTGGTAGCTGAGTGCCATGTAATTTTTCTGGTCTCTGATTAGGGCTGTGGGTCCTGTGGATTTTTTTTTTTTTTTTTCTTCAGCTTTAGTTCAACATTGCTTATTAGCAATTGATGGTCTGCTTTGCAGTTAGTCCCTGGCCCTTTTCAAGAAGGAAAAGTTGTGTTTACCGGGCTGCGCTCCAGTGGGGATTTTTTTTTTTTTTTATTTTTTTTTTTTTTTGGCCCTGTGGATTTTTAGCCCCTTGGATTCATTTCTTCTTTGAGTCTATAGCTTCCTTCATTCATTTTTGCTCCGTACAAGTAGAGACCAATAGTTGTATTTTAGATGGCACACACTTTTAGAACCCAGATGTTACTCACCAGAAGACTATGATGTAGAACATTATCTTCGTGAACTGTTAGCCAGTTGACTTAAGTTGCCCCAAAAGACTATAGTCTCAAGCCTTTTAACCCTGTGAACCAATTTTGTGAATTATTTGGATGTGTAGGAAGCCTCTGTAACTTTGTGAATATATGTGTAGTACATACACATATGCATATACATATGCTTAGAAACACATCTGTATGTTGTTGTTAGGTGCTGTTGAGTTGGTTCCAACTCATAATGACCTTATGCACAAAAGAAAAAAACACTGCCCGGTCTTGTACCATCCTCACAATTGTTGTTACATTTGAACCCCTGCTACTGCCACTTTGTCAAACCATCTCGTTGGGATCTTCCTCTTTTTCACTGACCTTCCACTTTACCAAGAATGATGTTCCTCTGCAGGGACTGGTCCCTCCTGATAACATGTCCAAAGAATGAGAGGCAAAGGCTTACCATTCTTCCTTTTAAGTAGCATCTGGCTGCACTTCTTCAAAGACAGATTTACTTGTTCTTTTGGCTGTCCGTGGTATTTTCAAAATTCTTGGCCAACACTGTAATTCAAATGCATCAATTCTTCTCCAGTCTTAATAATTCATTGTCCAGCTTTTACATGCTTATGAGGTGATTGAAAATACCATGGTTTGGGTGAAGGCACCTTAGTCCTTAGATTGCTGTCTTTGCTCCTTAATACTTTAAAGACGTCTTTTGCAGCAGATTTTCCCAGTGCAGTGTATCATTTGATTTCTTGGCTGCTTCCTCCAAGAATATTGTTTGTGGATCCAAGTAAAATGAAATCCTTGACATTCTTTTTTCCATTGATCATGATGATGTTTATTGGTCCAATTGTGAGGATTTTTGTTTTCTTTACATTAAGTTGTAATCCATATGGAAGGTTGTATTCCCTTTATTTATCAGCAAGTGCTTCAAGTCCTTTGTTTTCAGCAAGTAAGATTGTGTCATCTGCATACTGTAGCTTGCTAGTGAGCCTACCTGTAATCCTGATGCAGTGTTCCTCATATAGTCCAGCTTCGCAAATTATTTGTTCAGCATACAGATTGAATGATATAGTGGAAGAATACAACCTTTCCTGATTTTAAACCACTTAGAATCCTCTTGGTTTTTTTTGAAAGACTATATACAGGTTCTATGTATAGGTTCTACATAAACACAATTAAGTGTTCTGGAATTCCCATTCTTCACAATGTTATCCTTAACTTGTTATGATATACACAGTTGAATGCCTTTGCATAGTCAATAAAACACAGCAGTCAATAAAACACAGCAGTCAATAAAACACATAGTCAATAAAACCAAGATCCATCTGATGTCAGCAGTTTGTTGATATTAGCTATTTTCAAAATCTTTTATGGAGTAGTTAGGGGAACTTTTTGTTACTTAAGGGACAAAGTCGTTATGTTGTACCTTGGGTTACACTGACATTGAAGCTAGAAATGGTACCCTCAAAAGCTTAACTTTAACTTATACCTCAGAATAGTAATATGCTGAGATTTTACAAATAGGTTTGTATTTCATTCGATATAGTAGTTTTTCAGAAAGAAAGCTACAACTGGACCAGATGAATGGTTTCTTCATTATCCTCCCTCTTGGCCTAGTAAAGACTCATTGGGTAGGACTTAGGAAGCTGGCCAGTGTACACTTTAAAAGGTCAAAATTCAAGGAACCAGAGAGATATATTAATTCTGACCAATGAAATATCTTGACAGCATCCAGAGACATATAAGGGTAGGGTCTGCTTTTCCTGGATGGACTAATGATGTAATTTCTATTATAAAATAACGTGACTCAGCGAATGGGTGTTGTTCTGAGTAGAAATGTCAATAAACTTTGCTCTCATTGGAATGCCTAATACTAGGAAGGCAAAGATGCCTAGGAGAATCGTCTTTTCCCTCAAGGAGCTCAGATCACAATAAATTTACTTCAGTGTGTAGTTTTTCCCAAATATTCTCATTTACTTTAAGGAAACTGAGAAGGTCTACCAAGTATAAAGGGTGACGAAAATATTTTTTAAAAAGTTTGAAAACCACATTCATTGAGCTAATATATATATGTAAATTGTTTTGTAGGGTTTTTGGCTTGAAAACAAGGAAAAACTGTAACTCAAAGTTGCAGAATCCTTTCGTATCCTCTGGGAGTATGAGTGATGATTTCATTACTTAATCATGGAAGGGAAAATGAAGGGCTGTGAAAATTGGAGCTGGGCATGGAATTGCAGAGGAATTGCATCTGAGTCCATCCCAGTGTATTATTGTTGGCATCTGTGCTCAGGGCCAGGTTAGCAGATATGTCCTTAGGCACGGGGTTTGATGTTTTTGTGAACAGTGAACTGTTTCAGTGGTGAGAATTGCTTAAAGCTGTATATATTTCGTTATTTAGGAATGGTATTTTGCTAATTGTATTTTGAAGGAGCTCTTGTTGTGCAGTGATTAATCACTTGGCTGTTAACCGAAAGGTTGGCTGTTCAAACCCATCTGCCTCTCTGTGTGAGAACAAACACAGTGGTAGTCTGCTTCCATAAAGATTACAAGTACAGTCTTGGATATCCTATGGGTCAGATATCATAGGGTCAGAGCTGACTTGATGATGAGTTAGTTGTATTTTGAGAAGATTTGGAAAGGGAGTAAGAAAAATTGTTTTATTGAACCAAACATTCATTTTGCTTGGGGAAAAAGTTCACAAAATAGTAACATAAATAACCTCTTGTATCATCTCTATTGATTTTGTTTTAAAGCAGACTTGTGATTCACAGTCTGTCAAAATTTAGTTCAGGGAACAACTATTTGAGCTGCTAGATTTAATGCAGGTGCCAAAGATGCAGCCAAATTCACTGACACTGTTTCTGTGGACTCTTTTCCTTGGTGAATTTTAGGACTAAAACTCAATAAATCAGTGGGTGATGAGAAGCAGTAACATGCAATGGAAGGAATAGGAAAGACTATGGACAGTGATCTTTTTTCCTTGTTGAAAATGCCATCATTATTCATTCTGGGGGTTTTTTCCAGGAAAAAAAATTTTTTTGTTTACATTTATAATCGTACATTTCAGAGGAGTCCTGGTGGCATAGTAGGCTAAGCATTGGGCTGCTAACTGAAAAGTCGACTGTTTGAACCCAGCAACTGCTCTGCAGAAGAAAGTTGAGGCAGTCTGCTTCTGTAAAGATTTGGAGCCTTAGAAACCATTTTTTTTAAATTGTATTATTCTAAAGTGCCATCAAGTTGACTCCCCGACTCATAGCGACCCAGTATAGGGTTTCCGAGGAGCAGCTGGTGGGTTTGAACTACCAACCTTGTGGTTCAGCACCAGTCCAGTGCTGATCCTACAGCGCCACACCAGAACTCCATAAAACAGAGTAAAACTGTCCAACAGAGTTTCTAAGGCTTTAAATCTTTCTTTAGCAGATTGCCATGTCTTTTTCCCATGGAGCAGCTGGTGGGTTTGAACCACTTACCTTTTGGTTAGCGTCCAAGTGCTTTTACCTGTACCACTAGGGCTCCTTAGTTTACTTATGGAGCGGGTGTTAAGTAAACGCAAACCTCAGCCTCTTCTGTACTTTTCAAGACTAGAGGGAAATGTTGTTGTCCCCCCTGCTCTCCAGACTAGGAGGATTTAGGCCACTCCACTGCTTCCAAACATCCAGTTGCTGATTATATAAAGATTCTAGCAGTTACTTAGCTAGGACACTTTCAGCATCATGACCTTTATGCTAATTTGGGAGATAAATTATTTTGGAGGCAATTTCATGAGGAATTTTGTTTCCACATTACCAATGTGCCTTGGGCTGCCAAAAGAACCAATAGATCTGTTTTGGAAGAAGTGCAGCCAGAGTGCTCCTTAGAGGCCAAGATGGCTAAACTTCTCTCATACTTTGGATATATTGTCAGGAGGGAACAGTCGCTGGAGAAGGATATCATGCTTGGTAAGATGGAGGTTCAGAGAAAAAGAGGAAGACCCCTAACGAGATGGATTGGCCAGGTGGCATCATTGATGGACTCAAGTGTGGCAGCGGTAGTGAGGTTGGCCCAGGATCGGACATTGTTTTGTTCTGCTGTGCATGGGATCGCTATGAGTCGGTTCCAACTCGATGGCACCTGAGAACAACACAACAACAATGTGCCTTAATGTGCTACGTCTTCTAGTTTTTTGGTCATGTGTGAACATTTTATTGTGCTTTAGGTGAAAGTTTACAAAGCAAATTAGTTTCCAATCAATAACTCATGCACAAATTATTTCGTGACTTTGGTTGCAATCCTTGCAGTGCGTCAGTATTGTCCCTTTTTCCACTCTGTGTTCTCTGTTTTCATTCCTCAGGTTTCCCTGTTTCTTACTGCCTTTGCATCTTTAGTTTAAGACAAATATTCCACTTTTGGGCTAACATAATTGATTGTTCTAAGGGCCACATTCTTCCTGGTGTCACTGTTTATTTTGTAGAGCTCTGGTAGCGTAGTGGTTACGAATTGGGCTGTGAACCCTAAGGTTAGCAGTTCGAAACTACCAGCTGTTGCACGGGAGAAAGGTGAGACTTTCTGTTCCTGTAAAGATTTACAGCCTCAGAAACCCTGTGCAGGGTCACTATGAGTCAAAAATGACTCCACGGCACATAACAACAACAACAACAACAACAACATCCATTAATTAGCTGAAAGGTGGCCTCCAGGAGTATCTTCAGTTTCAACTAGAAGGCTGTCTTGGAGGTTCCCAAGGACGATAGTCCTGAAGGTTCCTTGTCTCTTTCTGGTCAGTAAATCTGGTCTTTTAAAATTTTTTTTACATTTTTGTCCATTCTAAATGGGACCTTCTATTGTGGTCCTGGTCCGAGTGGTTCGTGATAGTAGTAACTGGGCACCATCTAGTTGTTCTGTTTCCCAGTTTTTAAAGAAGTACAAAACTAGCATATTAATTATAGAGTTATAGGAGTGGTAGAAATGAGATGGGAAGCTTTTGTTCTCTACCCTCTCTTTCCCTTGCCCCCTCCCTTTTGGAACATTTCAGATCTTTCTCAACACTGAGTAGTATATTGCAAGCTCTGTCTTCTATTATTTCTTATTCTGGTCAGTGCTAGAGGGGATGCTAGAATTTATACAGTAGAGTAACATATTAGATAATCTGGGAAGATGTGTGTAGAGCAAGTGGAGTTATATTTAAAAAATAATAAAAGGGAACTCATACCCTTTCAAGAAAAAACTTGATGCCCATCTGTTAGGATGTAGCTAAAGTTGTTAGCCTCCTCAGTAAATGCCTCAACTTTGGCACCCTAGATCATGTTCCTTTTGGGGCAGCCCCCAGCCAGTGACTGAGCAAAACAGTGATATAAGACCCTTGCTCTTTCCCCCGTACAGCACTCCCTCTAACTGGCCATCAGTGCTCCATAGCTTTCTGTTGGACAGATATTGTAAGGCCTGTCATGATGTGTCCTCCAATCCTATGTCCTTGTTTTTCCTTATAGGAGTTAACTACTCCCTTAAACCATTTCATTCCTAATTCTGTTCTAGCATCTGCTTGCTGGAAAAGCCAAGCTGTGCAGCACAATTCTTACATGAATCACTCTATTTATTTTGTCGTTTTCATCTCAGGCTTTGTTTGTGATGTCGTGGGAATGATGTTAATGTGTTTTAAAATGTTAGACTGCCCTTTCTAGAAAAAAATTCGGAAATATAGATATGCACAAAGAAGAAATAAAAAGTCACCTATAATATCTTCACTGGAGATAACTGCTGACCATGATATATTTTGGTCACTTTAGAGAAATGCTCAGTGAATATTTCACTAACTGAAAACACTCTTGTCATTGGTAACCAATCAAGAAACAGAGCTCTATCAGCACCCCAGCAGTTACCCAGGGTAGCCACTCTCATGACTTGCAACAGCATAAATTAATTTTACCTGGTTTGGAGCTTGATATAAGCATAGCCATGTAGTCTGCATTCTTCTGTCTTCTCTTACTCAACATTACATTTTGAGAGGTTTATTCGTGTGTGTATTGTTGTGGTTTCTTGCTGTATAGTATTTTATTGTATGTGAATATTACCACAACTTCTTTGTCCTCTTGTTGGGCATTTGAATTGTTTCCCCCCTTTTACTATATGAATAATATGCAGTGAATTTTTTTGTTTGTGAACTTGTGTGTACATGGGAAGGCAAGTCAGGAAGTATTGCTACTAGGGTTCCAATTCATACATTGTTGTTGTTGTTATATGCCGTGGAGTCGGTTCTGACTCATAGCGACCCTGCACAGGGTTTCTGAGGCTGTTAATCTTTACGGGAGCAGAATACCTCATCTTTCCCCCGCGGAACAGCTGGTAGTTTCGAACTGCTGACCTTGCGGTTCGCAGCCCGATTCGTAACCACTACGCTACCAGAGCTCCTTACATACATGGGTTTATTCCAAACAAAACTGTCTAAACACGTACCTGCCGTCAGTGGGTGGCTACAGACAAGGCTCAGTAATATGCTCATTCTATGGACTGCAAGGTTGGTTTGAACCTCAAGGTCGGTGGTTCAAACTCACTAGCTGGTCCTCAGAAACCCTTTACAGGGCTGCTGTGAGTCGGAAATGACTCGACGGCACTGAACAACAACAACAACAACAACAACAATCTTGTTTAGGTGCCTTCACAAAAAAGTCCAATCAAAACAGTGGCTTCCTGGGTTAGGGGGGAGGTATCTACTGGGACAGTTAAATTCAAGTCAGAAGGTCATAATGACTGTTTTTTAGAATCCCAAACAGGTGATCTTGGTAGATTTTTCTCAAAAGACACAGGACAATCATGGTGAAAGAAGTTAGAACTGAAAACTGCATTGGTAAGAAAAACCCCAGGAAATTTGCACCGAGGAAATTTTTGTTTTCTTCCGCTATCATGCCAATGCAGCTGTTCATTCTTTGAGGGTAGTGCTTTCCTATGAGAATTTCATTGGAGAACTGTACCCCATTCACCCTACAGCCCTTATCTTGCCCCTTCAGGCTTCTTTTTGTTCCCCAAACTTAAAGAACATTTTAAAGGAACAGAATTTGCATCCTTTGAGGGTGCCCCAAACTGCCGTTTTGACGTGGTGTAAATGGAAGCGTACAGAATTCTTTGGGGAAGGGTTAGAGTGGTGGAAACACTACTTTCAGAAGTATATGGAGGATATGTTGAGAAGTAGTAGGTTCTTCTACAATTTAGTAACACTCTTGTTTTACTTACCTTTGTACATATGTATTGCTGATGGATTGACTGGATCTGTTAAGTTATGTTGGTCAGAGGTGGTGGTAGTGGTAAATATTGCCTTGTATTTAGTATTTAAGCCAGTGACGCCTATTCTTGGTACATGTACATTTGTTTTCCTCTTAAGTTTAACAAAGCCAGAAAAACTTACTTTCCAACCTATACCCTCTGAATATGGGTTCTTAGCACTTTTTGCAGTACTCATAGTTAGTCTTTCCTTCTAAGTTTGAGGTCATGGGTCATTTTATTGGGCAAGGGAGACTAGTTGCTATTTCCCTTGTTGTTTGCCAGTCATATCCTTGAGTTAGAAGAGTTGCTGAAGAACAAGTTGCTAGGCTTTATAGTTATACAAGAATTCATTTGCCACCCTAGTTTGCAGTGTAGAGAAAAATACAATCAGAAGCCTTTAGGAATTTGTTAGATACCTGGGATAGGCTTGGTATGTGAGCTGTACCTGGCAAATTAAGGCATCTAGTGTGGGAAAGTGCTGAAGAGCAGATTTCATATTGAGCTTAGAGAAGTCCTGAGCAGCTTCACATGTGACTGAGTTTCTTCAGAGCTTCTTGCACTCTTTGATGATGTTTGTTTCTTTCCTACTATAGCTGTTGAGTGGAATGTCATGGCTAGCTCCTCGGACAGTGAAGATGACAGTTTCATGGCTGTGGACCAAGAAGAAAGTGTGCTGGAAGGGACAATGGAGCAAGATGAAGAGCCCCAGCCAGCATTGGGAGTTGAGGAGACTAGGCATAACAGGTCCATGTTGGAACTGCCTGAAGAAGTTCTGGAGTATATCCTGTCCTTTCTCTCACCGTACCAGGAACATAAAACTGCAGCCCTTGTCTGCAAACAGTGGTATCGACTTATCAAAGGTACTGTGGAAAGTAGAAAGAGGGAGTTATTTATTTTAAATTATTTGGGGTGAGGATTTCTGTGTTCAACTCCCAATTTCATGTTGTCTTTTCTTCCTTAAATGTATTGTCATTATAAAACATAGGGTTAGACATTTAAACACTGAGCATTTTCCTTTTCTCCTTGTTCTAGTTAACTTTATTTAACAACTTAAATACTATTTACTGTTTAGTGTCCTTTACAGTTTTAGAGGGAAGATTCTTGCTCTGTGTAATCTTAGAGTTGATTTAGTAAATTGTATTGTTTTAGAGTAGGTAAGGAGTCTTGATGTGGCACTTTAGGATAAGCACTGGACTACAAGGTCTGATTGAACTTCAAGGTTGGTGGTTCAAACTCCCCAGCCCCACTTCTCAGAAACCCTGTACAGTGTCACTAGGAGTCAGAACCGACTCCACAGCACTTAATTAACAACAACAGCAGTAGGTACAGTTGGATCAGCACTGGACTGCAAACCACTAGGACAACAGTTCAAACCCACCAGTTGCTCCCTGGAAACCCTATACAGGGTCACTGTGAATTGGAACTGACCCGACAGCACCAACAACACTAATTAGCTAATATTGACATTAACTTTTATCAGATGCCAGGCTCTGGACTCTTGGTGTGGCACTGTAGGATCAGAACCACAAGTTCAGAACCACCAGCTTGCTCCTTAGAAACTCTATACAGGGTCGCTCTGAGTCGAAACTGACTCAATGACACTTACCAACAACAGGCACGTTTGTAAGTGTTTCAGAATCCTCACAGCAAACGGTGAGAAGAAAATACTGTGTTACTATCAGCATTTTACAAGTGAAGAAATGAGGCACAGTTAAGTAATTTATCCAAGATCACACGATTAATAGATTGAGATTCACATCCAGGCCACCTGGCTTTAGAATCCATGTACTTAACCACATCCTGTCTCTCAAAGTAGCTAATTTTAGTAAATGAGGACTTGTGAAAGGCATAGATACTTGATTTTATCGCCAAATACGTCTCCAAGGCCCTTTTATGAATACTCCAAGGTATGTTTTATACTTTTTAAAATGTCCTTTTTATTCTCTGTTTTCTAATTAAGAGTTCCAGTTTTAGCTAAATATTCAGGTTGCTAGCTAGATCATAATATTTTTAATTGACAACAGGTTTTTTGGCTTCAGAGGTAGGCAGAGAAAGAAAAACTTTTAGATCAGAGTCAATCAATCTTAAAATCTTTCCCTTGCATCAGGGTGGTTCTCATTAAGACCTAGGTCCTTGTCAACTTCCCAAATTAAACCTGGAGGCCTAAAGACCAGCTGTGTCAAAATTGTTTTGTGGACCCTGTGCTTGTCTACTTACAGTCTGCTTTGGTTTGCTGGGTTAATGTAGGATAAAAAGTCTCCCTCCAATGTTGAAATATAGCTTTACTCCTAAAATAAAGATGAAACAATCACAGATAAGGGGTGGGATCTAATCCAATATGTGAACTTTTCCTTAGGTTTTATTTTATTTTATTTTTTTTAAGAGTGAGGAACTTTAACCTCTAGTACTCAGTTTTAGGGAGCACAATAGCTCTAGAGGATAAGCACTGGGCTGCGAGCTACATGATCTACAGTTCAAGTCCACAAGCCTCTCCTCGAGAAAAAGGTGAGGCTTTCTGCTCCTGCAACA
>NW_006408608.1:4229047-4230268 GCF_000296735.1 Chrysochloris asiatica
CACTGGCTTTAGTGGTTGGTGCATAAATTTGAATAATAGTGGTATTAACTGGGCTTCCCTGTAGGTGCATGGATATTATCCTATCACTTACAACATTGTACCTCATGACTGATCTGGATATGTTCTTTTTGACGATGAATGCAACAACATTCCTTTTCAATTTGTCATTCTCTGCATAGTAAACCATGTGGTTGTCAGATTCAAAATGGCCAATACCAGTCCATTTTAGCTCACCAATGCCTAAGATATTGATGTTTATGCGTTCCATTTCATTTTTGACAACTTCCAATTTTCCCAGATTCATACTTCATACATTCCATGTTCCAGTTTTCAATGGATGTTTATAGCTGTTTCTCTTCATTTTAAGTTGTTGCCCATCAGCAAATGCAGGTTCTGTGCGCTTTTCTCCCCTGAGCTTAACTGTATTCATGTCATTATGGTCAACTCTACTTTGAGGAGTTGCTATGAGTTGAAATGGACTTGATGGCATTTTAACAACATAAACAAGTACTCACTTTAAGGCGCTCTGGTGGTATAGTGTTTAAGCACTCAGATTCTAATTGAAAGGTAGTTGGTTTGAATCATCAGCATCTGTGAGGGAAAAAAGACTTGGCGATCTGTTCCCATAAAGATTATAGCGTAGACCATTTGAGATAAAAAGGATAAAGCATTTACCCAAGGATAAAGTTCACAGGGTTGGGAAGAAGGAGTAATGGAAACAGGAAACATAGGGAGGAAGTGGGTTAAGGGATGTTACACTGTGGGGACTGCAGTCATTGACATGAAATGAAATGTGAATGAATTGTGGAATGTAAAACTGATGATCTGCTTTATAAACTTTCACCCAGTTCACAATAAGAAGTTAAAAGAAAGAAAGACTAGAGTCTAGGAAACAGTATGGGACAGTTCTACTCTATCTTGTAGGGTCACTCTGAGTGAAAATCAATGTAACAGCACATAAAAACAACTCAACAGTATTTATTTTACAAATGTATAGTTAACATGTTGTTTTCTAAAAATAGCCATGCCTTATATTTTTTTGTTGTGAAGTGCTGTCAAGTCAGTTCTGACTCAGTGATCCTGTATAGAGTTTCCGAGGAGCAGCTGGTAATTCATGCCGACCTAGTCAGGTGTTTATCCTATAGCGCCACACCAGGACTCTTTCTTTCTCTCTCTCTCTCTGTGTGTGTGTGTTTTAATGAGTCAGAACTGACTCGATAG
>NW_006408608.1:4247394-4256226 GCF_000296735.1 Chrysochloris asiatica
GAATTCCTTCTCAGGCATTTCCAAAGCCTGCCCATCTTCCAGCATGGAGTATAGGTCTACTACCAACTCATTTGCCTCAGTCACTTTCTCTTGTTTCTGGACCTGTGATGATATGGTCATCTGCTTCTGTTTTTTGGGTATATTCAGGAGTTATATGTGGCTTAAATACTTAGATGGGTGTGTATTTTGGTATTATCTAATATGCTTTCTGATTGCCTCTAGGTAGATGTCATCTGGAGGTGGGCTACAGAAATTTCAAGATGCCACTGTTGGTTGTTGTAACGTAACTCAGGATTTAATTTTCAGCCTATTTCCTTTTTTTGTCTGTCTGTCCCGCTCCACAATCCCCATTCAGGCCTTTTTCCTAGAGATAAACAGTTCAGGCCCAGCTGTGGCCCTTTCGTTTTAAGTGGAAACTGTCAGTTTAAATTTCAAGGGGATCTGTACACATGCGTAGTAGAACCCTTTAGTTGTGGGGGTGGGGTGTCCATTTATTCAGGCATCCCCTCTAGTCACCAGAATGGAGGTGTGCAGACAGTGAGAGACCAATAAACAGATACTCCCCCCAAAAAAGAATGTCTACACCTTTATTTCTGTGGTTTTCTCAGGCATCCGTGGCTGCTCTGATCCTTACCCCGCTTGGTCTTGCCCAAGATGACGGGTCTGGGAGCAGTTGAGCATCTTGAATTAGAAAACAATGGATTTCTTGCTTCTGCTACAAATTCCCCTACCTGTAAGCCGTACAACCTTCTAAATATTTCTTATATATGATTCAGAGTTCTGACACCATCCCCTGAGCCTGATTGGTCCGGTATTCTGTGTTGTTGCTGATGAAGCTCTTCACTGCACTTCCACCCTGTCCGGCATCTTGTTTGTTCTGTGATCAGTACATCCTGATTGTATGTTTTATCAGTTTCAAATTGAAGAAATTAGTAGAATTCTTCTATTTCATCCTCATTGGCTTTAGTGGTTGGTGCATAAATTTGAATAATAGTGGTATTAACTGGGCTTCCCTTTAAGCACATGGATATTATCCTATCACAGACAGCATTGTACCTCATGACTGATCTGGATATGTTCTTTTTGATGATGAATGCAACACCATTCCTCTTCAATTTGTCATTCCCGGCCTAGTAAACCATGTGGTTGTCAGATTCAAAATGGTCAATACCAGTCCATTTCAGCTCACTAATGCCTAAGACATTGATGTTTATGTGTTCCATTTCATTTTTGACAACTTCCAATTTTCCCAGATTCATACTTCGTACATTCCATGTTCCGATTTTCAATGGATTTTTACAGTTATTTCTCTAGATGTAGTTCTAATCATTTGACTTATAGAAGTGTCCAGGCTGAAACACTTGTCTTTTTGTCTTTAGGTGTAGCCCACCAGTGTTACCATGGTTTCATGAAGGCTGTACAGGAAGGAAACATTCAGTGGGAAAGTCGAACATACCCTTATCCTGGAACCCCGATCACTCAGCGGTTCTCACACAGTAAGTATTTATTGTGAATTGAAGTGAGTTCCCACCTATGATCTTGTCTCCAGAAACTGCTTTTGAGGCCTGTATTTTTGCTGATTTTAATGAGGAGAATGTAAAATTAGAACTTAACTTATTTTTATAATCAGACTTAGGGATAAGCAGGCCCCTAAATATTTGTTATACTTTTCTATTCTACTTCTTGGATTTTTCTGTTATCTTCACTCCAAGAGATTGAGGTGTTATAGTTATAATTGTCTGCATCTGACATCATGTAAAGGTAAAACAAAGGAAAGGAGTACATGAAGGCATTTCTGATAATGCTGCTTGGAGAGTAGCCAGAGTTTAGCGCCGTCTTACAATAACTTTATTTTAACATAATATATTTTTAGCACACACTGAATTTGGGGTCACATTTTGAATGTGAAGAGTATTGAGTATAAAATATAAATTTACATGGTAAAATGATAAACAAAATGTTCCGTCAAATATAGTTAAAATATTATTCTAAAATTAATTCCATTTTATTGATTTTCTAAAGAGAATTTTTGTGTTGTATCTTTGTTGTTAGTTCCTGTTCAGTAGGTTCTGACTCATAACATCCCCATGCACAACACAACAAAACACTGCCTGGCCCTACACCAGCCTCTCAGT
This sequence comes from Chrysochloris asiatica, assembly GCF_000296735.1. NCBI lineage: Eukaryota > Metazoa > Chordata > Mammalia > Afrosoricida > Chrysochloridae > Chrysochloris > Chrysochloris asiatica. The sequence continues at coordinate 4,249,530 of NW_006408608.1, forward strand.
TGTTGGTATGTTCGAGTCCACTGCTGCTGCCACCGTGCCAGTCCATCTTCTTAGAGTCTTCCTGTTTCTCTCTGACTCTCCACTTTTCCAAACATAATGTTCTTCTGCCACGACTAATCCCTCCTGATAATATGTCCCAAGTATGAGAGACAAAAATCTTGCCATCCTTGTTTCTAAAGAGTATTCTAATTCTACTTCTTCCAAGTCATTTGTTTGTTCGACTGGAAGTCCATGCGGTGCTATTAGTATTCTTTTCCAACACTATGCATGGATTCTGCTACAGTCTTTTTATTCACTGTCCAACTTTCACATGCATCTAAGGTGATTGAAATACCTTGGCTTGGTTCAGGTGCACCTTTGTCGTCAAACTGACATCTTTGCTCTAGAACACTTAAGTCTTTTGCAGCTGATTTACATCATCGTTTGATTTCTTGACTGCTGCTTCCTTCCATGAGTGTTGATGATGGATCCGAGCAAAATGAAGTCTTTGACTTGTATTTATTAACAGTTCTGCATAAAGAAAGCACATTGGGGATAGGGTAATAAGCATGGAGAAAGGAGGTACTTCTCAGAAATTTCTCATAATTGCAAATTCCAATTGAACAGGATTAGTATCCTATTCAAAAATTCTCAGCAACTCTCCATGCCTACGAGATAAAATCTGACCTTTATATTCAAAGCCTTCCTTAATTTGATCTAAACCTAACTTTACTACTTCATCGTCCCATTTTTCCCAACAGTGCTCTGCTTCAACCACCTGCCATTTAATATTTGCCACATCAATCTCGTCCTTCCTAGAGTGTTCTCATTCACTTTGCTGATGCCTGCCTCACCTCTCCTTTAGATTTAGTTGAAGTTCTGTCTTCTGCATGAAACCTTTTCTCAACTCTCTAACCCAAAGACAAATCTTTCCTGTTCTGAGCTTATGTAGACATAGCTGGAAACACTTATTTGGCACTAAACTCATATTGTCTTTCATTGTTAGCTTGTATATGCATGTGCTATTTAAAACAAAACAAAATACTCTATTTTGAACCATTGAGGAAAGAAGCATATATTATTTATTGTCGTTAAGTGCCTTGGAGTTGGTTCTGGTGCATAGTGACACTGATTAGAGTTTCCGAGAAGCAACTGGTGAGTTTGAACTGCTGACCTTGTTGCTGGCAGTGTTTATCATATATTGCCACACCAGGACTATTCTACATATAAAATATATTTTCTCACAGAATTCCCTGAGGTTCAGGAATCTGAGAGTGGCTTAGCCTAGGTGGTTTTGACACTGGTTCTCTTATGAGGTTGGAGTTAATCTGTCAGGCAGAGCTACAGTCACCTAAAGGCTTGATTGGAGCTGGGAGGTTTGCTTCCAGACTAACTCAAGAAACTGTTTTTAGGAGGCTTCAGTTCCTCACTGTGTGGACTTCTCTATACAACTTCTCATGACTATCTAAGAGGATATCTATGAGTCGGAATTGACTCAATGACAGTGCTTTTTTTTGGTTTTGTAAAGGGAGAGTACAATTAGTGAGTTCACCAAAGTTCAGAGATTGGTGAACTTGAGTACTTGCTTAACATTTTTAGTTTTAAAATCTAAGAAGAGATCTGTCACATCTCATTGTCTCTGTTGGTCTGTCTCTTGTGTTTTTGTTTTTTCCTTCTCTCTCTGTACCATGTTTGACTAACTGGCAAACTGAAGAGAACACGTTGGGTGCCCTGGAGTCTGTTCCACCTCGTAGTGATCATATGTCTAACAGAATAAATAGTGCCTGGTCCTGCGCTTTCCCCCCAGGTGGTGCTGTGTGAGTCCACTGGGGCAGCCACTGTTTCAGTCCATCTCATTGAGGGTCTCTCTCTTTTTTTGTTGATTCTCTACTAAGCATGATGTCCTTCTCTAGCAATTTGACCCTCCTGGTGAAATGGCTAAAGTAAGCAAGATGAAAGAGCATTATGGGAGAGGATGAATACAAGGAAAAGGACAATTTTCAAAACAGTAAAACAAGGAATTCTTTAAATGTCTTTCCTTAGATGGTTTCTCTTCCTATTCTGCGTGTCTCCTTTGATTCTGTTTGTTTCTTATCCCTAACTTGGGTTGGGAGTCCTGGTGTAGCGTTGTAAGATAAAGCACTAGACCACAAGGTCAGCGTTTCAGACTCATTAGCTGCTCCTTGGAAACCCTATACAGGGTCGCTATGAGTTGGAACCTGCTCAACAGCACTAATCAACAACAATAACTTGGGTTGAGCTCTAGACCCACATTTTCTAATTATTAGCTTACAGTGCCACAGAGATATATAGATGGTTCATATTCAGACACCTAAAAATAGAACTCTGCCCTCCCTCCCACCACTGGCACATTTTTCTTCGCTGTAATTTAGTTAATAGCGTTATTTTCTCAATTCCACAAGCTGGAAATTTTGGAATCATGTTTAATTCCTTTTTTTCCCTCTGCTCAACAAAAGTCAAATCTAGTTGATTCTGTTCTGATTCCATGATCTCTCTCATACCTGTCGTTTCTTTTCCCATCACCCCATGTGACCATTGTATTGGATCTTTCCTAAATCATCACAGTACACTTCGCAGTGGGTTTCTGGCTTTTCCTTTCTTCACCTGGACCTGGACTAGACACTTTTGGCAGCCTTCTCTAAAACTGGTGACAGAGCTGCTTTTTGGACATTTGGAAATGTGTAAGGTCTTTGATTTTTTTCCATGACTGGAAAGCACAACCAGCCAGCATTTAGTGGGCAAAGACCAGAGATGCCAGATGCCCTGTTGGCAATGTAATGATCCCAATAAAAAAGAATTGTCCTGCCCAAAATGACAAGTCTGAAATAAAAAGCTTGCCTTTAAAGCTGCCGCTTTTCTGTATCGTATGTAGACGCTTCCACTCTGCCTGGCGTTCAAAGCCTAAGCTTACCTTTGCGACTTCGGTGCCACATTCTTACACTGCGAGACCACCAGCCAAACTAAGCTTCTTGTTATGTCTTAAACTCCTGTACTTCATGATGTTGCTTGTGTACTCTCCTTTTTCGCTCAGACCTAACTCTCATTCCCCATGTTAATTGACTGAAAATATTCCGTCCTCTAAAACCCACCTCAAAGTCAAAGTCAAAAGTCACCTTCACAGATTACTTTCAAATTCCCACCATGGAGGTTAATATTAAACTCTTCCTCTCTTTGTTGTTACTTGCCATTGAGTCACTGGTGGGTTTGAACGCCAACCTTAAGGTTAGTATTTCAATGCTAATCCTACAGCACTACACCAGGACTCTTTTCCATGTTGTTGCTGTTGTTAAGTGCTGTCGAGTTGATTCTGACCCATAGAGACCCTGTATAGGGTTTCCAAGGAGCAGCTGGTGAGCTTGAACCAGCAATCTTGTGGTTCATACCACCTTTGCAGTCCAGTGCATTAGCCCACAGTGCCACACCAGGACTCCTATTATTTATTACCATCTGCTTTTCATATGACTGTTTGTTCAAGAGAAGGAAGAACTTTAGACCGGGAGGCAAGCATCTTGGTCCCTTAACCTGCAGTTTTTCTCATGTGTGAATTATGTATAGCAAATCTTATTTATGTCATAGGTTTGCTGGGAAATTTAATGGAGGAAATATGTACCAATGTATGTTTTAAGCTGCAGAATGGTACGATAATGGTACTGTCTCCTCCATGAAATTGTTGTTTACTTGAGGACAGGTAGGCTTCATGTTTTAGACACCCTTACAGTTCTCACAGCACTTAGTTGGTAGTTGATACCTAATCATTGTTTGTGGAATTAGTTGCAACAAAGATGTGAACTGTTTCACTTCTTTGCAAAAGTCTAGTATGAAAAAGTCTAGGGGTGTCTCCAGATTATATAATGCTTTCTTGCTTTTCAGAAGCCAACTCTCCTAGTTTTTTTGGTGAGTATATTCATGGCTAATCATGTAAACCTTGATTAATATCGCATGTTCTTTTCAGATTGATGTAGAGATCCATTGAATTCCCAACGTTATGTTTTGGAAAAATGGTTAGGTTTCAAATATGGTCATTTGATTCCATACACATGCTAATCATGCTCCTACAGTAGCCAGCAGGCCCAGACTGGATAAACGACCTTGCTTGTTCCATAGTTCCATAATTACAGACCTTATCAAATGTGTCTTGGCTTGTAGATGTGAAACACATGACAACACAGTCTCTTTAAGCATGGGATAAATGCCTCAGGTTCCTTCCCTGGAGACAAATGGGGAAACAAAAGAGATTGAGCATCTGAAGGTGCATAAGTTTGAGTGTGCCATTCATTCACTGAGCATTTTATTGAGTGTGACTGCCAGGCACCATGGAGGATATGAAAAAAAAGCAGAAAGATATTTCACTTGCAAGGATTATAATATGTTAGGGAAGTAGTTGGACTCTTGACATGGCACTATAGAATAAACACTGAACTTTGAATCACATGGTCGACAGTTCAGACCCACCAGCTGCTCCTCTGAAATCCTATACAGGGTTACTGTGAGTTAAAACCGACACGATGGCACTAAACAGAGAAGTAGTCAAGAACTCTGAAGGACCATTTGCTTGCTTTGTGTATAATTAAAATATGAATATTTGACTTGTTTTTGAATGGGAGTATTAGATAATAACTTGAGACATGTATCTTGCAATAGTTGTTCATGGACAGTCAAGTCCATTTCAAAAAATTTGGATAGAATTTGAAATTAGCAGTTGGAATAAATGTTCTCAATATTATTTCTTACACAATGTTCATACTGTACTATGAACTGTGTCTTTTTTTAAAAAAATCACATCCTAGTGGTCTAGCTGTTCTGAAAGAAAAGCATTCTATTTGGGTGGAGAACTTGGGTAAAAGGGAAATGACTTGAGTACTGGGGATTGTTTGAATTTCAACTTTTTTCCTAAAGACCTATTTGAACGTGACAGGCATCCCCCCACCCTCTTTTACTGAAACCAACATGTAGGTATCTTAAATAGAGCATTAAACAAAGTTCAGCAGGATTCCTAAAATAGTTGAGTGTATTATTAATGGTTATTTTCTCATTCTATTATATCTGAATTCTAAACATAGCTGCCTAAATTGACTCCCTTCCTCTCCCAGCCTCATTGATAATTGACTGCTGCACTTTGAAAAGATAGTGTGCAAAAGTTGTCTTTTAAATCCTATTAGTTTTGCATACTTTGGACTGTGTTTTCCTCTTCTGAAAACCTTTGTTTGCTGAAAGGGAAGCAGGAAAATGCTGACTGCCTACTTTTCGTATAGGATTAAAATACATGTGGTAAGGCCCTCCTGGGGCCCAGCTTCTGGCTGGATATTCATTCCAAATAGAGAAGAAGAATGTGTGCTACCTCTTTGAAAAGTAAAGGCAATGATGTTCTTTTGCTACATGAAGGAAACAGCTGCTAAAATTTGATCTTTTAGGAACAGGGATACATAAATGAGCTTTTGGACTCCTTTAGTTATAAAGTCATGGATTTGTTCTAAACATTGTTACAGTGGACACTAATTAAGAATTTCAGAAGTCATAGGGTATTGTTATTGTCTGTCTGAATGTCTGGGAGGAAAAGAATGTGTTCTTTTTAATGCCTGTTGCCAGTTGATTCATTTAGAAATTGTCTGATTTGTTAGGGTAGCAAGTTCAAGAGTTTTGTAAGAGGACCAAGAAACCTATCCTTTAGTGGAGATGAAAATGTGGCTCCAGTAGTTATCCTTTTGTTTGTTGTCGTTAAGTGCCATCGTGTTGGGTCCAACTCATAGTGACCCTGTGTAGAGTTTCTAAGGAGCTGTTGGCAGGGTTTGAATCACCAACCTTACGTTTAGCAGTCCATGTGTACCCTACAGTACCACATCAGGACTTCTTCTAATATCCTTTAACTTTATTCTTTTGTTTGTTGCTAAAACCGAACCCAACCCAATTTGTGTAATTCTTAGCAAATTTACAATATAAGAAATGGGATTTTGTAGAATTTTACTTCATAGACTTGCTTGTTGAGTATTGCATTTAAAATAAATTGTTTTAGATATAGACTAGGTAGTGCTAATGGAGGGGGAGGCGGCTGAACGATGTGCAAGAACTGCCCAGACCTGGTGGAAGTGTTAAATGAAACCAAGACCAAGGAGTGGCGGGGTGAGAGGTGTCTGGAGGACCAGGTCGACGGGGAGTGGGGAACGCTGCCTAGCGGGAAGAGACTGCAGCGGCCAGCCAGGCTGTCATACTTACCCCAGACATGAGGGTGCCGTCCCGGCCTAGCCGTTGGATCATGGCTTTGAGGTGGGCTCGAACAATTTACAGACCCACAAACACAGCCCAAAGCGTCTCATTACAACCCTGTCGCCCCTGCTGCGCTTCCGCCTCTTGACTGATGCGACATCCGACGACGGAAATCCCACCTTTGAGCTGGACTTAAGGGCCATAGCGCAAGGAGATTCATCTTTAACAGCTACCACACAACCGCCACTCGTCTGTCTATCGTGCTGTGGTGGTTTGAATTGCTGTGATTCTGAAGGCTATGCCACGGGTATTTTAAATAACCAGCAGGGTCACCCATGGTGGACAGATTTCAGATGAGCTTCCAAACAAAGACAGACTAGGAAGAAAGAGTGACAAACTACTTCTGAATCGCTAGTCACTGAAAACTCTGAATAGCAGAGAAACACTGTCAGATACAGGACCGGAAGGTGGGAAGGCACTCAGAATGCGACTGCGG
>NW_006408608.1:4259378-4265195 GCF_000296735.1 Chrysochloris asiatica
TCACATCAGAATAGAAAATCAGAAAACCAGAAAGATTTAAGTAGATGTTGTTAAGTACTGTTGAGTTGATTCCAATTCATAGCGACCCTGGATAGGGTTTCTGAGGAGCAGTTGATGAGCTTGAACCACCATGCAGTTCAAAAGGACAACCTTGCAGTCCAGGGCATTAACCTGCAGCACCACACCAGTAGACATTAAAACAACAGACATGAAGAAAATGAAAAGAAAACCCACAAACAAAATGAACTCAGCACAGAAAATTATGTGGAACCAGCAGCAGCACATAGAAAACACACACAGCAAAATGACAGTAATCAATTCAGAGCTATCAGTAATTACACTGAATGTAAATGGATTAAATGCACCAGCCAAGGGACAGAGAATAGCAGAATAGATAAGAAAACAGGATCCTTTAATATGCTGTTTATAAGAGACATGTCTTACGTGCAAAGACAGAAATTGATTAAAAACCAAAGGTTGGAAAAAATATATCAAGCTAATGGCAATTAAAAACAAGCAGGAGTAGCAATTTTAATCTCTGACAAAATAGACTTTAAGACAAGAACCAGTATAAGAAATAAAGAAAGACATTATATCATGATTAAAGGGTCAATTGATCAAGAGAACATAACCATAATGAATATCTCAGCCCCCCGTGAAAGTGCCTCAAAATGCATAAATCAAAGTATAATAGAGCTCTAATAAAACTAAAGAAAGAATAGATAACTCTACAATAATAGTAGATTTTTTTATACCACTTTTTATGAAGGACAGAGCAACTAGGAAAAAGACTCAACAAAGATATAGAAGAACTAAACAACACATGAACCAACTTGACCTCATAGTCATATACAGAGCACTCAACCCAGCAACAGCAGCACAATATATATTCCAGTGTGCATAGAACATTCTCTAGAAAGTCCACAGTTCAAACCTCAATAAATTAAAAACATCAAAATTCTACAAAGCATCTTTTCAGATCACAGTGTGATAAAATTAGAAATCAACAACAGAATGATCAAGGGAACAAAATCAAAATACATGGAACATGAACAACACCCTGGGTAATGTTGTTGTTATTAAGTGCTGTCAAACTGATTCTGACTACTAGTGATCTGGAGTCCTGGTGTGGCGCTGTGGGTTAATGCGCCAGATTGCAAAGCCATTTGAAATGCAAGGTCGGTGGTTCAAGCTCACCAGCCGCTCCTTGGAAACCCTATTCAAGGTTGCTATGGATCGGAACTGAGTTGATGGCACTTAACAATAACAACAACTACACTAGTGACCCTGTATAGGGTTTCTGAGGAGCAGCTGATAGGGTTGAACTGCCACCTTGTCGTTGAAACTGACCTTGTAGTCCAGTGCATATCCTTCGGTGCCATACCAGGACTGCACTGGTTAATAGAGCAAATAAAAAAATTCCTTGAGTCAAATGAGAATGAAAACACAACTTACCAAAACCTCTGGCACACAGCAAAAGCAGTGCTCAGCAGACAATTTATAGCAATAAATGCGCACAACCAAAACAACCAAAATCAACCTTAACTGAACATCTCCAACAATTAGAAAAGTTGCAGCAAAGAAAGCCTACTGCCATCAGAAGAAAAACAAGGTTAGAGCAGAAATAAACGAAGTAGAAAATTAAAAAACAATGGAAGAATCAAAACAACAAGAAGTTGGTTCTTCGAAAGGATTAATAAAATTGACAAACCATTGGCAAACCTAACAAAAGAGGAGAAGATACAAATAACATGAATAAGAAATGATATGGGTGACATCACGACAGAACCATTGGAGATAAAAAGGGTAATAACAGAATTATACTCCAACAAATTTGAAAGCCTAGAAGAAATGGACAAATTTCTAGAAACACACAACCTACCTCAACTAATATAAGCTGAAGTAGGAAACTTGAACAGGTGTACAACAAGAGAAGAAATTGATCAAGTCATTAAAAAACTCCCAACAAAAAAAGTCCAGATGGCTTTACTAGTCAAGTATACCAAACATTCAGAGAAGAGCTGACACCATTTCTACTGAAACTATTCTTTATTATAGAAAAGGATAAAAAACAACTCCCTAACTCATTTTATGAAGTAAGCATAACTCTGATCCCTAACAAAGAAAATTATATCCCTCATGAACATAGATTCAAAAATTCTCAACAAAATCCTAGCAAATAAAATCCAACAATACATTTTAAAAAAAAGTAATACATCATGAACAAGTAGCATTCATACCAAAAATGCAGGATGGTTCAGTATAAAAAAATACAATCAACATAATCCACCACATAAATAGAACAAAGGAAAAAAATCCCATGATCATATCAATTGATGCAGAAAAGGCATTTATCAAAATCTGACACTCATTCCTGATAAAAATACTCAACAAAGTAGAAAAAGAGGGGAAATGCCTCAATATAATTAAGGTTATATATATCAAACCAACAGTCAACACCACACTCAGTGGTTTGAAACTGAACTAATTGCCCCTGCGAACAGGAACCAGACATGGATGCCTTTTTATCACCATTCCTATTCAGTATTGTGCTGGAAGTCTTAGCCAAAGCTATAAGGCAAGAAAAGGAAATTAAAGCATCCAAATTGACGAAGAAGTAAAACTCAATTTGTAAACGATATGATTCTATACTTAGAAAATCTCAAAGACTCCTTAAGAAAATTATTGGAACTTGTTGATAGATTTGGCAAAGTGCAGGATACAAGACCAACATATAAAAATCAGTTGGTTTCCTTTACACTAATAAAGAGAGCTTTGAAAGGAAATCAGGAAATCAATACAATTTACAATAGTCCTCCAAAAGATGAAATACTTGGGAATATAAATCTAACCAGAGGAACAAAATACCTATAGAAAGAAAATTGCTGGATTATATGAAGAACATGGCAGCCAGATCGGAGGACAACTCACTAACAACCTGTGATATGCAGATGATATAACTTTGCTTGCTGAAAGTGGTAAGGACTTAAAATACTTACTGATGAAGTTCAAAGACCACATTGCGCCTCAATTTAAAGATAACAAAAGTCCTCAGTACTGGTCCTATAAATAACATCATGGAGAAACGATTGAGGTTATCAAAGACTTCATTTTGCTTGGATTCATCATCAACACTCAGAAGCAGCAGTCAACAAATCAAACAACGTGTTGCATTAGGTGAATCTGCTGCACAAGACCTGTTTAAAGTGTTCAAGAGCAAAGATGTCAGTTTGAGGGCTAAGGTGCACCCAACCCAGACCATGGTATTTTCAATAGCTTCATAGGCACGTGAAGTTGGTCAATGTATAAGAAAGACTTTAGAAGTATTGTTGCATTTGAGTTACAGTGTTGGACAAGAATATTAAAGGTACCATGGACTACCAGAAGAGCAAACAAGTCTGTGTTGGAAAGAAGTACAACCAGAATGCTCCTTAGAGGCCAAGATGGCTAGAGTTCGTGTCTCATACTTTGGACATATTATCAGGAAGGACAAGTCCCTGGAAAGAAATATCATGTTTGGTAAAGTGGAGGGACAACTGAAAATAGTGAGAACCCCAACAAGATGGATTAGCACAGTGACAGCAACAGTGGGCTCAGACATAGCAGCAATTGTGAGGATGGCGTAGAACTAGGCTGTGTTTCGTTTTGTACATAGGGTCACTTTGGGTCAGAACCAACTCAAGGACACCTAACAACAACAACTTCCACTGACTTGATACTCCTAGTTGTAAGTGACTAAACACATTCCTTTTGCTCTTGTTTGTCGTTAAGTGCTATGGCGTTGGTTCTGACTCATACTGACCCAGAAAAGGGTTTCCAAGTCTATCAGTCTTTGCAGGCATAGATAGTCATATCCTTCTCCTGCGGTGCTACTGTTGGGCTTGAACCACTGATCTTGTGGTTCTCAATATTCTTATCCTACAGAGCTTACTGCCACTTCTTGTTGTTAAGTGCCGTCAAGTCAGTTCTGACTCATAGCGACCCTGTATAGGGTTTCTGAGGAGTATCTGGGGAGTTTGAACTGCCAACCTTGTGGTTCAAGTTGGCCTTGCAGTCCTAGACTCTACTAGGAGAAAGGAAATAATAAAGGTTAGAGCAGAAATAAATAAAATAGAAAATAATTCATCCAGTTATCTGACTTGGCCTTCCTAGCGTAGAGATTGCTAAAAGGACTGTTGGGTAGAATGAGTTTTCAGGAGGAGAGAAAATTAAATTAGAGGGTTATTGCCCGTGTTAGTATGTATCATGGAGGTATATGATAGAGGCCCTGTTCTTTCTGATTTGTAGGAGAACATTACCTTTTTGTCTTAGGAGTGATGCCTAACACTATAAATATACATGCAGACACACATGAGAAGGGGCTTCAAACGTTAATGGAAAACTACAATTTTTTATTTTATTTTTCCATGAATATTTTGAAAACTCCTTATATAAAGTCACCCAATCAAAAAGCTTTTCTTGGAGACCCTGTGCTTTTAAAATTTTACTTCTGCAAGGTTTTCTAGTCAGTACCATTCAGCACTCTTAAGTGACTTTTGGATACACCTAATGAGCCCTCGTATGGTGCTGTAGGATAAGCATTGGACCACAAGGTCAGTTTGAACCTAGAGGTCAGGGATTCAAACCCATCAATCACTCCTTGCCAAACCTTATACAGGATTTCTATGCGTTATAATAGACTGGATGTTATTTAACAACAACAACAAGGGTTTAATGATTTTCATGCTTTTCTTCTCTGTTGCTTTGGGACCATTCCAAAACCATACTACTTCTGAGTTCCTGCAGCTACCCTTTGAAATTCTTAACAACTGTATTGATTCACTCATAATGGTCTTTATGCATTGATTAAAATTCTGTATTACTGTTTCATATCAAAACGCATTTATTAATTTGTGCTTCAGGTTTCATTTGTGAACAGAAACTGAGAGAGTGGATGGGAGAGCAGTGTTCACCTGTTAGAATTTTCTTTGCCTAGCCCCAGAGGACAAAAGTGCAGACTTAGATTGATTATATAGCAGTGCTGCTATTTCATTCATTGGCACCATTAATCTGAATTCTTGTCTGCTCTTGCTGGAATTTTACTGTTTTATTTAATGACTTCATTATCAGCTTGCTTAATGTGCTCAAAAACAAAATTTTTGATAGCTTTTCTCTGGGCTTTATTTTAAAAAATAATGTAATAATGACCAGAAGACAAGAATGAGACTGATTATAGAAATTGGCACCTAGTGACAGGGTTGCTAAATATGTGTAACAATTGAGCTTTGAAAAGTGTGGGTTGTTAAGGTAAAAGGCAGTTATTTGACTGAAACATCCTTAAGTAGAGATGTCCTTAGTTTTTTGTTTATAATTTATATAGGATATTCGCTCTTATCTAGCATAGTAACAGATTGAAGAATAGTGTTCATATTAGCTCTTTACAGCTAGTTCTAGGGTACTTTTCTTCCCTTTGTGTTTAATTGTTTTGGAGGCAAGGAGAATGAAAGAGGTGTTAAAATTTAACAGTTCTTCTTTATTGTTTTCTTTCTAGGTGCATGTTATTATGATGCTAATCAGTCTATGTACGTGTTTGGAGGCTGTACCCAGAGCAGCTGCAATGCTGCCTTCAATGACCTCTGGAGACTTGACTTAAATAGCAAAGAGTGGATCCGACCTTTGGCTTCAGGTAAGACTTCAAATGCTGTTCTTTCCCATTCATTTACTGAATAAACTCCCTTGGTACAGAGAAATTACCAGGCCCTTTTTTTGGTATTAGTATCAAGGACCAGGTTCTTTGTCAAGTGTGCTGTGGACCTTTGATTTGGTCATGGGTGGTGG
>NW_006408608.1:4265295-4273933 GCF_000296735.1 Chrysochloris asiatica
ACACACATACATACCACAGAGCTTCAAGTAGTTCATGGAAAAATTTCATTATTTCTTCGTTCCATTTCTACCAACTTTTTAAAGCCCCATTGTATATATTTTAGCTTTGGTGCCCTGCCAAAATTGCTCTATTGCTGTGTGAATTAGTTTACATGGTTTTCTCAAGTACTCTTACAGTTGTGATATGCTGTTTGGTTTGAGGTTGAAGTAAGAGCAGAAACACAGACGTGAGAACTGTAGTTGACTGACAGAAGCTATTGTCCCAGGGCTAAGATCTCTGAATATCTTTTGTTGTTGCCAGCTCAGATATTTGGGGAGTGTATGAGACATGCCTCTGCTAGTTTCTCTTAATAGCTCAGGAGTGTGGGAAGATTCCACAGTAGGTACACTCCTGCACAATCCCTTTATACTAGAGTTCTGGCAGAAAGAAACTAGATTATTCTCTTCTTTTTGACCTAACCTTTCTTTTCATTTTTGTTGTTCTATGCCGTCCAGTCAGTTCAACTCATAATGACCCTATATAGGGTTTCTGAGGAGTGGCTGGTAAGTTTGAACTGCTACCCTTGTAATTCAAACTGACCTTATGGTTGAGTGCTTATCTACTCCAGAAGTTTTTCACTCATGAGGCAAGACAGTTTGAAAAGGCACAGTTAAGACAGGAAGAAGTAATTGTGATGGGGATGTAAGGTCCACCAAGTATAAAGTATTCTGCTCGATATGTTGGCAGACTTTTGCCAAAACATTCTACATTTGACTTTACAAGGTTGGAACTCTGTTCAGTACTAAGGAGACCCAGAGTTTCCTTGGCAGTTTCCTTATTTCTTCAGACCTTGATTGATCACTTTGATTATTACGTGGGAGGTAACAAGGCTTACTGGAAAGGGCACTGGACTGCTAGTGTGCTAGTGAAATAGACATGACTTTTATTTCCTGGCTTACTCTCCAATTCTCTGTGACTATGAACATATTTCTGTACCTTCTTGGGAGAGACATGGAGTGGGACTAGATGATTTGATCCTTAAATGGGCTGGTAAGGCTAGTGTATGTTCCTTTGTAACCTCTGCTATGAATGTATAGATCAGGAGCTTAAGTTTTCATGAGAAGACGCTGCATTTTATTTTCCTAAAGCCATAAGCTTCTGCTTTTTCCTACTGCAATAGGCAAATACAGGCAGAGCATACTGGCCATAGATACTCAGGGTTGGATTGAGTCTTGTGCAGATGAAGTTCCATATTAAAATTATTGGAATGATACATGTTGATTTTATTCAACTTTTGAAGGGTATTGCTATTTTAAGACCCTCAGAATTTTGTACTTCAGATGATCTCTATGTTTTATATTTGTTTATGGCCATTCTGGCGTGTAAAGATGGATCAACACAGTGGCTGCAACAGTGGGTTCAAACCTAACAGCGAAGATGGTGCGGGACCTGCAGATTTCCGGTCTGATGTGCACAGGGTTGCTGTGAGTGGGAACTGACTTGACAGCACCTAACAACAACATGCAGTGTAATATTGATTAAAAATGGAAATTCTGGATCCTGAAATATGTACTGGGTCTTCTTGACTTAAGCATCCTGTTGTCACTGTACTTGGTGTCTGCCTAAGTCCCCATTTCAGAGCAGTTTTGATGATTCTGATCACAAAATACTAATACTGTCTCTCTCATTTGTTTTGTAAGCAAGCTGTTTATGCCTTTGGTGATTGGCCTGGGTGAATGAGTTCATAAGTTGCTCTTTCTTGTGGAAATGGAGCTCTGGACTTGGGAAGCTGCATAGCTTGCTGTCTGTTTACTTCTCCCTGTAAAATGACCATAGGGTGTTTCTGTTTTTGTGACCATAAAGTTCTAAGATTATATTTTAGAATTCCTAAGGTAGACGTGTCAGAGAAATAATTGGTTTGGTTATTCAGAATCTTATTTTTTAAATATCTTTTTAAAATTATAATAAGATACGTATAATAAAATTTGTCATTTTTAAATGCACAACATTTTAAAATGCATAATCACATTCACATTGATGTACAACTGTAACTGCTGTCTCTAAAACTTTTTCATATTTCCAAACAGTTAAATATTTACTATAGAACATTAGGATATCCCTTGTGTAAAACATAAAAACAATTTATCTATTTAAAACAATTTCTAAAAAGGTGTCTCAAAGAATCTAGTTACTGTCTCACCCTAATTTACAATTAGAGCCTAGTTTTAGAGGGGAAAATAAAGAAGCTTTTACGAATGACTACTTTAAACACACACATACACACAAATAGTTTAATAAAGAGCTCTCTACGTCTCTTTGAGCAGAACTCCCATGGGAAGATTCCCTGAGGGAATGTTTCTGCATGCTGTCATGGGTCTCAACCAAAATCATTTCCTAACCAAAGTATCATCGAGTCTTTCTGAACAAAATACAGCTGTTTAATCTGCATTGGTGTGTCTGACTCACCCATTTAAGTGCATGTAGGTGGTGGGTTAGATAGTAAGGTGGCAAAGAAGTACCACTTTTTGGTGCCAGTTGTCTTCCACCATTTGAGTGTTCACAGGTGGAATACAAGCGTTCACAGTACACAGTCTATAGAAGTAGCTGCTTGGAGAAGTAAGATCAAATGGAAACAGTGTTCATTGGGAGCAGAGAGTGTTGGTAGAGAAATTACTGCTACATCAGATGTCTCTTCATTTATCTGGCTATTCTGTAAATGAGACTGGAGCATTCTCCTGTGTAAATTAATGTGATTTGTCAGTAAAACCTTGTCTTAAATTCTTTCCCAAATGATAAAATGCTCATTTGGGAATATGAAAAAGTTTTAGAGACAGCAGTTTAGTGATGAGTGTTGGGATGATTGATTACACATCTAGCACTTCTCAGACATTTCCACTGAGATACTACTTCCTTCTCTGTGTTGTACCTTCTTTTGTGGCCCCTGCCCTCATGGGGTTTATCTTGTAAAGTGGAAAAAAATGAAAACAAAACTAAACATAACAATTGTTAGAAATTATGAAGGAAAGAAACAAGGAATGAGATATAAAATAACATTGGGGAGAGCTACTTTAAACAGGTGGTTGTTGTTAAGTGCCATCAAGTCGGTTCTGACTCATAGTGACCCTGTATAGTGTTTCCAGGGAGTGGCAGGTGGATTTGAACTGCCAACCTTATGGTTCAAATCAACAACATAAAATGCTGAAACCTGAAGGATGAAGAGGAGAGGGAAAGGAGAACAAATGTGCGCAAAGATCTTGGAGCAGAAAAGCATTGGTTGTGTTGGAAGAGTTGAAAGCCGACCTTAATGGATGTTGTGTAATGAGCAAAGAGGAGGCTAGAACAAGGTGGAGATGTAGACAGGAGCCAGCCTACTCAGAAACCTCTGAGGTTTAAAGCAAAGGAGTACCATGATTCCATTAATATTGTAAAGAACACTTTTGCTGCTGTGTTAGGAGGGAATTATGAGCCCTGGTGGTGCAGACAATTAAGTGCTCAGCTACTAGCTAAAATGTCACTGGAACTTACCCAGTAACTTCAATGGAGAAGTGATCTGCTTCCATAAAGTCAAGAAAATCCTATACAGCAGTTCATCTGTCATGCACGGAGTCACTATGAGTCAAAATAGACTCGTTGACACCTAACAACAACAGAAATGAATTTATGGTAGTAGGTAAGAAAAGAACTTCGTCTCTCATACTTTGGACATATTGTCAGGAGGGACCAGTCGCTGGAGAAGGATATCATGTTTGGTAATGTGGAGGGTCAGAAAAAAAGAGAGACTCCCATCGAGATGGATTGGCCAGGTGGCAGCATCTGTGTACTCAAGCGTGGCAACAGTAGTGAGGTTGGCCCAGGATCAGGCAGTGTGTCGTTTGGCTGTGCATAGGGTCGCTATGAAGTCAGTACCAACTCGATGTCACAAAGAAAATAAAGCAGGGAGAACAGTTAGGAGGCTATTAGTCAGAATGAGAGATGGTGATGGATTAGATTTGTATCAATGCAGATGAAGAGAAGTCGAAGAATTTAAGGTGAATCTTTATGTAAGAATTGACAGGACTTCTTGATGGATTGAATGTGAGAGGGTTAATTCAGACGAACTTACGTTTCAGGCTTACCCAATTAGGTAGATAGTGGAGTCATTTGCTGAAATAGACACTGAGAATTTGGGAGAAGTTTAGTTTTTGATTCTGAAGAAACATTTAAGTTGAATTACCAAATACTTGGTTGTTATTAGCATTTTCCATTTAAAATAGAGGGTGTGGCTTCCCTTTAATGACAGCACAATCTTTGCTTATGTTTGGTTAAATTCTTCTCTTATCCTTCATTTGTTCATGCTAAAAGTGTTTATTTTATGTGCCTGGTATTATTCTAGATGCTGGGGATATGTGTGTGAATAAAACAACCCACATGGAGATGGCCTGCAAATGAGGGTGGGAAGATAAATACTGAAAATCAATAATACTATGTTGTGGTTAAGTGCTGTTGAGTAGATTCTGACTCATAGTGACCCTGTACAGGGTTTCCAAGGCTGTAAATCTTTATAGGAACAGAAAGACTCATCTTTCTCCCGCAGAACAGCTGGTAGTTTCAAACTGCTGACCTTCAGGTTTGCAGCCCGAACCATAACCACTACGCTATTGTTGTTGTTAAGTGCCGTCGAGTCGGTTCCGACCCATAGCAACCCTGTGCAGAGTTTCTGAGGGTGTAAATCATTACGGGAGTAGAAAGCCTCATCTTTCTCCCACGGAGCGCCTGGTAGTTTCAAACCATTGACCTTAAGGTTCACAGCCCGAATCGTAACCACTAAGCTACCAGAGCTCCTTAACCACTACGCTATAAGATCTCCTTAATAGTAATGTTACATCTAACATCTAACAATACTATGTTAGATGATGATAAATCTTGTTGAAAAAACATTACAACATGTTAGGGGGAATCAGGAATGGGGGGTGATCGGGGTAGACCTCCTGTTGTTGTTATGTGTTGTAAAGTTGGTTCTGACTCATAGTGACCCCTATACAGGTGAGGGAATGAGGCAGTGTGGTCATCCTCCATTTTAAATAATGCCGATTTTTACATAATGGTTTGGTCTTTGGAACTAATCATATCAATAAATGAGAAGTGGGCATAGCTCAGGAGTGGCAGGGCCAAGACCGGGACAGATTATCTAGGTTGTATATTATTGTCAGATTCTGTCAGTTGGTTCCAACTCCAGGACTTTTTATACAGCAGAAGGAAACACTGCACCAACTTCGCAATAGTTTCTGTGTTTGCGCACATTATTGCAGGCACTGTGTCAATTCATTTCATTGAGGGTCTTCCTCTTTTCTGCCAGACCTCTACTTAACTAAGCACAATGTCCTTCTCCAGGGACTAGTCCCTCCTGATGACATGTCCAAAGTATGTAAGACGAAGTCTCACCATCCTTGTCTCTAAAGAGTATATAGGGTTTCCAAAGGAACAGTTGGTGGGTTTGAACTGCCGTCCTTGTAATTCACAGTCCAGTGCTGATCCTACAGCACTACACCAAGCGTCAGTCAGTCATTCATTCAGTCTATGTATGTATGTATGTATGTATCTCTATCTATCTATCTATCTATCTATCTATCTATCTATCTATCTATCTATCTACCTAATTGTTGTTAAATCTGTCAAATTGGTTCTGATTCATAGCGACCCTGTATAGGGTTTCCAAGGAGCAGCTGGTGAGTTTGAACCACCTACTTTGCAGTTCAAACTGACCTTGCAGTACAGTGCTTATCCAATAGTGCCACACCAGTACACTGTCCGTGTGTATAGGCACACATATATTTATGTATGTTGTTGCTAGGTACCCTTGAGTTGACACCGACTCATAGTACACAACAGAAGAAAACACTGCCTGGTTTTAGTCAACCCCACAATACACATATATGTGTGTGAGTCAAAAATTATCCGCACTTCAGTTATATTAAAACATTCGTCTATATCCATGGCTGATGACAACATTGAGCGCGCGCGTGAAACGATTCTGTCTAATAGATGAGTGACAGTGGATTGATTATATGGCAAATCATTTGCAAAAAAGCCATGGCTTTGCCTGTGAAACAATCCATAACAAATATGAGTTTCAAAAAGCGTTTGTAAGATGCGTACTGAAACAATTCATGTAGTAGCATAAACAGAAGTATTTGAATGTCTGCAAACAAAATTTGGACCAATACTCAAAGGAAGGCAAAAGTTTCTTTAACAAAATCATTACTGGTGTTGAGACATGGATTCGTAACTACAAGCCTGAGAGTAAACATCAGAGTATGGAATGGAAACATCCTCAATTGCCAGCCAAGCAAAGTTTAAAAGTCAAACATGCTTACAGTTTTCTGGGATTCTCAGGGGCCAGTATTAGAACAGTATCAGGAAAAAGGCTCAACAATCAACACTGCTCTTTTCAGTGAGATGCTCACTTACAGACTGAAGCCGAAACTTCAGATTAAATGCTATCCAAGGACGTTGTAATCTTGCATGACAACGCATGTCTGCACACCTCTGCCCATACTGTTGACACTCTGCAAAAACTTGATTTTGAGCTGCCATGGATTGACGCCTGCCAGAACTTCAGAGATAAAGTGACTAGAGGGGATGCCTGAGCAAGTGGAATCTCCAACCCCCCTCACCCCCAGAGTTTCTACTACGCATGTGCACAGATCCTCTCAGCATTTAAAGGGACAGATCCCACTTAAAACCAAACGGCAGTGCAAACTGACTGTTTACTACTAGGAAAAAGGCCAAAATGGGGGTTGTGGAGTGGGAGAGACAGTCTGAAAACAAAACAAGCTGAAAATTAAATCCTGAGTTACATCATAACAAGTAACAGTGGCATCTTGAAATTTCTCTAGACAGCTTTGATGGCAAAAAGCTGAAAAAGGATATTAAAGTCATACTCATATTAGGCTACAGAATCTCTTTTTAAAAACTTTTTTCCTCTTCTCTCTTTTCTGCGATTATAGACTACACTATCCAATCTGTTTTTTGTTGGGTTTTTTTTTAATTTTTTGCTGTTGCTGTTTTGTTTTTTGGTCCCCTCTTTACAGGGGTCTCTTTCTCTCCCTATATTAGCCAAGAAGAGGCAGAAATTGCTGTCATATAGTCAAGCTACAATCATACCCTATAAAACCCCACAACCCAGG
This sequence comes from Chrysochloris asiatica, assembly GCF_000296735.1. Classification (NCBI taxonomy): domain Eukaryota; kingdom Metazoa; phylum Chordata; class Mammalia; order Afrosoricida; family Chrysochloridae; genus Chrysochloris; species Chrysochloris asiatica. The sequence continues at coordinate 4,272,442 of NW_006408608.1, forward strand.
CAAGAACCAATACCAACTGCCATACACCAGGTAGGCAGACAACACCTGTGATAGTTACTCTAAGTTGAGCAATAAGAAGAGTGAAAAGGGAAGCCCATTTCCTCATCTCATCTACCTGGAGGCAATCAAAAAGCATAAAATATACCAAAACACACACTCAATTAATATCAGGGCACAGTTAACTACTGAATATACCCAAGAAGCAGAAGCAGATGACCATATCAGCACATGTCCAGAAATGAGATTAAGTGACTAAGACAAATGAGTTGGAGGTAGACCTACACTCCATGCTGGGAGGAGGGCAGGCCTTGGAAATGACAGAAAAGGAATTCAGAAAAATGGTTATGAAATGTATCAAAACACTTTACAAGATTGTTGAGAAAAATAAAGAAGAAGTCAGGAAAGCACTACAGGAACAATCAAATAAAATAGATACAGCATTAGAAATAATTCAAAACCTACAGAAAGAGGTCCAAATGATTAATAATAGAATATCTGAAATGGACAATACACTGAAAGAGCAAAGAAGTAGAATTGGAGAGATGGAAGCTAGAACTAGTGAACTGGAAGATAAATCTCTCAATACTACTAAGATAGAAGAGCAAGCAGAAAAAAAGATTTTAAAAAAATCTGAAGAAGATCTAAGATTCATGTGGGATAACATGAAGAGAAATAACTAAAGAATTATCAGCATTCTGGAACAGGAAAAATCACATAAGTCCTCAGAGGAGATAGTTGAAGAGCTTCTAGAAAAAAATTTCCCTAACATCCTGGAAAGTGAAAAGATAAGCATTCTCAGGAAGCTCAATGAACCCCAGAAAGGATAGACCCTAAAAGCAAATCACCAAGACATATAATAAATAATAAAGCTCTCCAAAATCAAAGATAAGGAGAGAATCCTGAAAGCAGCTAGGGAAAAGAGAAGTGTATCATATAAAGGCAAGCAAATCCAATTAGGCTCGGATCTCTCAGCAGAAACCATGCAGCCAAGAAGGCAATGGGGAGACATATCTAAAACCCTGAAAGACAGCAGAGGGGCATGAGTCCAAGTTCGGTGAGTAAGGTTGCTTGCTGCTAATGACTCTTAGGATTGGCAGGAGTACTGCAGACCACTGGCTCAAATTCAAAGAACTGGAGGTCAGGTGATGAGCCAGACACATGATCCAGATCCAGCAAACAGCAAGCCAATTTTTCCACATCATCTACATATATTGGAAACAGGTCTCACCCCAAAGGAAACTTCCTTTCAGTTGATTGACTTCTCATTAGCAGATCTTGTCATGGAGGTGCTTTTATTATATTAGATTGTCATGGGGATTACAATGTGTTAACTAACAAACCACTGAGATTCCTGGCCCAAGCTAGTTGACACAAAACCTTAACTGTCACACTGTGTAAGAGATCCAATGTGGAAATGTAAAGATAGTTAAGAGGCAGTAGCAAGCAATAACCTAGGTGAAAAATGATGGTGGCATGGACTTGTTGTCAGGTG
>NW_006408608.1:4274303-4276040 GCF_000296735.1 Chrysochloris asiatica
ATGGCCTGGATCAGGCGCACCCTAGTCCTCAAGGTGTTATAACTGCAGAAAGGTTAGAGTTAGATAGAATTGGTTGAGACAGAAGGATTTGCTGATGGTTTGGATGCAGATATGAAGAGTCATGATGACTAAAAAGCTTAAAGTTCAAGTACAGAAGTGCCTTAGATGAAAGGCCTGGAGGTATACTTCTCAAATCAGCCTTTGAAAACCCTATGAAGCACAGTTGAACTCTGACACATCTGGGACAATTGATTACAGATTATGGATGACTAAGGGTTTTAGCCTGGGCATTTGAAAGCATGAAGTTGCCTTTGACTGAGTTGGGAAAGATTAAGAGTTGGCAAGAGTCAGGAGAGGTGAGACACATGCAGTTTGAAACCTGCTATATTTGGGATTCCTTGTAGGACATCCAGGTGGAGATACTGAATAGGTAATTCACTTATGTGCTTGGAGTTCATGTAGCATATAACGAATTTAAAGCCATATGACTAGATGAGATCATCAATGGAGCAAAGATAGAGGAGAGGTCTAAAGACTTAACTCTGGGATCTCTCCTGTTGATAAGAGAGAAGAGGGGGAAACCATAAGAGACCAGAAAATAATTATCTAGTGAGGTAGGAGAAAACCAGGAGAGTGTGACATCTTAGATGCCATCATACTGGGAAGTGTTTCCAGATAAGGAAGAAATAATCAAATGCAGCTAGAGGTCAAGCAAGTTGTATTAGGACTGACAGTTGCTATTGAATTTGATAACTTGAAAGAGCATTTTTGATGAATGGTAAAGACAAAAGGCTGGCATGGTTATAAGAAAAAGAAGAGACCTTTGGAGACAGTAAGTATGAACAACACTCTTTTAAGGAGTTTTGCCATAAAGGAAAGTAGAGAAGTGAAGTTTTAGATGGAGGAGGGTATAGAATTGGTAGTTTGTTTATGTATATTTTAAGGATGACAGATTTACTAGCATGTTTATATGCTGATGGAGATTACCTTTTAGAGGGAGGAATTGATTTAGATAGAAGGGGAGAATTGTTAAAGCAGTATCCTTCAGTAGTGAGAAAAGGTAGAATCAACTATACAAGTAGAAGAGTATTTACCTATTATCTATAAGAACAAAAGGGATGTCACAGCATATGATTGCTTTATTCTTAGATAAAATAATGGCGAGTGGAACAGAACAGACGCCATTGGAAACCCTGGCCAGTGATTATGCCTGTTCAGTTGTGTACATTGTAGTCTTTGCCAAGTGGTTCTAGAAAGCTGAATAGTAGTGGATTTGTTTGACTAAGCCTCTGAACTCCCAAAACAAATGAGCAGTTCTTGGAATAGGTACTTTAAAAGACGAATGTTTAAGCCACTGTTTCCCAATAAATTGCCCTTTATTCAAACTGAGGCTAATTTTTAGCGTCACTTTAGTATATAATCATACCACACCATTTTTTGTTTGTTGTTACTTCAAATCAAGATAAACGTTTACAAGTAGAACTTTTACTCTAAAGTTAGATTGTTTTCCTGCTTTTCAAAGCCTTTTAAAGATTAGCCCATACCCATTTACAAAGGGGGAACAAATTTCCATTTTAAAACTTTTCTACAATTAGATGAGTCTATAAATGTTGGGTGGGTCTGTAAATGTTAGGTTAAAGTGTAAAGCTCAGTCTGTGATCTCTGTTAACTACTCCTGGGAGCACAGTTGACTTTCCCACCACATTCTCCCCAGAGAATCTCCTTTCCCAAGGATTT
>NW_006408608.1:4281775-4303479 GCF_000296735.1 Chrysochloris asiatica
TGGTTATCTGCTTTTGCTTCTTGGACATGTTTAATATTTATCTGTGGCCCTAATAATTAATTATGTGTTTTGGTAATTTTTTATGATTTCTGATTACCTCCAGGAAGATGTGATCAGGATGTGGTCTTCCCTTTTCACTCTCCTTATTGCTTAACTCAGAGTAACTTTTTTGGGCCTGAGTTGGGCCTGGGCCTTGGCGGCGGGCCTTTTCAGCCTCGGGTGGGTGGGTTGAGCGTAGGGCAGGCGGTTTAACCCCTGGGGGCCGTGGTGTCAGCGACCGGGCTGTAGGAGGGTTGGGCCCCGGGCGGGTGGTTTGGGCCCCGGGCGGGTGGTTTGGGCCCCAGGCAGACGGTTTGGGCCTCAGGGGGCCTGGGTATCAGCAGCTTGGCATCGGGCAGCTTGGGCCTCAGCAGGTGGGTTTGGCGGATTGGGCCTCAGGGTGCCTGTGCCTCAGGGTCCGGGCTGAGGGAGGGTTGGGTCTCAGGGTCACTGGGCCTTGGCAACCGGGCTGTGGACCGCCTGGGCTGCGAGGCGGGTAGGCTATTTGGGTCTTGGTTGGCCCTGGCCCTTTGTGACCAGTCTGTGGGCGGGTTGGGCCTCAGGGTAGGCCTTGGTCTCAGTGGAGGTGTCTGGGCCTTGGCCTCAGTGGGTGGGCCTGTGCCTTGGGCGTTCCTGAGCCTTGGCAGCTTGGCAGAGGGCTAGTCTAAGCCGGGGCAGTAGAGGGCTGGGGGTAGTGGCTGCAGGGAGGTAGTGTCCATATTTGATGACGTAAAAAATGCCTCTATCAGTCTCTCTGTACCATGGGTATCCCGAATTTCCTGATATCTGCGCTGATATCCCTCTCTATTTGTTCGGCTTTGTTAGTTTATGCCTCCTTTTCTCTGGAAATGCAGCCTTCTCTGTGGGGTTGCTCTAGCCCTGCATTCCAAGGTCTGCAGGGGGCAGAGGCACTCACCGGCACAGGCGCGGAAGTGGGAGCTGTGTGCAGGCAGGCAAAAGCTCAAATTGTCTGTAATTCCTCAGCAATTTGATCTTTTAAAAAAACGACTCCAGAATGTTGAAATATATGATCTTATGTTTGTTCAAAGGCTGTCTGTCTGCTAGACAGAGGTTTCTTATGTGCGATTCCGCCCTTTTTCCCCAAGACTGCCCTACCTGAGCTGCCTGGTCAGGAAAGTGCCGGAAGTCCTCTCTCCTTTCTTCCTTTTTGATTACACATGCAATTCCAAGTGCTGGCTGGTGGTTCTGGCTTTTTGGTTTAGAAAAACTCGTTCAAGGACTGCAATATAGTATAGATTACTAGAATAATGAGCAAATCTGTTTTGGAAGAAGTACAGCCAGAATGCTGCTTAGAGGCAAGGATGGTGAGACTTCGTCTTACATACTTTGGACATGTCATCAGGAGGGACCAGTCCGTGGAGAAGGACATTGTGCTTAGTTAAGTAGAGGTCTGGCAGAAAAGAGGAAGACCCTCAATGAAATGAATTGACACAGTGCCTGAAATAATGTGCGCTAACACAGAAACTATTGCAAAGTTGGTGCAGTGTTTCCTTCTGCTGTAGAAAAAGTCCTGCAGCTGGAACCAACTGACAGAATCTGACAATAATATACAACCTAGATAATCTGTCCCAGTCTTGGCCCTGCCACTCCTGAGCTACACCCACTTCTCATTTATTGATATGATTAGTTCCAAAGACCAGACCATTATGTAAAAATCAGCGTTATTTAAAATGGAGGATGACCACATTGCCTCATTCCCTCACCTGTTCTTTGAACATCCTTCTGGGCCCCTGCTGAGGTCACCTACCAGTGTTGTCTCTCCTTCTTTCATATCACCTCAGATCTCTCAGCTGCTCTTACTGCTGCCTACAGGGGAGGACCACACAATTTTCCAGTGCCAGGGTGGCCCAAGCATCGTCCCCTTCTCCATTCCTATATAGTGAGACTGAGGCCCCTATAAAAGCTCTGGACATAGAAGTCCCACGAGCTTACTGATTATTAATAGAAAGTCATTTGCATGGAAGGGTAGCACTTCCCCTTTTTGGGATTTGGAGGCTCTGCGTTGAGAACCCTTCCAGCCCTCACCCTATGCATCTCTTCATTTGTATCTTTTTTGTTACAACAAAATTGTTGTCATTATAGTGCTTTCCTGAGTTCTGTGAGTTCTAGCAATTTATTAAACCTAAGGGAGTAGTGAGAGCCAGCAGGTCAGAAATGAAGGGGACCTGGAGACCCTTTAGGTATCATGAGGGAAGTAGAAGGAGTTAGGAATTTGTAACCAGTAGGTTTGGAGGTAAGGAGCTCTGGTAGCGTAGTGGTTACAAATCGGGCTGTGAACCATAAGGTCAGCGGTTCGAAACTACCAGCTGCTCCGCGGGAGAAAGATAAGGCTTTCTACTCCCTTAAAGATTTACACCCTCGGAAACCCTGTTACAGGGTCGCTATGGGTCGGAACCGACTCGATGGCACTTAACAACAATAACAACAACAAGGTTTGGAGGTACTACAGCTGGCATACTGAAGGTGTGGTGGGATACCCCCAGATTTTTAGTCAACATATCAGCAGGGAGGGTGTTGTTGGGACCCAAAGCTTGCAGTTTTTTGTTAGATCTTGGGCAGACTTGACAATCTGAAAAACTACCCTTTAATTTGTGAAACATGACATAGCTCTGGTAGTTAAGATGAGATGAAGTACTTTATGTGCAGTTGAATTGGAACTGAATTGACTAGATTGTCATTGGAATTGAATTCCTTCAGTGTAATTGGTATCACAGAAGTAGAATAGATGAATAGATTGATTTAGCTTACAGAGGGTCACCTAGAAATTTAATTAAGATCACACAGTCAGTAAGTGATGGAACAGAGATTGATAGTCAAGATTTTGTTTCTAAAATCTTTTCTCTTTTCACTGTGTCATTCTCTGAGTAATTTTATAACTTAAGTCCCAGTATTATTTTTTTTAACAAACTTTTAATTTGAGAATAGAATGAATAATTCCCACGTACCCCACACTTAGAAGATATAGAAGATGGAAAGTGCTGGAATTGTAGAAACAATCTTCCCATAGTATCATGGTTTGTCTTAAAATGGAAATGATATGTATCTACATATATACATACATATGTTCCACAGATATACAGGAATGTGTAGGAGGATATTGGTACAGGAGTATTTACCTTTCCTGCAAACACCACTGTAAATGTGGTGGTGCATTCAGTGGGGAAAATGATAAGAACTTCTTAGATGTTATCAAACATCGAAAGGCAATGAGTTGCTGAGCCTGGGTTCTCAGGACCATCATCTCAGGAGACACCACGGTCAGGTGGCACAACATAGTTCTCAAAGACAATGTTCTACTTTGATGAGTAGCATCTGGGATATTAAAAGCTCATAAGTGACCATCTAAAGTGCAGCTATTGGTCTCTCTATGTGTGGAAGAAAGAAGAGTGATCAGAATAGATGATGCTTGGAATCCATTAGTCCAGCATACTAGTGGAACATGTGAACAATCAGTGTCCATGACCCTAAGACCAAAAGAGCTAGATGTGCCCAGCTACCGCTACCAACTGCTCTGAATGGAATCACATTATAGAAGGTCCTGAATAAAGGACATAATGTGTAGAACAAAACTCAAAATTACTGGTCAGAAAGAGACGGGAGGAACATGAGACTGTGGCCCTCGGCCACCCTCAGGTCTGGAAAGGAATGGTGTGTTCCTTTCAGCTAACTAGTAGATAGTTACATATGGGGAACAACTTTCAGCCAAGCAGTAAATAGGTAATATAGGGGGAACAGCAACACTAGTAAGATATGCTCACTATGAATGATGGCATGGTCAATCATTCAGTAGCAAAGGGCAACATGTACTTAAGGATAATTATGAGAAAGGATTGGAAATAGGAAGGTGGGAAGAAGGAGCCACAGGGAGGAAGTGGGATGACTATTGTTCTACGAAGGGGATTAAAATGAAACAAAGTGTATGATTTGTTGAATGTAAAACTGATAATCTTGTCTGTAAATCTTCACTCAATTCACAATAAAAAGTAAAAAAAAAAATGAATCCACTGATGAAGTCTGCAGTAATGTTGCCAGCAAATATTGGCAAGAGAGTCTGGCACTAGATATAACGAAAACAGTTGACAAAAGACCCTATTCTTGGAAAAAATCACTCAATCCTTCCCTTGGTTTAGGTTTCAGTTGTCAAGTTGTCAATGCTGACACTAAAATAACTGGATGTGGAATATTTAAGAATAATATATTACTGTACACTTACGCATTGGATCTTTATTTTTGCATTTAAAACACTAGATATGCTTAAAACATTAGCATTATATGAAAATGTGTTCTGAAAATGCCACATCTGTAGAGATGGGGAAGAAGTAAATGCTCATGGCAAATGTTGAATGGACCACGTAAAAAAAGGACATGCATGCCTTTCAAATATATCCCAAGTTCCTATTCTGCCTCTTAAAAACAGCTCCATGGGTCTCTCCCCATCCAGAACAAAGAAGAGTAAAGAAAATCAAAGATGCAAGGAAACAATTTGTCCAAAGGATGAGTAGACCACGTGAACCCCTGCCTCTGTGACCTGGAGTACAGAAGAACTAGACAGTGCCCAGCTACCTACCACTGCTGATGAGCTGGAAAGGGATCAAAATAGGAGTTCCTGGATATAGTGGAAGAAAAATGTGGAACTCAATTCAAAATTATTTTAGAACAGAGCAGGCTTATTGATCTGATAGAAATTGGAGTAATCCCCAAACTTAACTCACCTTTATGATTCAACTTTTAGCCAAATGATTTGTTGTTTGTTGTTGGGTGCCATCTAGTCAGTTGTGACTCACGAGGACCCTGTATAGGGTTTCCAAAGGCTGTAAATTTTTGTGAGAGAAGAAAGCCTCATTTTTTCCCTGCAGAGCAGCTGGTAGGCTTGAACCACTGACCTTGAGGTTTGTAGTCTAGTACTTGCCCTACAGAGAGCCACCATGTTCCTCTTCAGCCAGATAATAAATAGACCTGTAAGGTGACAGTAAACATCAGAGAAGTACACACTTCGTAGAACAATCAACTGAAAGTGATTGTGATGCTTTAAATTTACATGGTATGGCTTTTCTATCCAGAGTCTTCTTAATTCCTACCAAGTGATTGGGTGGTTGGGTATATGCCGAGGAGTTAGTTCCAACTAATAGCGACCCTTGTACAGGGTTTCTGAGCCTGTAAATCTTTATGGGAGCAGAAAGCCTCATCTTTTTCCCGCGGAACATGCAAATAACGTATGCAGGACTCTACTGCTGGTATTAGTTAGTTTTGCCCTCCAGCTAGGCTTAAAAGGAGCCATTTCAGAAGCAGAGACAGAAGATCCAAGAACCATCAAGAAGGAAAAGATTAAGTGATATGTGAGATCCCTAGAGAAACAGCAACTTTAGGCAGAGTCCACGGCAAGAGACCATGGCAGGGGCAACAGCAGAGGCGGTGACATGGAGAGACAGAGAAGCGTTGGGCTCTAGGCCTATGGATGGAGTAAAGCTAAGCATCTACAGGCAGGAGACTGGCTTGAAGAATGTACCTTTTGGCCATTCACAAACTGACTAAAATAAATTTGAAACACGTGCTTGATCAGGACAGGCCAAGGGACTACATGGCTGAGAGGCTGAACACAAGAATGAGGCGTGCCTGCAGTGTGGCAAACAAGAGGAGTTCCTGACTGGAGAACTGCTGCATCCTGAGTTGTTTTTTGATCCTGATTTGTACCCTGTTCACTTCCCTAATAAACCCCATAATCATGAGTATTGTTATGAATTCTGTGTGGCCATTGCAATGGATTATCAAACCCAGATGTGAAGCAGTGGGAGGAATGGTTGGCGACAGAATAGGGTAAAGAAGGTTAAAGGGTGGAAGCATGTCTGATAGATTGCTTCACAATCAGCCTGGGGCTGATTTTAAGTTTGATTCTCTTTCCTTTTGTGAAGCCAAGGGAAGTCAGACATGGTCTACACATGGTTTTTATAGTGATCAAAAGGGCAGCATTTGCCAGTAAGACAATAGCTGAACAATAAGAACCATGATAATAAGCCTAGGGATTAAATTTAGAAGTCAGGAGGGGATAGGAAAGAAGCATGAATGAAAATGGTAAACACAGGCAGGGAATGTGAAGAGTGTTGTTAAATTGTGGGAATTGTAATCAGTGTCACAATATGTGTATGAATTGTTGATTGGAAACCCAATTTGCTCCATAAACTCTCACACAGATCTGTCTGTCTCTTTCACATACACTCACACATGCATAGATGCGTTGAACACTAATTACCAAAGACCAAATGTGATAATGGAAGAAAAAAATCAGCAGTTCATTGTTTTTTTTTTCTTTGTGAATAAAAAGACCCAGTTATTTCTACCTATGAATCTTTTCTTGATTACCAAATATGTTGAATACCAAAATATATTAAAAGCCTTTCTGTAGCTTTTTCTTTCCTATGTTAAAACCTTTTTGTTATATAACTTCCTTGGTCTAACTCATAAGTGTTTTCGGCCCTTTTTTAAAAAACCTCTAAACCTTTTTTTAAAAATTTAAAAAGAAGTCCACAGCTTTTTTTTCTTTTTAAGAATTCTCAGCATTCAGACCTACACCTTGTGATACTGCCTACTCTCTTGGCAAGTTTTTGGTTGTTCTTGAGTTCCGTGTGCAGGAACGTATTTTCTATCTCAGCTAAAAATTGATTCTGTGCATTCTCAAGCACACACATGATGTCTCCTAACAGCACTTCTTGTTTTATGGTCACAATAAACTTCACTTTATATGATGCCTTACTCCTATGTATCCTTATTACTATGTAGATTTGATAACTTTTCTGTCCTAAAAGATATTCTTCAAACTAAGAAAAATTAAATTACAGAAGGCTAATTCTAACTGGGAGAATACAAGGTACTACTATCCCAGAGTTGTTCTTAACTTCTACTTCCTTCTGAATGGCCTTATTGCTTTTCGGGACATTCAGCAATGCCACGTACTAACTCATGCTGGGGACAAAGTGTTTGGCCGCTGTTTCTATATACATATCATTTCAATCAGTACCATTCCTCAAGTTTTTTCAGCTCTTGTGACTTCAAGAAGGTTTTTGTAAAGAATCTACAGAGTATTCTTCCTTGATGGATAATGGTCCTGATTGGTCAGTTAATTCTGGTGGTGGTGGTGGCATGCTGTGGAGTTGGTTCCAACTCATAGTGACCCTCCAAAGGATTTCTGAGGTGGTAAATCTTTATGTAAAGATTTACAGCCTCGGAAACCCTGTACAGGGTTGCTGTGAGTCGGAACTGACTCCACGGCACATAACAACAACAACAACAACAAATCTTTATGGGAGCAGAAAGTCTCATCTTTCTCCTGTGGAATGGCTGGTAGTTTCAAACTGCTGACCGTGTGATTCACAACTCCTTTATTCTTTCAGAGCTCAGAAACTACCTCTCATCCCTTCTTTTGACAGATGGCTCTTTTTTTTTTTTTTTTTAACTATTTATTGTAAATTGAATAAAGGTTTACAGAGCAGATTACCAGTTTTGCATTCAACAAATCATGCACTTCATTTCATCTCAGCGATAGCACCTTCCTCAATGTAACATCACACACACACACCCCCTCCCCCCCCGTGGTCCTTCATCCATTCCTTCTGAATTTTGTCCTTAGTAAATGTTACTGCTTTGATCTCCGATTATTGGCTATTCTACGGTGTGCATACCTCACTAGTGTTGTTGTCCACCCTGTTTACCTATTGGTTGGCTGAAAGTTGAGCCATGGGGATGAGTTCAGTTCCAGACCTGAAGGGTGACCAAGGGTCATAGTCTGGGGGTTCCACCAGTTTATCTGACTAGTAAGCCTGGTGTTTTGGGTTTTTTCATGATTTTGAGTTTTGGTCCACATTTCCTCCCACTCTATCCAGAACTTTCTAATATCCCTTTCAGATCAGTTAGTAGTGGTAGCTGGGCACTGTCTATGTTTTGTAGTCTCAGGGTTGTGGAGATTAATGTTTACATGGTCTGTTAGTTCATGGTACTAATTGTTTTTAAGTGTCTCCAGTTTTCATCATTCTTCTTTCCTCCACACATGGGGAGACCATAGTTACATCTTAGATGGCCGCTCATGAACTTTTAAGATCCCACTTATTACTCACCAAGGTCGGCTGTAGAACATTGTCTTTGTGGAACTATGTTATGCTAGATGATCTCTTGAATTGTGCCTTAATTAATTCTACTTTTCAAGTAATAATGCCCCTTATAATTTCCTTTTTCCCATAGTTCTCTCTAGAAGTGATTATGGGCTGTGAGTGTTACATTTGATTTTTTTAAAAATGTATGTATGTTCCTTTTGTGTTAGTAACCCTTCTCAAGTCCCATTATCTATCTTAAAATATGGAATTCTGATGTAGTGCTGTAGGATAAGCACTGGATTGCTAACTGCAAGGTTGGTGGTTCAAACATAATAGCTGTTCCTTGGAAACCATATACAGGATCACTATGAGTTAGAACTGACTTGATGGCATTCAACAACAACAGCAACAACAATCATAAAGCATTTCTTGGTTTTTTATTACATATGTGAGTTATAGAGTGGTTACATTCTATGTGAGAAATGCATTCTTAAAGACCTCAGATAATGAATTTAATTCTAGCAATAGATGGCTATTTCTGTTAACTGGCTAAAGTAATACCCTGTAATAATTATGTAAATAGGGTTTGCAGTTCACTTCACTCTACCAGCTTTGATATTAGCTATTAGAGTTACTTGGCTTAAGAAAGAAGATAGCATTTCCACAGAGGTTGAAGAGAGTTTGGTATGTTCATGGACTTAAAAGCATGGAGGATACTGTTGTCACTACAGATTACAACACTGCTAAAGGGTCAAGGTGGACAAACGTCTATGGCAAGAATCACCATGAATCCAGTTGCCATCTGGAAGTGGACTCAGGCTTCATCTTCTCACATCTCTATTTCCTCATCGCCAGCCACTTCCATGACAAAAACTGTCTCTCTACTTTATCCCCAGCTATTCTGAGCTGGCTCAAAACATTTGTGACCATCAAAGGCTAGGTTATTAGGGAGCAGCTGTAGGCTTGGGAGTCTGAACAACTCTATGTACTTCAGATCCGTTGGCTTCCTTAGTCCCTTTCTAGTCACAAACTAGAAGAACTCTAGTCTTCATTGACTGCCCATGCAGCCTCTGCTGGCTTATTGTCCCAGTGGGTTTGCTAATTCTCCAGAACAGCTCGCACAATTTTCAGACTGTTACCTACATTTACAGTTAACCATTTATTATAACCAGAAAGGATGTAGGGTAGAGATGCATCAGGCAAGGTCTGGGAGCGATCCTAGCACGAGGCCTCCGTTGTCTCCTGGAGCATACTGCTCTCCTGTAGATGTGTGTTCTCCCCGGTCCAGGAGGCCCCTGTGAAAATGCTGTGATGGGGGTGTCTCACCTTGTCTAACTTCATGGAGGGAAGAAGAATCAAGATAACATCCCAAGGCTGAGTCTTACATGGCGAAGGTCAGACATGCCACTCACATCAGCTTTCCCTCCCACGATGCTCCCTATTCTCTGCTGGGTTCACTAATTCGTTACAATCACCACACAGAACTCACAGTTATGGGACTTAATAAGGAAGTAATAAGTTACAGTTCAATATCTGAAACTTCTCAGGAAAGCCTCTTCTCCACAGTACACACTGGCCCTTCACTTGTGGACCTGCCCAGCCTCTCCCCCTTGCCTGGACAAGCGTTATGAAACCCTTTGGCTTTGCTAATAAATGCCTAGGGGCACCCCACTCTGCCAATAAGCTTCAGCCCATAGGCACTCCGCTTTCTCATTCTGTGGGTCTTTGAGCCTTAGTTCCTGTGTCTTGAGACACTCAACTCTGTCAGCAAGCTTTCTGCATGAAGGCTTAGCTCTATCATTTCATGGGCCAAGAAGCCCGCTGAACTGTCTCCTGCCAGTCTCCTGATCCTGCTACCTCTGCTGCTGCAGTTGCGCTGCCACTGCTTGTTGTCATCTCTTGCCGTGTCTGGTGGGATAGCTCTGTCTCCTGGGTCTAGGAGGTTCTCAGCATAAGGATCCCAGGTCCAAGTGACACACACGGCTCTAGTTGGCTGTTTCTTGTAGTAGTGGTCCCCCCTTTGTACCTCTGGGATGACTCATTTTAAGCCTAGTGGAATGGTAGAACTGACCAATACTTTCACAAGAGTTCCATGCCTCTTATTTGCATTAGTAGCAAACTGTCCCATCCTTTTGGTAGGTCACAAGAACCTTATTTGCATAGTCCCACCCAATCACTTGATGGGTATTACAAGACCATAGCTAGAAAGACCATATAAAAGTTATCCATAGCACTGTACCCCAAAGAAAGAGCATTCAAAGTTCTTGGTTCCCTAGTCATTGGGACTTCAATGAATATTTATTATTGTATTAGGATTCCATCCCTTACCAAGGTTACTTCTTTAGTTGTGCCTACATGCCTGGCTATTTAAAAAAAAACAAAAGGCATCTTAATTGCTCAGGTACTACAAGGTAGGCATGGGAAAGGTGGGTAGCGAAAGTAGGTAGCTATGGCTAATAATACATGGCAACTGAATGCAAAAGATCTATATTTGTACCCATTCCAAAGAGAAGTGACCCAACGGAATTCGGAAGTCATTGGGCAATATCATTAATATCACATGCAAGTAAAATTTTGCTGAAGAGAATTTAAAAATATATATCTGTAATAATACATTGACAGAGAACTGCCAGAGGTTCCAGCCAGATTCAGACAAGGACGTGGAACGAAGGATATTGTTGCTAACGTCAGATGGATCTTGGCTGAAATCAGAGAATACCAGAAAGATTTTTACCTTTGCTTTTTTGACTGCGCAAAGGCTTGTGACTGGGTGGATCATTACAAGCTGTGAACAACATTGTGGAAAATGGGTACTCCAGAACACTTAATTGTGCTTGCGAGGAACCTGTATATAGATCAAGAGGCAGTCATTTGAACAGAACAAGGGGACAGTGAATGGGTAAATCAGAAAAGTTGTGAACCAAGATGGTATTCTTTCACCATACCTATTCAATCTGCAAAAAATTTTGAGAGGCTGGATTTTATGAAGAAGAGTGTAGCATCAAGATAGGAAGATTCATTACCTACAATATGCAGGTGATACAACCTTGCTTGCTGAAAGTGACTAGGACATAAAATACTGATGAAGTTGAAAGATAACAGCCTTCAATATGGGTTGCACTTCAATGTAAAGAAAACAAAAATTCTCACCATTTGGCCAGTAAATAACATCATGATAAATGGAGAAAAGATTGAAGTCAGAGACTTCATTTTGCTTGGATCCACCATCAACATTCATGGAAACAGCAGTCAGGAAATCAAATGATGTATTGCATTAGGCAAATCTGCTGCACAAGACCTCTTTAAAGTACGTGTTCAAGAGCAAAGATGTCGGTTTGAGGACTAAAGTGTGCCTGACCCAAGCCATGGTGTTTTTAATAGCCTCATGTACACGTGAAAGTTGGACAATGAGTAAGGAAGACCTTAGAAGAGTTGATGCATTTGAGTTATAGTTTTGGAGAGGAATATTAAAAGTACCATGGACTGCTTGAAGAACAAATCTGTCTTGGAAGAAGTACAGCTAGAAAGTACCTTAGCAGCTAGAGTGGTGAGAGTTAGTTTCTCATACTCAGTACATATCATCAGGAGGGAGCAGTCCCTGGAAAAGCATATTAGGCTTGGTAAAGTAGAGGGCCAATGAAAAAGAGGAAGATCCAAAATGAGATGGATTGACACAGTGGCAGCAGCAATGGACGCAAGCTTAACAATAACTGTGAGGATGCTGCAGGACTGGGCATTGTTTCATTCTGTTGTACTAAAATCAGTATTTGGAACCCACGGCACCTTTACAACAACAAGAATGGCCAGCAAAGCTCTACCTCATCTGACCCCACCGCAATATCTCTGACCTCACTCATGCCTGTTACATTCTTGTCCCTCACTAGATTTCTTTCTCACCTCTAAGCCTCTGTACTTACTATCTCTTCTGCTTAGAACATACTTTTCCTGTATATCCTTATAACTCTCTGCTTTACAGGTTTTTATTTAAATTGCACCCTCTGTGTGAATTATTGCATGACTCTCTTGTTTAAAATTGCCACTCTCCACACCCCTTTCCTTTTTTACTGTTATCATTGACATTTATCACAATTTTTATTATCTTTTTCTCCCCACCTGACTGTGACCTGCCTGAAGTCAGGGATTTTTACCTGTTTTGTTCAGTCTTGACCCCAGTATTTGGCACACAGTAGGCATTCAAAGAATGGAGTACCATGTGTATTATGCTAAATAAAGGATTTGACTTTATCTAGAAGACTCTGGTCAATAAATGAAGGCTATGATGAAGAGAAGGAACATGATCATGCAGGTATCCATGAATTCATCTTTTCTTGGAGATTATTTACTATTTGGATGCTAGTCATGTTGGTACCCAATTCTTGAGTCTCATTACATCATTGCCTCCATTTGACGCTGCCTGAGTCCATTTTCAACAGATATTGGAAGCAATGAGGTGCGTAGCAGAGTGTTCACCCTTGATTTTGTTATAGTCTGGGGACTTAAAGGGAAGATTTTGTGTTTCCCACCCCTCTTTGTTCTTATTCTTCCTGTGAGCATAGAAATCTACTCCAAGGAAGCCTGGGGTTGCTACATCCGGAAAGTCTGAAGAATGGTAACAAAAGTGTCTGTGCCTGGCCTGGCATTCGGCCACCCTGCTTGGGATGGGTTTGTGTCTTGGCCAGCCACTGACTCTCCTTGCTAGTTAATGGCTGAATAGTGGAGCCCCTGGTGAGTAACAAAATAGTTTCATCTCCCCCCCCCCACACACACGCACAGTGCAACAGTGAGTTCAAGGATAGCAGTACTTAAGTGGATGGGGTGGAACTGGCAATGTTTCATTCTGTTGTATACAACAGACTCAGTGGCACCTAATGGCCACAAATATATGAAGAAAAAAGAAGAGGATCACAGAAAGTAGTAAATTTAAAGCTTCAACCTACTTCGAATGGGAGTTCTCCACATTGTTTTCATTACCCTGGGTTTAGATTGCTCTTCCTTTTCTATAGGGTAATAATTTATTGGTAACACTAGTTGGAATCCACTCAAAGTAGATGTCTGCATGTATTATCACTATTGAGAGAACCCAAGTTTAGATTCCCCATAGACATGTATGTGTACAAGTCTGTTGTAAAATGACATTCACATTTTATCACTTAATCATTCTTTTTCCCTGTGAGAAAATGTACTCTTGATACTATGTCTAAATTGGACCAGGGAACCCAGTCCCACAAGTCTTAGTTATCTAGTAATGCTACTATAACCTAAATATCACAAGTGGGTGGCTTTAACAAACAGAAACTTACTTTCTCACAGTTAGAAGACTAGAAGTCAAAATTGAGGGCGAGAAGAAGGAAAACAGCTTCCCACTTCCAACTTCTTGTTGTTGTTATTAAGGGCTGTTGAGTCAGTTCTGACTCATAACGACATTTTATAGGGTTCCTGAGAATCATCTTGTGGGTTTGAACTGTCATCCTTGCTGTTAGCAATCCAGTCACACCAAGTTTCCAACTTTGTTGTTGCTAAGTGCTGTTGAATTGGTTCCGACTCATAGAGACCCTGTATAGAGTCCGAAGCTTTAAATCTTCTTGGAAGCAGAAAGCCTCATCTTTCTCCCACAGAGCAGCTGGCAAGCTCAAACCTCAGATCTTGTGGCTTGCAGTCCAGTGCTTATCAGATGGATCCACTGCACTCCCAACTTTGTTGTGGTTGTTGTTAAGTGCCATCAAATTGGTGCTGACTCTTAGCAACCCTATGCACAACAGAATGAAACACTGCCCTGACCTGGGCCAACCTCTCAATCGTCACCTCAGCCCATTGCTGCCACCACTGTGCCCAGTTCATCTCATTGGGGTCTTCCTCCTTTTCTCTGACCCTCCACTTTACTAAACATGATATCCTTCTCTAGTGACTCGTCCCTCTGATAATATGTCTGCAGTATGAGAGACCAAGTTTGGCCATTTTGGCTTCTAAGGATCATTCTGGTTGCCCTTCCAACACAGACTTGTTTGCTCGTCTGGCAGACCATGGTGCCTTTAATATTCTTCTCCAACACCATAAACTCAGATGCATCAATTCTATGGTCTGTCCAACTGTCACTTGCCTATGAGGTTATTGAAAATACCATGGTTTGGGTCAGGCACACCTTAGTCCTCAAACTGATATCTTTGCTCTTCAACACTTTTAAGAAGTCTTCTGCAGCAGATTTGCCTAATGCAATATGTCATTTGATTTCTTGACTGCTGCTTCCATGAGTGTAGATGGCTGATCAAAGCAAAATGAAGTCTTTGACAACTTCAATCTTCTCTCCATTTATCTTGATGTTATTTATTGGTACAGTAGTGAGGAATTTTTTGTTTTCTTTAAATTGAGATGCAATCCATACTGAAGACTGTGGTCTTTGGTCTTCATCAGTAAATATTTTAAGTCCTCCTCACTTTCAGCAAGCAAGGTTGTATCATTTGCAAATCACACAGGTTGTTAATGAGTCTTCCTCTAATCCTGATGCCATGTTTTTCTTTATATAATCCAGCTCTCAAATTATTTACTAAGCATACAGATTGAGTAAGTATAGTGAACGAATACAACCCTGGTGCTCACCTTTCCTACTCACCTTTCCTAATTTAAAACCATTCAGTGTTCCCTTGTTCTGTTTGAACAGATGTTTCTTGATCTAGGTACAGGTTCCTGATGAGCACAATTAAGTGTTCCAGAATACTCAGACTTTGCAATATTGTCCATAGTTTGTCATAATCCATACAATCAAAAGCCACTGTGTAGTCAATAAAGCACTGGTTAAATATTTCTGATATCCTCTGCTTTTGGCCAAGATCCATCTGATGTCAGTGATGATATCCCTTGTTCTGTGTCCTCTTCTGAATTCGGCTTAAACCTCTGGAAGTTCTCTGTCAACGTATGGTTGCAGCCATTTTAGGATTACCTTTAGTGAAACTTTACTTGCATAAGATATTGTTGATATTGTCTGATGATTTTCACATTTCTCTCGATCACCTCTCTTTGGAATGGGCATAAATACGGATCTCTTCCAGGCAGTTGCCCAGATAGCTGTCTTCCAAATTTCTTGGCATAGATGAGTGAGTGACTCCAGTGCCACATCAGTTTGTTGAAAGATTTCCATTTGTAGTCCATCAATTCCTACCTTGCTCTTTGCCGATGCCTTTGGTTCACCTTGGACTTCTTCCTTCAGGATCATTGGCTCTTGATCATATACTACCCCTTTAAATGGTTGAACATAGACCATTTCTTTTTGGTTCAGTGCCTCTGTGTATTTCTTCCATCTTATTGTTGGAAGAAGCCACCATTTTCCAGCCATAATTTAGGATAGTTTACTTCCCAATTTAGGACAGTTTAATTTCACAGTGAGATGAGCACACGAGTGTGTTTAGTGTAACCTGTTTCTCTGGTATTAGATTTGAAATCAGGTATCACTTGGTGCAGCTGAAGGCTAAAAAAAAGAGGCTGGGTTAAAATGAGAGAGGAAAGCTTTACTTTGGTTGATCAAACAAGGAACTAGACGGGACCAGAGGCTCCAAGGCAAGCCCTGAACAAAATGGATTTTCAGTTTTATACATATACACCAGGAAGTAAATTGGGGGAATTATGCATGAGTCCTGGTGTGGCGCTGTGGGTTAATGCACTGGACTGCACAGTCGGTTTGAACTACAAGGTCGGTAGTTTGAGCTCACCATCTGCTCCTCAGAAACCCTATCTATACAGAGTCACTATAGGTCAGAAGCAACTCGATGGCACTTAACAATGACAACAATGAATATGTAACAGATTTCTGAGCAGTGGCCATTAATATGCATTGGGAGAGGACTATAGTCCTGGAAGTGGCTTGTGCTTCTAATATTGCCCAAGTGGTCTGTCTGGTGATTTTTTTTTTGGTTCCTTGGCCAAAGTTCTTTTATTCCAGGGTTAACTGTAGGTTGCACATGCTCTGTGGACTATATCTAATTTTACCTGATACTCGCTTGTTTTGGTGAGATACTTCCATGGAGGAAATATGGCTCAAAAGAAACAAGTTATCAGGCAAGAAAGATCAGGAAAACAAGTTAACTGTAGACTATATTTGAGGTTATGTTTTTCAACATCCTGTGACAATATCTTTTAGACCATATGGGTAAGTCCACTGACTGCAGAATTTAAAAAGTTATGCAGGGCTAAGTAGGTTAGCAGGGGCCTCAAGAGAAACCTCGAGTTCCCAAAGCTTGAGAAGTGACTACATTCATTCCTTTGTTAATTCTTTTTCATTCTTTTATTTATTTATTGTTTTCCATATGCCCAATACTGCTCAAGTGTGGCAACAACTGTGAGGTTAATCCAGGACTGGGCAGTGTTTTGTCCTGTTGTTATGAGTTGATACCACCTCGATGGCACCTAACAACAACAGCAACAATACTGTTCTGGTGTGGTGCTGTGGGCTAATGTGTCAGACTGCAAAATTGTTTGAACTGCAAGGTCGGTGGTTCAAGCTCACCAGCTGCTCCTTAGAAACCCTATACACGGTTGTTATGGGTCAGAATCGACTTGACGGCACTTAACAACAACACACTACTGTTCTAGGTACTGCAGATATAAGTGTGAACAAGAAATAAAATGGTGGGAGAAGACCGATAATAAACAAGTCAATACAAGGAATATATAGAGAACTAAGAAGAAAATAACTGAACAATGTAAGAGAATAGGTGCGGTGTTTAAGCCACCATTGTATATGCTGATCTCAAGGAAGAAAGCATAGAATGATACTTAAGTGAATACTTTAAGTTCTTTGTTATATTAGCTCCTTCTTGGCCCATGGATCCATTCCTGGTTAATATTCTGTATGAGTTAGTGAATTTTCTTTTTCCTTTAGCCCTATCAAATCCTGAAACAACCTGGATCATTGGTGGTATTGAGAGATGTGAGTGAGTATGCAGTACCAGTGGGTTCTCCTAGGAAAGGAAGGAAATGCCTTCCTATTTATTTAAATTCAGAGTCTGGGATTTTCCCTGAATACATGCTTTTCCAAGGTGGGTACACATTCTCTACTGTTGGAGAAAAGAATGGGAAAATTTGCATAGCCCAACTCTGGATATATTTTAGCTCTCCAGGGGAGAGAATAATAAGATTATACTATATTTCAGTTTGGCTTTCTCCCAATTGACTAGGGTTTTCTTTACTGTTTTGATACTAGTCCAAAAACTTTCTGACTAGCAACATTGTTTTCACTTCGAAAGGGAGCCACATGAGAGAATATCCCCTGATAAGAACAGCAATTAACAAATTATCAGATTAAACTCAGATTCTGGACCTCTTCTTTTCCCCCCAGAAACTGAACCAAAAGATAGCTTGAAATGGTAACAAGGAGCTACAACAGGTTTTAGGGTTGTTAAATTCTAGCTGAGAAGTGTGCCCTGTTCTAATGGTCTTTCATGCAGTTATTTAGAAATGAAAAAAATGCTAATAAATTTCTTTTTGATCTGGCAGGGCGGCAGAGCCTCCATGTATGTCTGTGGCATACAGTTATATAAGATCTAAAAATTTCTCATGCCTGTTTCAAAAGTTCGTATTGTCTGGGTGTTTTGTTAATGACCCAGGGAGGGATGTTTTAAAACATGTGAGTATCATTGTAATAATAAAGATACCCTAAAGCCCCAAATTTAGACAGGCTTTGTCTAATATCAGTCAGTTGTTTTAACTATCACTCAGTAAAGTTCTGGCCTTATTGCAATTGAGAAATAAGCTAGGATAAGAAAGGTGGGGGCTGGAGTGAGGAGGGGGAATACCTCCAGAAGTATTAGGCCTTAAATCTGCTAAAAGGTCCACTGTGTTGTGATTAGCTATAGATCCAACTGTTGGACATCCATGGTTGAGTTCAGTTTAACAAACATTTTCTTAAGAAAAAGCTCCTTTTAAGTGCCGTCAAGTCCATTCCGACTCATAGGGACCCTGTGTAGGGTTTCTGAGGAGCAGCTTGAACTGCTACTGGGAGACATAAATTCAATGCATTTATCCAGTGTTCAGATTGAGGTAGATGCAGGGTGTCCTGTCCCCATCCTCTCTCCCCAGAACAGCCTTTAGCTTATCATGGGCAGGGGAGATGCCTGTGTTCTCATAGAAGGCCAGGCCTATGCAGAATGATTTCCTTCATCTTTTGTGTCCAGTAACAACTCATTGGTGGCTAATTTACCTCCCTATGTTAGACTAACTTGAAGAGAGGACAATGCATAGAAAGCAGGAGTTTGGGATACTGTAGCACTTTAAACACTGGACTGTGAAGCACAAGGTCAGCAGTTCAAACTCACCAGCTGCTTCTCAAAACCCTGTACCGGGTCACTATGAATCAGAACTGACTAGACAGCACTTAATAACAACAACATAGTGACTGCCGAAGTCCTGGTATGGTGCTGTAGGATAAGCTCTGGACTAGTAACCACAGGGCCCATGGTTCAAACCTACCAGCTGCTTATCAGAAACCCTACACAGGGTGACTGAGTGGGAACCGACTGAACAACTACAACAGTAGTAACTGTAAGGAACCCTGGTGACACAAACAGTTAAGAGCTCCTAACCAAAAGGTTGGTGGTTTAAACCCACCAGCCACTCCCTGGGAGAAAGATATGGCAGTGTGCTCCTGTAAAGATGACAGCCTTGGAAACCCTGTGGGCAGGTTCTACCCTGTCTGTAAGGTGCTGTGGGCTAAGAGCCACTCCACAGCAATAGGTTTGGATAAGAGTAACTTTAATTCCACCTTTCTTTCTTTAAAAAGAATTTTACTTGTGTATCTTCTATGGGTAGCAATCTTATAAATGAAGGATTTGTTGTAATTATTATTAGCCGCATTGGTGTTAAGTTGGAAATGCTTCATTATCCGAAGAGAAGCCCATACTTGTTCTAGATAGAAACCTTATGGTCCTTAGCTTTGTAATTTGGAGATCATTCTGAATAGTTTTTGTCTTCAAGGTTTTTGTAGTCCAATAAAGACAATAGGTGCTTTCTACTCCTTTTATTCCCCCTGTCCTCAGACCACAAAATGTTGAAACATGGGGTTTTTTGTTCCCATTATGAAATATAGCCTATAAAATCTTTTAATTCCACTAGTTTTTCTTGATGGGTGTGCCAGCCTGTCCTCTTGTTTCCTCTGGGTTTTCTAATTCTGGTGCTAACATAGCATTCTAGAAAATGCCTCTCCAAATTACTCCTTCTCCTGACCTCTAAACTCTTAACTACCACACGGCCTTCACTTTAGAAACACACTATTCGGTTATCAGCTACACTGAGTCAAGACTTGATCAAAGCTCCCAAGATTCAGCTTTGTTCTCAGCAAAATTCACCCCTTCTATACCCCCTCCACCAAACACACACCTACTCAGGGCTCCTCAAAAAAATACCCACACAAAAGAAACTGTGAGGTAGAGTTGTTGGTTCATCTTGTCTGTCTGGTCTTCCTATGCCCCCAGGGCCAGTGTTGTCTGGGAAGAGCTTGGTGTACTGTACTGTACTGCCTGCGGAGCTCCGAGTGCATGCCTTTCATTGCACCTACTCTGAGAAAGTGAACAGGTGTGGAGAGTTGGTAACGTGAGATGCAGATTATGACCAGAAACCTCAGTACTATTATTCGTTTGTGTGTTTTTTTTTTTTGTTTTTTACTTAAAGTTTTATTGTGGATTGAGTGAAAGTTTACAGGGCATATCATCAGTTTTTTACATTCAACAAATCATACACCTTGTTTCATTCTATTATTCATTCTTTACTATCCCTTTTTGTATCATTGCTATAAAATAATTTGAAAACATCAGGGAAATTTTTTTTGATGTTCAGTTAAAAAATGCAGACTATGCTCCTTTTAAAAAGCAAGTCATACACCAAAACATTTGCAACTAGATCATATCAATGGAGACTTTGCCCAGTGCTTTTCTTCTGGATTTATTATCATGCTAGTGATATACCAAGGCTAAAATTTTTATACTCAGGTTGTCTTGCTTTCAAATTTTACCTCTTAGAAGGTCTTAATTGCTACTCTAGACCTTTCAGTTTTCAGAATCATGAAAACTATTAGCAAGTCACTTGTTGTTAAGTGCCATTGAATCAGTTCCAGCTCAGTAGTGACCCTGTGTAGGATTTCTGTGGAGCAATTGGTGGGTTTGAACCGTGGACCTTGTGGTTCAAACTGACCTTGTAGTCCAGTGTTTTATTATGTAGCACCACACCAGGACTCCTATGTTTTTCTAAATAAGTGTTAAAGCTAAAAACCAGTAGTTTGAAAAATCACTGTCTTCTCTTCTGTTTACAGAGTGTAGGTCCAGTAACCTGTAGATGAGAATGACCACGGGAAGGCTTCTATAGTAAGCATCTCAATATATAAACGAAAGTAGTTCCTTTTAATACTCCCTTGTTGTAGTTATATGTGCCTTCGAGTCATTTCCGACTCCCTTCTATTGTGTTTCCGAGGAACAGCTGGTGGGTTTGAACTGCCAACCACAAGTGTAGTTCTTAGTCCAGTATTGATCCTACAGCACCACACTAGGAGTCCTCTTTGTAAGCCAAGGTAGTGTAAAGTGAAGACACAGTTACCATTAATTTTATATGGGAACAATGTTTTTACATTCCCAGACCCCAAAAATAATCTAAAACACCAAATACCACATAAAACATAAAATAACACTACCAGACAGTGTTCATAGACACCCTTGAAAGCCATGGTGGCTTGATGCTGAAATGCTTAGTTCCCGGGAGGGAGCTTGACGATGTCACGCTCACTGCTGAGAACGCACACTTACACTTTACCGGTTTGCTACAAAATAAGCACTGAATTCTAGTTTTGCTTTTTTCCATAAAAGTGAAAATCTTCATCAGATTTCTTTTGGTTAGCAAAAACAAATACTAATGTAGGCCTTTCATAAAAGGGAAGTGGCTTAAAGCAAACTTACAAAAAGTGGGGGCTGTCTGTACCTATAAACAGCACATATACAAGACAAAAGTCTGCAGAGTTTCATTGTTAAAAAAGATCACCCAAAACTTGGAGATACAAGGCAGAAAGGTGACTGAATGCTCTTTTGAAGACATAGATTAGAGCATTGTCTAACAGACTTACCCAAGGATTGTTTAATTCCCTAGAACATGGTCATCAAATTATAGTCCCCAAACTGTCTACATCTCCTGGGATCTTGTTCAGAATGCAGGCTCTCCAACCCTACCCCAATTCTACTGAATCAGGACCTCTGAGGTAGGGTCTAGCAATCTGCTCTAACAAGCCCTTCAGCTACATAACTACTCTAAGTGAATGCATTCTGTTTGACTGAACTGTCTACTATTGATTAGGGCCTAGGCTTTATGAAACTGCATGCCAATCTGTACAGTATTGCCTGTAAAAAAATATGGCTGATTTCTGTCAAGTAGAAAAGGTTAATCCCAAAAGTTACAGTTCTATTATCCCATGGGATAACCAGTTTGATTTAATTTGACTTACCTATTTTGTTGTTCCCTGTAGGCGCATGGATATTATCCTATCACTTATAGCATTGTACCTCATGACTGATCTGGATATGTTCTTTTTGACGATGAATG
>NW_006408608.1:4304164-4336673 GCF_000296735.1 Chrysochloris asiatica
GTATAAGGTTTCCAAGGAGCAGCTGGTGGCTTTGAACAGTGGACTTTGCTGTTATCAGTCCAGTGCTTATCCTACAGTGCCATATTAGGACCCCAAATTTATTTTAGCTCGTCTCTAGTTCTCAAATTCTTTGGATGACTTTTACTTTCTGCTTGCTCCCTCATTAATGAATTAAATATATACTAACACATGTTCATTGTCTGTATGTATAAAAGACACGTTTTTAAGTTTTTGAAAATGATATTTTGACAGTGGTGGTGGTGGCAGTTGTGTGCTGTAGAGTCAGATCCGACTCCTAGTGACCCTGTATATTTTCTCAAAGGCTGTAAATCTTTACCAGAGCAGAAAGATTATCTTTCTCCTGTGTAGCAACTGGTAGATTGAAACTGCTGACCAATTGGTAACTCACTATGCTACCAAGGCTCCTATTTTGACCGTGTTGTTGTTGTTGTTACGTGCCGTGGAGTTCATTCCAACTCATACTGACCCTGTATAGGGTTTCCAAATAGCGATGGTAGATTTGAACTGTTGACCTTATGGATGGCAGTCTCTAGGGCTCATCTTCTAGCATCATACCAGGACAGTATGCACCATAGCAGGACAATATAGCAAACTGCAAGTAGCCATTTTCCAGAGGGCCATATTATTTTATTATTTTCTTTAAAAGTACTTTAAAATACTTTAGTTGGCTTAAATAAATAAGCACACACAGCCTCAGCATGCAGCCTGGAAATGTGACTCTTGGGTAACAGTTCTACTTTTGGGACTGTAAGTGCGAGTATGAAAGTAGGAAGGATATAAGTCTGCCTCTCCTCTTAGGACACTTAGCTATTGTTGCCTTGGCTGCCTAGACCCAGAGCCAGCAGTGAAGTAACTAGATCAGGAAATGGATAGGACCAAAGACACTGTGAGACCCATATTGCCCCTCCTGGACTCCCTGAAACACCTTTTTTTGACACCTGAGTGAACAAAAATGAGACCTATGTACTTATCAAAACCCAAACCTTCAAAGACACTTTAAAATGATTTACTTAATGAGTTAGAACATGGAATTTGCCTATCAACCCCACCAACAGCACCCCAGCTTTCAAGAGGCACTTAGAACAGTGTCTGGTTCATAGTAAGTTATGTGTTTGCTGCTGCTGCTTCCCTTCAAGTCGGTTCCCACTCATAGTAACCCTGCATAAAATTTCCAAGGCTGGGAATCTTTATGGGAGCAGAAAGCCTCATCTTTCTGCCATGGAACAGCTGGTGGATTCTAGCAGCTGATCTTGGGGTTAGCAGCCCAACATGCAACCCACTACCCTACCAGGACTCGTTATGTGTTAGCTACTACTATTTGTATTCTTCTTCTGTAGAGTGAGACTCATAATAATACCTACATTTAAAGATTTTAATGATTAAATGAGGTAATGATTATAAAACGCCAAGCATTGGCACCCAGAACGTAACTATTATTTATAACAACTTAATAAGTAACATAATGATTTATAACACCTTAGTAATAAACTTAGTAATATTTCCCTTCAACACCACAACTCAAATGCATCACTTCTTCTATGGCCTTCCTTATTTGTTGTGCAACTTTCACACGCATATGAGGTTATTGAAAATACCATCGCTTGGATCAGGCGCACCTTAGTCCTCAAACTGACATCTTTGCTCTTCAACACTTTAAAAAGGTCTTGTACAGTAGATTTGCCTAATAAAATACATCATTTGATTTCTGGACTGCTGCTTCCATGAGTGTTGATTGTTGATCTGAACAAAATGAAGTCTTTGACAACTTTGATCTTCTCTCCATTTATATGGATATTGTTTATTGGTCCAGTGGTGAGGATATTTGTTTTCTTTACATTGAGGCACAACCCATACCAAAAGCTGTGGTTTTTGAGTTTCAATAGGATTTTAAGTCCTCTTCACTTTCTGCAAGCAAGGTTGCATCATCTGTATATTTTATCATCTGTATATATTACAGGATGTTAATGAGTCTTCCTCCAATTCTGGTGCCATGTTCTTCTTCATGTAATACAACTTCTCAGATCATTTGCTTAGCATACAGATTGAATAAGTATGGTGAAAGAATACAATCCTGGCGTACATCTTTCCTAATTTAAAACCATTCAGTGTCCCCTTGTTCAGTTTGAACATCTGCTTCTTGGTCTATGTACAGGTTCCTTATAAGCACAATTAAGTGTTCCGGAATACTCATTCTCTGCAGTGTTTGTCCATAGCTTGTCATGATCCACACAATCAAAAGACTTTGGTATTCTCTGCTTTTAGCCAAGATCATCTGACATCAGCAGTGATAGCCTTCTGAATCCACTTGAACCTCTGGAAGTTCCTTATCAATGTATGGTGGCAGCCATTTTTGAATTATCTTTAGCAAAACTTTACTTGCATACGATATTAATGATCTTTATTGTCTGATGATTTCCACATTCCATTGGGTCATCTCTTTGGAATGGCCACAAACATGGATCTTTTATGATCAGTTGGCCCAGGTAGCTGTCTTCCACATTTCTTGCCATAGATGAGTGAGTGCCTCCAGTCCTACATCAGCTTGTTGAAAGATTTCATTTTGTACTCCATCAGTTCCCAAAGCCTTGTTTTTTGCTAATGCCCCCAGTGTACCTTGTACTTCTTCCTTCAGTACCATTGGTTCTGGATCATACGCTCCCTCTTGAAATGTTAAACAAAGACCATTTCTTTTTGGTACAGTGACTCTGTTTTCCTTCCATCTTCTTTTAATGCTTTCAGATCATAGTATGGTGATACAAAAATTCAATTTTTTTAGTCATGCATAAAATATAAGCATCCCCAATTAAAACAGGTGCTTGTTTTATCTTGTTATTCAAACAGTTGAGTTGCTCATCTAGTTCTGAGTTCTGTGTGAAAAGAAACTACAGTGTGGGAAAGTGGCATAGAAACCAAACCAGAATCTGGAATTGCTTCACTGGTTACGAGCTTTTCACTGTACTGTCTTTTGCATGTGAAAATTTCTTCTGCTTTCATAGAAATCTTGGGAAACATCTGAACCAATTAGTAATTTTAGGGAATATTAGTTCTATGCCTAGGGTGCTTATCTGATTATCCGGTTTCCCACAACTGCCTTTTTGGCTTATGCCTTGTTTTGAAATGTGCTCCGTTGATCCTGTCTGCTGTGCTGATAGGAAGCCTTTGGTGTATTTGGGGAATGAAACCTGTGGAGATGACCATTGACTCTGGGGAAACTAATTTGTGTAACATGTCCACCCAAGCTCAAGGTCAGCACTTTTGGTACCTGTGGTGACTTTTTTGATACTTGTGGTGTTTGCGGAGCACTAATAGGAGTGACGTCCTTTCTTCCCTATCCATTAAGTGTCATGTACAGAGGCCCAGCGGGTTCATTGTTTTGAAGACGATTAAGAAATGTTTTAATTAGTCCAAAACCTTCATTTATAAGATTTCTTGAGGGAAGGAGTATTTAAGTCTTCATATCACTGTGGTGATGTGGTACCTTTTAACTTTGGAGGATCTGTCATTGCCAGTTAATTAGTCACTATGTGTATGTTTTATAATCAAAGAGGAATTAAACAAGTATGTGTTCTCATGCTAGCAGCCATGTGGAGTGAATTACTTGTACAGAGGTGCAAGTCTTTAAAGTTAGGACCTGGCATTATAGCTTAGGTTAGTCCATATAAGGAGTCTCCCTATGCAGCACAAACTGATACTATACTCAGCTGCTAACTGGCGGCTGGAGTCCACCCAGAAGCTCCCTGGAGGAAAGACCTGTAATCTCCTTCTGGAAAATCAGCCATTAAAAACCTGATGGAGCACAGTTCTACTCTGACACACATGGAGTCCACATTAGTAGGAATTGACTTGGTAACAACTAGGTTTTTGTTGCTGTTGTAGGTTTAGTAATTTCCCTGGTTTAATAATGTATGGTCATGTAATTTTAAAGAAAGTTTAGAGACAGTTTTTGAAAAGTTGCTTTTCCCAGAAGTTTAAAGCGAAGAATTGTTAAGTGCCATAGAGCCGGTTCCAACTCATAGTGACCTTGTACAGGGTTTCTGAGGAGTGGCTAGTGAGTTTGAACCACTGATCTTGCAGTTCAAATTGCCCTTGCAGTCAAGTATTTATCCTATAGTGCCACACCAGGTATGTCATTTGAACATGAGTTCTGATTTTCTACTAAATTTGAATAAAGGTATGTAATTTCAACATAAACTCTGATTTTTTTTAGTAAAGTATTACTGTTTGCCTTCTAGCGCTTAACTTGGCTATAGAAAATGTTTATTTTTTAATGTATAAAGATAATCAAAGTTTACTGACCAATGTGATCTCTGAATTCACCATAAATTTAACACATCTAATTTATTAATCTTGCATTAAGACAGTTGGGAGAAGAGCTAAAGACCCCCTGCTTTAAATGCATCCAAAATATAAAAAATAAAGATTTGTAGAAAGGCAGAATTAGGGGATCTTTGCAAAGCCTTCACAATATTAATTTAAAAGCATCTAGTTTGCAATACATAATCCTAACATTATATTGTTGTTAAGTGCCATCAAGTCAGTTCTGACCCATAGCAACCCTGTATAGGAAATCCAAGAAGTGGCTGATGAACTTGAACTGCTGACCTTTGCAGTCCAGCACATTAACTCACAGCACCACACCAGGACTTCTCTAAACGTTGTTGTACCAACTCATAGCAACCCTATGCACAACCTCACAATTGTTGCAAAGCTTGAGCCCATTGATGCTGCTACTTTGCCAATCCATCTCGCTGGGGGTATTCCTCTTTTTTTCTGACCCTTCACCTTACCAAACATGATATCCTTCTCCAGTGACTGGGCCCTCCTGACAACATGTCTGAAGTATGAGAGATGAAGTTGGGCCATCCTGGCCTCAAAAGAGCATTCTGGCTGCACTTCTTCCAATACAGATCTGTTTATTCTTTTGGCAGCCCATGGTACTTTCAATATTCTCCTCCAACACCATAATTCAAGTGCATCAATTCTTCTACGGTCTTCCTTATTCACTCTCCAGCT
The DNA here is from genome assembly GCF_000296735.1 of Chrysochloris asiatica. Taxonomy (NCBI): domain Eukaryota; kingdom Metazoa; phylum Chordata; class Mammalia; order Afrosoricida; family Chrysochloridae; genus Chrysochloris; species Chrysochloris asiatica. The sequence continues at coordinate 4,309,199 of NW_006408608.1, forward strand.
TTCACGTGCATATATGGGTCATATAAAGTTTGGTGGACCAGATACCTGGTCGGTGGAATTAATTAGCAATTTATAGGTATACATTGAATCTTCCTACTCTTTCATGCATTCTTCTTTTAATCTTTTTATTGTGAATTGAGTGAAGAATTTACAAAGCAGATTATCAATTTTAAATTCAGCAGATCTGATACTTTGCTGTATTACAATAGTCAACAGTATTTACCTCTATTTACTTTAACTTGCATTCCTCCCTGTGCCTCCCCACTACCTTCATTTTTTCTCTGCTAACTTCCCTCTTGCGAACCTTAGGGTCAGCGGTTCGAAACTACCAGCCGCTCCGCGGGAGAAAGATGAGGCTTTCTACTCCCGTAAAGATTTACACCCTCGGAAACCCTGTACAGGGTCGCTATGGGTCGGACCCGACTCGATGGCACTTAACAACAACAACAACAACAACAACAACAACTTCCCTCTTGTTGTATTTTGCCTGCCTTTTCACTCATGTTAACATGTGTCTACCCTGCTATGGACAACATTGTGAAGTATGAGTATTCCAGAACACTTAATTGCACCCATGAGGAATCTGGACCAAGAAACAGTTGTTCGAACAGGACATGGGAACACTGAATGTTTTAAAATGAAGAAAGGTGTGCGACAAGGTTGTATTCTTTCACCATACTTATTCAACCTGTATGCTGAGCAAATAATCCAAGAAGCTGGGTTCTATAAAGAAAAACGTGGCATCAGGATTGGAGGAAGACTCATTAATAACCTGTGATATGCAGCTGATACAACCTTGCTTGCTGAAAGTGAAGAGGACTTAAAACATTTACTGATGAAGATCAAAGAGCACAGCCTTCAGTATGGGTTACATCTCAATGTCAAGAAAACAAAAATCCTCACCACTGGATCAATAAACAACATTCTTATCAATGGAGAAAAGATTAAAGTTGTCAAGGACTTCATTCTTCTTGGATCAACTATCAACACTCACGGAAGCAGCAGTCAAGAGATCAGACAACATATTGCATTAGGCAAATCTGTTGCACAAGAACTCTGCTCTGCCAGGCCTCCTTCTGTTGCCAGAGCTGCTCACAAGATGGTCAGGCTGTGTCTGGCCGGCTGTTCTTGAATCTGTCTCCCTCTCTCACTGTCCCTGCTCAGCTCCTGTTTCAGCAAACACTCAATCCATTTCTCCAGCCTTTCCTCTGAAGTTCAGGGTTCCAGAATTTTCATCTGTGTCTGTTTCAGTTGGTCTCTCTTATCTGTGTTGTAAAGGGTCTGTGTAGTGTGTCTGTCTAGTGTGCCATCTTGCCGGAAAGCCATTTCATGGATTCTTGTTGACAATTTTTTCTTGCTTTCCTTACAAAATGAAGTTTGGAGGTACAATTGGTTTAACTTTTAATACGACTTAACTAATAGAGAAGTATTTGAGTAAGATGCTGTAATTAAAGCTCTCATATAAAAGAGGCCTTGTACCACTATCACCCATTCTGACCAGAGACACAATAGATGGAATGGGATGGGAAATGTAGAACAAAAGTCAAATTCCTAACGAAATAAAAAGGATACTAACAGAATACTCTGAAGAACACACTTGTGGCACAGTGTGCTAAGTAAGCATTGGGCTGTTAATCACAGGTTAGCAGTTTAAACCCACCAGCCACTCCCTGGGAGAAAGATGAGAAATCTTCTATAAAGATTTACAGTCTTGGAATTACTCTGTCCTTTTGGAAAGCTATGAGTTGGAATCAGTTCCATGGCAGTGAGTTTGAATTATGTAGAAATGTATTCCAATAAATTTGAAAACCTAGAAGAAATGGACAAATTTCTAGAACACACTACCTACTTATATTAACACAGACTGAGGTAGAAAACTTGAACAGACCCAGAATAAAGCGGACATTGAACAGGTCATAAGAAAACTTTTACCAAAGGATTGGAATTCCTAAAAAAGACCAGATTTACGGAGCCGATAGAAACTAAAGGAACCCATGAAACTATCACCTCAAGATAATCTTTGAATTTGGATCTGAAACTATTTCTGTGGGTCACCTTTCAGCCAAATAATAGATTGGCTTATAAAATAAGCACACCATCATCTATGAGTAATGTGCTCCAGTAACAGTAAATAAACTACATGAGACCAAATGACCAACCTTCATCCAAAAGCAAGGAGGGGAAGGGATGCTAGATCCATGGAAACAGCAAACACAATGGAAATAATAAGAATGCTGACACACTGTAAAAATTATAGCTCATGGCACAAAACAATTTGTATAAAAGTTATTAAAGTGGGACCTAATTTTCAATGTGAACTTTCACCTAAAACACAATTAAAAAAAAAAGAAAAGAAATTAAGGCCTTGGAAATAATTGAATGGGAAAGTTCCCCCTACACCTTGGAATAAAGAATAAAAAGGAAGATTTCGGCTTTTGAAAGGTCATGGTATTTGAGACATCATTACCTAAAATAATACTTAAGGATCTTTTATATTGATTTAGTATTGGTCACTGCCTTCATCTTACCTTTCCTTAGTCCAGAGAACAATTAGATTCAGCACGAGCTCCTTTCCCTTTGAAACACTCAGAGAACCTTTATAAAGTGTTTGACATTTTTGTGGCAGTGTGCCTGTATGCATGAAGAGTAGCATAGCGTAATGGTAAAGAGAATGAGTTTTGAAGCTGCAGTGAATGAGGTGGAATCCTGACTCTGTCATTAATTAGTTATATGACTTTAGGAAGGAGCATCGTGACTCTGTAGGATAAACACTGGATGGCTAACCACAAAGTCAATGGTTCAAGCCCACCAGCCACTCAACAGGAGACAGACAAATCTTTGTGTTTCCACAAAGATTTACAACCTCAGAAACCCTATACAGGGTCACTGTGTGTCAGCACGCAAGTCTCACCTGTAAATGAGAGTAGTATTATTTGGAGCTAGTTAGTAATTGTGAAGTATTTAGAAAGGTGCCTAAACCAAACCAAAACCAAACCACTGCCATCAAGTGATTTCTGACTTACAGCTACCCTTGTTGTTGTTGTTAAGTACCGTCAAGTCAGTTCCAACCTATAGCGACCCTGTACAGGGTTTCCAAGGGTGTAAATCTTTACGGGAGTAGTAAGCCTCATCTTTCTCCCATGGAGCAGCTGGTAGTTTCGAGCCGCTGACCTTAAGGTTTGCAGCCCAATTCGTAACCACTATGCTACCAGAGCTCCTTTTTACAGCTACCCTAGTATAGGTAAAATCTTTACTGGAACAGACAGGCTCATTTTGCCCCCTCAGAGCATCTGGTAGGTTTGAACTGCCACCCTGTAGTTAGCAGTCCAGTGCTTCTCCTACAGTGCCACCAGAGCTCCATTGAAAGGTCACTGTTGTCATTGTCATCAAGTCAGTTCTGAACTCATAGTGACCCTACATAGGGTTTCCAGTACATTTTAAATCTTCATGAGAGCAGAAATCCTCTTCTTCCTCATGTAGAAAGGTGCCTTGATGTTGTTAAGTGCTGTTGAGATGGTTCCGACTCATAGCAACCCTATATAAGGTTTCCAAGGAGCGACTGGTGGGCTTGAACCGCTGACCATGCAACTCAACCTGACCTTGTGGTCAAGCACATTATCCTGTAGTGACAGGTGCCTGGTGTTAAGTGCCATCAAGTCAGTTCCAACACATAGAAACATGTATTGGTTTTCCAAGGAACAGCTGGTGAGCTTGAACTGCCAACTTTGCAGTTCCAATGACTTTGCAGTCAGGTGCATTAGCCCACAACTCCACACCATTAGTAGTAGTATTTATAATATAAGTAATTATAATTCCTCTGACCCTCCACCTTACCAAACGTGATATCTTCCTCCAGCAACTGGTCCCTCCTGACAATATGTCCGAAGTATGAGAGACGAAGTTTGGCCATCCTGGCCTCCAAGGAGCACTCTGGCTGCACTTCTTCCAACACAGATCTGTTGGTTCTTTTGGCAGCTGATGGCACTTTCAATATTCTCCTCTAACACCGTAACTCAAAAGTATCAATTCTTCTACAGTCTTCCTTATTCACTATACAGCTTTCACATTCATATGAGGTTATTGAAAATACCATGGCTTGAGTCAGGCGGACATCTTTGCTCTTCAACACTTTAAAAATGTCTTGTGCAGCAGATTTGCCTAATGCAATACATCGTCTGATTTCTTAACTGCTGCTTCCATAAGTGTTGATGGTTGATCCAAGAAGAATGAAGTCCTTGACAACTTCAATCTTTTCTCCATTGATAGGAATGTTGTTTATTGGTCCATTGGTGAGGAGTTTTGTTTTCTTTACATTGAATTCATAGGAAATGTTTTTTATCTTGTAATTCCATTTTTTCCACAAACTTTTTGAAGTTCCCTCATGGTAGCGTAGTGGTTACGAGTCAGGCTGCCAACCTCAAGGTCAGCAGTTCAAAACTACCAGCGGTTCCTAGGGAGACAGATGAGGCATTCTGCTCCCGTAAAGATTTATAGCCTCGGAAACCTGAGTCACTATTAATCGGAACCGACTCCACAGTACTTAACAACAACAACATGTCTTTATACGTGTGGTGGGTATATGTGTATATCGAGTCTGTTATATGTATTTTGGAGTCCTGGTGCGGCGCTGTGGGTTAATGTGCTGGACTGCAAAGTTGTTTGGAACCGCAAGCTTGGCAGTTCAGGCTCACCAGTTGCTCCTTGAAAACCCTGTACAGGGTCGCTGTGGGTCGGAACCAACTTGACAGCACTTAACAACAACAACATATGTATTTTAGTTGCTTTTTCTAAATGTATCACTGTATTTACAATTTCCAAATTTGGAGCAAGAACTTGAAGGTTTGTTTGGCCCATCACACATTAGATCTATTTAGGTGACAGCAACATTCTGACTAGACCGTTCTGTTAGTTAGACTTTCCAGTTGGGCCAGGAGGCTTTCCCCAGAAGTCACAAGACTGCATGTGCATGGCATCATGAGTAGACCCTTAATCATGAGTTAGGACACAAGGGTAGAGAGAACTAACTCAGGTAACAGCTCCACCAGTGTCTCTGTACTGCTAAGTGACACGAGAACGGTTCCTAGAGAAGACTCATTTCTGGGGTCAGATCATCTCCAAATCAGTGTCTGTTCTACTAGGAAAGAATTCAGAATAACTGATGTCACATATTTTTAGTTGCTCATTGGTACCTTCTTAGTAAATCACAACTTAAATTACCCATAAGTTGGATCACTAGAAAGACAGTCCTTTGTATCTACCCTTTCAACCTCAGGGCCGTGTAAATAGCACCATTAAAGCCATCTTAGCAAAACTTTTCACACCATGTTCCCATAACCCCTTGCTCCAGATCAGGGGATGCCAAACTGTTACCATCAGAGAACTGCAGCCACTGTCAGTTTAATAAAGTGTTGATTCTTTGTGCTTAAAATTTCCTTTGAAAAACAGGTTCTGCAATTGTAATACAAATTTTGATATTTCAGTATTTACTGACACCTGAATACTGAAACAAATTGCTATGGTCTGGAGCAAACTAGAGGTGACATGGAGAGTAAGAGGTTGGGGGAGAAATATCAGTTGTTATTTCAGGCAAGAGTTCTGAAGCATTGTGCTATTATGGAACATTTGTTTTCCCTCTAGTTTTGCAGCATAAGCCAAGTTTCTGTTTTTAAAAAAATGTGGGCAGCCTCACTCAGAGATTCAACCTGAAGGGCCTAAGTAGCCACTCTTGCAGCGAGGGCTGCACTTTTGTTGGAATTCCTTCACATTGAGCCTTAAACGTCTGTTCCATTTGTGCTTGCCTGAGGTTGTCTGACTGTGAGGACTATAGCAGGTGTCTTAGAGGTCACTGTGTCAACAGTGACTCATAAGGCAAAGAAGAGCTGCACTCGGCTACCTTTTGTGTCAGTGGTGGCACAGTTATATTCTTCCCTCAGTCCCCTTGTAGTCTTTTCTTGGTGACCTCCGTCAAGCTTATTACGAAAGGAATGGGCACTTGAGTGGTTTCTTGAGTCCTTCTCTATGCCAGGCACTGTATTAGGTGCTTTGAATCATTACTCCCCCAGTTTTAGGGGAGCAAATGAAGCCTGAGAGAAGCTCAGTAACTCAGGTTTCTCTGAGTTTATTATAAACAATCATAAATAGTAGTAGTTTTCTCTCAGCCCTGCAAACTGTTTTCTCTCCCTTTCCCCTGTGCCATGTAGTATTGGTTCCCCTTTTATCATTCTTCCAGGGGAAGTGGAACCCTAGACAGCCTACCTATAGCTGTTGCGAGAGCCTGAATCCTAACCATGGTATCATTGACTTCTCCCAGGGTCCTATCCTTCTCCCAAAGCTGGAGCGACTCTGGTCGTGTACAAGGACTTGCTGGTGCTGTTTGGTGGGTGGACACGGCCGAGCCCTTATCCCCTACACCAGCCAGAGAGATTCTTCGATGAAATACACACTTACTCACCCTCAAAAAACTGGTAAGCCACAAAATAAGATTTTTTAAACCTGAATATTGCTATTGTTGTTAAGTGCCATCAAGTTGTTTGAATCTCCTACAGCACCGTACCATGACCCCCAAATCTGGAATTGTTGTTGGGTGCCATTGAGTCAGTACCAATTCATATTGACACTATGCACAACAGAACGAAACACTGCCTGGTTCTGTGCCAGCCTCACAATTGTTGCCACACTTGACCACATTGATGCAGCCACTTTGCCAATCCATCTCGCTGTGGGGTTCTTCGTCTTTATCCCTGACTCTCCACCTTACCAAACATGGTATCTTTCTTCAGTGACTGGTGCCTTCTGACAATATGTCCAAAGTATGAAAGATGATGTTTGTCCATCCTGACCTCCAAGGAGCACTCTGGCTGTCTTCTACCAACACAGATCTGTTTGTTTTTTTTGACAACCCGTGGTACTTTCAGTATTCTCCTCCAACACCATAACTCAAATGCATCAATTCTGGAATTGTTGTTGTTGTTGTTAAGTGCCGTTGAGTCAGTTCTGACCCAGAACGACCCTATATAGGGTTTCCAAGGAGCAGCTGGCGAGCTTGAACTGCCGACCTTGCAGTTCAGACGCCTTCTCAGTCTGGCGTATTAACCCACAGCACCACACCAGAACTCCAATTCTGGAATGTTGTTGTTGTTGTTAAGTGCTGTCGAGTTGGTTCTGACCCATGGTGAACCTGTATAGGGTTTCCAAGGAGCAGCTGGTGAGCTTGAACTGCCAACCTTGCAGTTCAAACGGCTTTGCAGTCTGGCACATTAACCCACAGCACCACACCAGGACTCCAGTTCTGGAATTGTTGTTGTCGTTAGGTGGCATTGAGTTGGTACTGACTCATAGAGACCTTATGCACAGCAGAACGAAACACTGCCCGATCCTGGGCCCACCTCACTACTGTTGCCACACTTGAGTCCATCGATGCTGCCACTTGGCCAATCCATCTCGTTGGGGTTCTTCCTCTTTTTCTTTAACCCTCTACAATTCAGTGGATTTTTTTTTTTAAAACCTTTTTTTGTGTTAAGACTTCCTTTGGGAATTTTTATGGAAACCATGAATTCTTTTTCAGAAAAAAAATTAAAATTTAAGGAGTACATATATATGTACTTTTGCCTACAATGTCAGAGACTTTATAGAACCCTTTTAAGACCCATGTAGAACAAATGGAAGAGATTTATTTCTATCCAAGAAAAATGAATGAGCTAGTTGAACAGCCTGGAACTCCTCAGCTTTGGCTGCCAGTTTCCCTGGAATGCTGTAGAGCAGAGGATTTCTCACTCACTGCTGTGTTCCCCAGGCTCTCTCAGTTGTTTTTGTAATACATCTTTTCTACATGACACGACAGCATCCCTTATTCCTGGTAATCAATACTCATCACAGGCTCAGTAATTACTGATGATTAGGACTGGTAAATGGGAGTAATTGCAGGTGATAACGCTTTCAGCCAGCTTCAGCAATTAGGCTTAAGCAGCTCAAAAGTCATATGGCATCATCTCTTGTCAGCTGCCTACCTCCAAGCCATCCACGTTGAGAGCTTGGAAAGTGAAAGGCATAAATATCTGTGCCATTCTCTCTTCCTCCTTTTAGTATACTAACAATCTCTCTACTGAAGGTGATAGGATGTTGTTTTCATTGGATGCCTACTTACTGTTTCCTACTATAAACATGCAAGACCAGAAATAGGTGATACTAATTTCTTGGTTTCCACCTGCTTTGTACAATAGGTGGAACTGCATTGTGACAACCCATGGACCACCTCCCATGGCTGGCCACTCCTCCTGTGTGATAGATGATAAAATGATTGTCTTTGGTGGCTCCTTAGGATCCCGACAAATGTAAGTAGATGTGGTTTGCTCGGTGTCACCTTAAAGTTAGTACTCCTGAGCACGGTTCGCATTACCCTCTGTGTTATTTCACTGTAGCACTCCTTTCTTTGATCCCTTGGTCATACACGAGTTAAGTTGAAGAACTTGCTCCAAAAAACAGAGCTATGTGATATTGCTTCTTGTTTGCTCTGTAGTTCTATTCAGTAGGATCAAATTCTGATGGTGCCCCACCCTGCCTGCTTCTACCTGTGCCTGCAGAGGGCTCACCTACTGAGGAGTAGAGTACTTTTATGTGTTCTGCTTTATTTCCCAGCTCATGCTCTTTGGACTTTAGAAAAGCAGAGAAGAAACACAGACAGGTGGAAATTGTGAGCTCCCCAAATGGGATGGAATTGGAGAAAGTATGAGCAAGAAAACGGTGTCAGGTGTGACATATTTCTGTGAGGCTTCTTCTCCCTCCCTGCTGACTTCTCCACCTCTGGCTATCACTGACCAGGGCAGGCCAGAGGCAGAAGCAGAGCAGTCCATCTGAACCTTAATGTAGGTAATTGGATAGTAGCAGCAGTTCAGTCCTTCCCTCTGTGCTCTGAAAAGGAAGGTGATAAGCTGTCAGCAGTAAAGCTGTTACTGACCACTCATTGTTACCGTATTTGAAAACAGTTGTGCAGGGATATACTCCTGATAAGAGGCCTTAGGACTTGAAGCATTATTCTTAATGGTCTTGTGTGTGAGTGACCGTAAAATAGTGACTGTCATCTCGGAGTCTCTCTTTGCCAATCTTGTCTCTTGAGGGTTAGGAATGTCAATGTGTCCTCAATAAAACTGTAGCATTCATTAGTGTCTGTGAAATTTACTTTTTGTCGGCAGAACCCATGAACTCTTGGATATTGATGGAGTTGCATTTTGAGTCATATTTTCTCTCCCTTGTGGATTCTGCTTTTAAAACACTGTAACTTTACCTGTAGCTAGTTTCGGCTATCACCAAGCAGTCTTTACTTTTGATAATCGTGTGTGGCTCCAAACATGATTCAAATGAGACCTTATGGGTTAATAAAAAGATTAAAGGTTTGAGAGTGTCAAGATGGGTCTTTGGGAAAGGAAAGGAGGAAACATATAAGTAAATGCTAACTATGAACACACTCAGCACTTATTAGGATAAAAGAGCTGAAAAGAAAATTCAAGCATCAACTTGCAATATTAAAGGATTTTGTGAGCAAAATACTGAATGATGCAGGAAACATCAAAAGAAGATGGAACACACTATACCAAAAAGATTTGATTGATGTTCAGCTATTTTAGGGGGTGGTATATGATCAAGAACCAATGGTATTGATGGAAGAAGTCCAAGCTGTACTTAAGATGTTGGAGAAAAACAAGGCTCCAGGAACTCACCGAATACAAATTGAAATGTTTCAACAAATTGATGCAGCACTAGATGCACTCACAAGTCTATATATACTAGGAAATTTGGAAAACAGCTATCTGTCCAATTGACTGGAAGAGATCCATATTTGTGCCCATTCCAAAGAAAGGTGACTCCACAGAGTGCAGAAATTATCAAACAATATCATTAATGTCACATGCAGTAAAATTTTGCTGAAGGTGATTAAACAGTTACAGCAGTACATCAACAGGGAACTGCCAGCAATGCAAGTTGGGATTCACAAGAGGACATGGAGTGAGAGATTATCATTACTGATGTCAAGTGGATCTTGGCTAAAAGCAGAGAATACTAGATATTTACTGTGTCTTATTGACTTGGCTGTGTGGATCATATAGCAAACTGTGGATAAATTATGAAGAATGGGATTTCAGAACATCACTTGTGCTCTTGAGGAACCTGTACATAGACCAAGAGGCAGTCATTTGAACAGAACAAAGGGATACCAAATGGCTTATGATCAGGAAAGGTGTTTGTCAGGGTTATATCCCTTTCCCATATTTATTCATTCTGTATGCTGACATGTAATCTGAGAAGTTGGACTATATGAAGAAGAACGCAGCATCAGAGTTAGAAGACTCGTTAACAGTCTCATATGCAACTGACACAACCTTGCTTGCTGAAAGCAAAGAAGACTTAGATTAGTTGCTGATGAAGAGCAAAGCCTTCAGTATGGATTACAACTCAATGTAAAGAAAACAAAAATCTTCACAACTAGACCAATAAACAACATCATGATAAATGGAAAAAAGATTGAAATTATCAAAGACTTCATTTTCCTTGTGTCCTCAATAAATGCTCATGGAAGTAGCAGTTAGGAAATCAAATGACATTGCTTTGGGGACATCTGCCATAAAAGACCTCTTTAATGTGTTAAAGAACAAAGATGTCACTTTGGGGACTGAGGTTCATCTGATCCAAGTCCTGGTATTTTCAATCACTTCATAAGCATGTAAAAGCCAGGCAATGAATAAGGAAGACTAAAGAATTGATGCATTTGAAGTATGATGTCAGTAACCTTGGAGTGCCAGAAGAATAAGCAAGTCTGACTTAGAAGGGCAGCCGGAGTGCTCCTTAGAAGCAAGCATGGTGAGACTTTGTCTCTTGTATTTTGAATATGTTAGCAGAAGGGACCGAACCGGTCCCTAGTAAAGGACATCAGGCTTGGTAAAGGAGAAAGTCAGTGAAAAAAAAAGAAGGACCCCACAATGAGCTGGATTGATACAGTGGCTGCAATACTGGACTCAGACGTTACAGTAGTCATGCAGATGGCACAGGACTGGACAGTGTTTTGCCCTATTGTGCATAGGGTTGTGCTATGACTCGGCACCTAACAGCAACAACAATAGGAGTACAGCACCTTGCTGGGATTCTTTATCAATATAATCTTATTAGACTAGTAGCTTGTCTTAGTTCTCCAGTGCTGCTGTGACAGAAAAGACTTTTATTCTTTCATAGTTTAAGAGGCTAGAAGTGTGAGTTTAGGGCTCTTGCTCTAAGGAAAGCTTTTCCGTCTCTGTCAACTCTGGAGGAAGCTCTTTGTCTCCTTCCACCATCTGGGATCCTGGAGGTCTTTGGAGATTTCCATGTGTCTTCACATCAGTCTTGCCTTGGATCTAGCGGTTTCTCAGCACGGGGACCCTGGGTCCAAAGGACACACTTCACTTTCAGTTCTTCCTTCTTAGTGGTAGCCAGGTCCTCCTCTGCTTGATTCTCTGTTCTTTTGTCTCTGATAAGATAAAGGGTGTGACTTGATAGTTGAGGAAGAAGTCATGCTCTCTTATAAGGCTGTGACTCTAGATGCAACCCACCCTTACTTACCCTGTCTCATTAATACAGAGAAGTTAGGATTTATAACACATTTCACAAAATGGAAGCTAATTACATTAGATCACAAAAGGACCCCAGCCAATTTGATACATATTTGGCAGGGGGGCAGGGGCACAATTCATTCCATGACACCAACTTCTCAGAACAGTAGTAGTATTTCATTTTATAATAAAGGAAACCAGAGTTAGATCAAATTAAGTAACTTGCTCAAGGTTGCATAGTTGGGATTCCACAACAGTCTTTCTGGTTTGGAGGCCCTGAACTCTGCCAATACCGTGGACAGAAGCCTCCTGTGTGAAAGTAAAACTGGTGCCAGTTTACCAGCTAGCCTCAGGCCTGTGGAACTCTAATATTATTGTGGTCCCTGAGAGCGCCCACCTTCTTCATCCTATGTCCTTATTTCACAGGAGCAACGATGTCTGGGTCCTGGACCTTGAGCAGTGGGCGTGGTCCAAGCCGAACATCTCCGGCCCCAGCCCTCATCCTAGAGGTGGCCAATCTCAGGTGCTCAGGGATTAGAATAGCTCTTCAGCAAACACTCTAGCATATTTCAGTTAAGATGGGAGAGGGGGAAGAAGACGGGGCCAGATGTGATGCTAATATGCACTAAACCACAAAGAATTTATCATTGTTTTTTTCTAGTGTTTATTTTCCATAATCTAATGGGTTGTATTTATTTATAGTGGGTTTATATTATGCCTTGCCCCAAAGCATTTACTTTCCTATTTCATTCCTCAAATGGATCCTGCATTTTATGTGTTTGGCACTCTTATGTTAATATTTGATCAACAAACCATTTATCCGTTCCAGTGAATCATCAGTATTTTGTTCCCAGGGATGAGAATTCACAGGGCTTGGGGAAAGTGGAGAATGTAGCTTATGATTGGGAGAATGCTCTCATTTGGGAACTGGACAGGCTGTCTTCATGTACCACTGAAGCATAGGACGTCCGATACCATTGTATGTCTTTGTAGGTTTATTTTAAACTTCTTCCCCTTCCCAGATTGTCATAGATGATGCAACTATCTTAATCCTTGGAGGGTGTGGCGGTCCCAATGCTGTGAGTATTACTTGTGTGACATTCTTAGCAAATGTTAAGTGTTTAAAACTTGTTCTATTTCATTTTGTCTGCGTAACAAAGACAATTTTGTGGCTTTTTGGTTGTTTTTTTTTTTCATTTGGAGAATGCTTTTTCTACCTTGCATAGGTAGCCTTTCATTTTTTGGCCTTTTCCTCCAATTTTTTTGGGGGGAGTATGGAGATGCTTTTGATTGGAGGCATTCATCTCTTGAGTATTTGTATCTGTAATCTTCCCATCCTTATTTTCTCTTTATGCTGTGAGGTTTGCTGCTATTACTTTTTCAAGAAGATAGAACAGAAAAGCAAGTTGAGGACTCTTAAGTGTTCACATGGAGTTTATTTAATAATGCAGATTCAGAAAGTTTTGGTCTTCTATTATCTACCCTCTCCCCCAGCCTCAAATACTCAACACACACAAAACCATAGGCAAGATTCATAACCACTTAAATGAATGATTAATGGATACCAGGCCAGTAGTAAGATGAGGGAATGAAAGCATGAATTAATGTATGTATAACTGAATGAAGAACCAAGGGTTTTGTTCTTCTTTCTGAAGAGCCTAAACACTTTCTAGACCAGACAGTGAAGCTTTTGAGATGCTAGCTCTCTGGGTATATTTGTAATATGTTCTGCATGTGAGTCCCACTGTTGGTCTTTCTCTTACAGCTGTTCAAGGATGCATGGCTGCTGCACATGCACTCTGGTCCCTGGGCCTGGCAGCCACTCAAAGTAGAAAATGAAGATCACGGGGCCCCAGAACTGTGGTGCCACCCAGCTTGCCGGGTAAGCACCCAGCAGGAAATGAAGTCTTAGCAATTTAATGTGTCAGGTTAGGAAGGAAATTTGTACAAAAATAGAAAACACCTCAGTGTCATATAAGTTGTTGTTGTTAGTTGACGCCAAGTCAGTTCTGACTCATAGTGACCCTATGCACAACAGAATGAAACACTGCCCAGTCCTGGGCCAACCTTATCTGGAGCCCACTGCTGCTGCCACTGTGCCAGTCCATCAGGTTGGGGGGTTTTCTTCTTTTCTGCTTACCCTCCACTTTTACCAAGCATGATGTCTTTCTCCAGGGACTGCTCCCTGCTGGTAGGTAACGTGTCCAAAGTATGAGAGATGAAGTCTCGCCATCCTGGCTTCTAAGGAACACTCTGGCTGTATTTCTTCCAAAACAAATTTGTTTGTTCTTTTGGCAGTACATGATACTTTTAATATTCTTCTCCAGCACCATAACTCAAATGCATCAATTCTTCTATGGTCTTCTTTATTCATTGTCTAACTTTCACATGCATATGAGGCTATTGAAAATACCATGGCTTGAGTCAGGTGCACCTTAGTTCTCAAACTGATACCTTTGCTCTTGGATGTTTGAAAGAGGTCTTGTTCAGCAGATTTACCAAATGTAATATGATGTTTGACTTCGTGACTGCTGATAAGTGTTGATGATGGATCCAAGCAAAGTCTTTGACAACTTCAATCTTTTCTCCATTTATCGTTATGTCATTTACTGGTGCACTTGTGAGAATTTTTGTTTTCTTTACCTTGATATGCAATCCATACCAAAGGCTGTGGTCTTTGATCTTCATTAGTTCATATTTTAAGTCCTGTTCACTTTCAGCAAGCAATGTTGTATCATCTGCATATCGCAGGTCATTAATGAGTTTTCCTGCAGTCCTGATGCCGCATTCTTCTTCATAATCCAGTTTCTTGGATTAATCGCTCAACATACAGATTGAGTAAGTACAGTGAAAGAATACAGTCCTGGTGCACACCTTCCCTAATTTTTTTATTTTTTTACCTATTAAATCTTTAATAATAATCTCATTTAAAAGTACAGTGTCATTACAAAAATGTCATTGTATGAACAAGATATTACCATGCTTCAGTTCTTTTGAAGTTTGCAGAGCTTAACCATAAAGATGGACAGCTCTCCCACTCTCTCTACAGCATCATTGACACTGTTGGTGGCACTGGGGGTGAATGTGCTGGACTGCAGGGTCAGTTTGAACTACAAGGTTGGTAGTTCAAGCTCACCAGTCACTCCTCGGAAACCCTATACAGGGTCGCTATGGGTCAGAACTGACTCAGCAGCACTTCACAATAACAACAACTTGTATTCCATAGCCAGTCATTAAAAAATTATTTACTGAGTACCTAGTCACCAACTGCTCCTTAAAACCATATAGAGGGTCGCTATGAGTCCGTCAGAACTGAATAGTCAGCACTTAACAAAAATAGCTGTTTGAGTTCTCAAAAGGTAAAGCTAAATTTTTAAAACAGATTGTGTCTTATTGTTCTATCCTTAGTACATAAGTTACAGAAGGCACTTCCATAGGTATTTAGCATTAATGGTAGTAGAGTATTCCAGTGAACTCTTTTTCAGGTCCAGAAGCAGGTTCTGAAGGGAAGGCTAGATACGGACGTTGTAGTTCTCTTGTATGGAGCGATTGGGAACTCTGCAGAGAATCCCCACCCACAGATGAGCTCTTTACTGACAAGAACATTATGTCCTGAAAGTACTTATCAGCGGGTCTGACTAGTAACTATAAGAATGGAGCTGTTTTAAAAACTTGAGATAATTTTTTTAAAAAGACTTTTATCACTCAGCAAATAA
Source organism: Chrysochloris asiatica (assembly GCF_000296735.1). NCBI lineage: Eukaryota > Metazoa > Chordata > Mammalia > Afrosoricida > Chrysochloridae > Chrysochloris > Chrysochloris asiatica. The sequence goes on from NW_006408608.1 coordinate 4,324,488, forward strand.
AATATTTTCCAAACATGTATTTTCTACATAATCATTGTGAAATATGGCTATCAGTGTCAAAATATTTTCTTCACTTACTTCACTTCATATCCTCATTACCAGTTTTTCTTCATTTCTCCTTTCCAAATGTTGTATGCCACACTTGAAATAATGCAGAATTCTTAAATACCATGGTAAAGGACTTAAACATTCACCCACAGCTACCTATAGGATGTAATTTTGGTTCCACTTGTAACATTCTGTTTTGGTCCTAGTGGTTTTTTCATAGTCACCCTTTGATAATTTTGGGGAAACAGTGTCACAACTCAAACATTGTTGCATCTTGAAGACTCTTCCTGCGCCGCTGCCTGGCTAAATTGCAGTCTCTACACTGTGCTCTCCTTGTTCACAGCAGCGCCAAAATGCCCTTACCTGATTTTAAACCATTCAGTATCCTCTTGGTCTGTTCAAACAGCTGCTTTTTGGTCTATGTACAGTGTCCTCCTGAGCACAATCAAGTGTTCTGGAATATCCATTCTTCGCTATGTTATCCATAGTCTTTGCATAGTTAATAAAGTACAAGTAAACATCTTTATGGTATTCTTTGCTTTCAGCCAAGATCTGTCTGTCCACATCCTCTTTTTAATCTTGCTTGAGTGTTTGGCAGTTCCCTGTGGATGTACTGTTGCAGCTGTTTTTGAATTATCTTCAGCAAAATTTTACTTGAATGTCATATTAATATATTGTTTGGTTGTTTCTGCTCTCCGTTGGGTCATCTTTCTTTGGAATGGACACAGATTTGGATCTCTTCCAGTAAGGCTGACCAGGTAGCTGTCTTCCAAATTTCTTTGTGTAGATGAGTGAGCACCTCCAGTGTTTTCATCAGTTTGTTGAAAGATTTAAGTTTGTATTCTGTCCATTGTATTCTGCACCTTCAGGTGCACCTTGAACTTCTTTCTTCAGTACTATTAGTTCTTGGTCACATGTTGCTTCCTGAAATGACAGAACATCAACCATTTGTTTTTTGTACAGTGACTATGAGTATTCCTTCCATCTTTTTCTGATGCTTTCTGCATCATTCAATATTTTGCCCATGGAATCTTCCAATATTGCAACCTAAGGCTTGAATTTTTTCTTCACTTCTTTCAGCTTGAAAAATGCTGAGTTTGTTCGTCCCTTTTAGTTTTCTAACTCCAGGTCTTTGCACATTTCATTATAATCTTTGGCTTTGTTTTCTCAAGCTGCCCTTTGAAATTTTCTATTCAGCTTTTATATTTCCTCATTTCTTCCCTTCGCTTTTGCATGTCTGTATTGGAGAGCAAATTTCAGGGAGTCTCTTCTGACATCCATTTTGGTCTTTCTCTCCTATCTTTTTCTTTCTTTTCTTCTTTTTTATTTTCTGCTTTCTTAATGTATGATGTTCTTGATGTCATCCCACAAGTCATCTTGTCTTTGGTCATCAGTGTCTAATGCATCAAATTTATTCAAGGGGAACATGTTCAAGGTCACATTTTGGTTCTTATGGATTTGCTTAAATTTTCTTTAGCTTCAGTCTGAACTTGCATATGAGCCATTGATGGTCTGTTCCACAGTCTGCCCTTGGCTTTGTTTTAGCTAATGATAGTGATCTCTTCCATCTGAATTTAGAGACCATCTCAATAAACAGATTTGATGCATTAGACAGGTGTAGTTAACTTGATTCTTGTGTATCCCATCTGGTGAGGTCCATGTGTATAGTCGCCTTTTATGTTGTTTAAAAAGAATATTTGCAATTAATAAGTCTTGCAGAATTCTTTCATGCGACCTCCAGTATCATTTCTATTTTCCAACCACTGATCCTTCCTCTTTGGTTCTAACCTTCATATTCTAGTCACTGGTAATTATCAATACATCTTGATTATATGTCTAATCAATTTTTTTAAATTTGGTAGAATTTTTCAGTTTCATATCACTGGATTCAGTGGTTGATGCTTAAAATTTGAATAATAGTGATATTAACTGGTCTTCCTTTTAGGTAGATAGATATAATCCTAATCACAGCCAGCATTGTTCTTCCAGCTAGATCTTGAAGTGTGTTTATGACAATAAATGCTATGCCATTCCTCTTAAATTTATAGTGAACCATATGATTGTCTGATTCAAAATGACCAATACCAGTCTGGCATCCTGGTGTAGCACTGTAGGATAAGCACAACACTACTTACCACAAGGTCAGCAGTTCAAACTCACCATCTGCTCCTTGGAAATCCTATACAGGGTTACTGTGAGTCAGAACCAACTTGACAGCATGTAACAACAATGCCAATCCATTTTATCTCACTGATGTCTAGTATATCAATCGTTACATGTTCCATTTTTGACACCTTCTTCATACTTCCCACATTCCATGTTCTGATTATTAATGGGCCCCATCAGCAAATGAAGGTCCTGAAAACTTTACCCCATTTGCGTCATCATGGTGAACTCTACTTTGAGACTCTTCCTCAGTCATATTTTAGGGCCTTCCAACCTGAGGGGCTCATCTTACAGCACTATATCTGACAGTGTTCCACTGCTATATGTAAGGTTTCCAGTGGCTAAACATTCAGAAGTAGTCCATCTTTCCTTGTTCTTTCCTAGTCTGTCTTAGGTCATAGGTGACCTGCTGGTATTTAAAAAATACCTGTGTCATAGCTTCCAACATCACAACAACACAGCCACCACAGTACAATAACTGACAGATAAATAATGGGGTGTCATGTAAGAGATGGACACACGCCATAGCTTCTTAGGCATTTCTCTAATAAGAGCTCGACCAGATGACTTATGTGGGTCCCACTCATCCTTTAAGTCCCACCTGCAAGCATCTCTATGTCTGTTAGACTTTCTCAAGTCCCTTAAATTCTACACTAAATTCTATACCTATTCTTCAGATCTGACGCTAATGATAACAGTACATGTCACAATGAAGCAATTAATTGTTTTCATGTCTGCCTCCCCTTCTAGCCTAATTTTTATCTCTCTATCTCAGGTGCCTACAGAATGGTTGTCATGTTACAGATGTTTATTGTAAAGGTTTGGTGATTGAATGAGTGATCAAAATTGTACAAAAATCCCTGAGCACATATTTTGTGTCTTTCAGGTGGGGCAGTGTGTAGTGGTCTTCAGCCAAGCCCCTAGTGGAAGAGCACCACTGAGCCCCAGTTTGAACTCTCGCCCATCACCCATCAGTGCTACTCCTCCTGCCCTGCTCCCCGAAGCCCGAGAGTACCGTTCTCAGTCTCCAGTACGGGGTATGGATGAAGCTCCTTGTGTGAACGGTCGCTGGGGGACACTGAGGCCCAGGGCTCAGAGGCAGACCCCCTCAGGTTCCCGGGAAGGGAGTCTTTCCCCAGCCAGAGGAGATGGCTCTCCCATCCTCAATGGCGGAAGTTTGTCTCCAGGAACAGCAGCTGCAGGTGGATCTTCTTTGGACAGCCCTGTACAAGCTGTATCTCCAAGCACTCCATCTGCTGCTGAAGGATATGACCTAAAACTGGGCCTTTCTCTGGTCTCCCGACGAGGATCACTGCCAGATCAGAAAGATCTGAGGTTAGGATCCATAGATCTGAATTGGGATCTCAAACCTTCTTCCAGTAGCAATCACATGGATGGTGTGGACAGCAGGACAGTTGGGGGAAGTGTGAGACAGCCTCCTGAGCAGACGAATGGTGTGCACACCCCACCCCATGTGGCCAGTGCTCTTGCTGGGGCTGTCTCCCCTGGTGCCCTGCGTCGGAGCCTGGAAGCCATCAAAGCTATGTCATCCAAAGGCCCCTCTGCTTCTGCAGCAATGAGTCCTCCTTTGGGGTCTTCTCCAGGTTCCCCTGGGAGCCAGAGCAGTGCAGAGACCGTGCCCATCCCCCGCCCAGGGCCTGCTCAAGGGGATGGGCATTCCTTACCCCCCATTGCCCGACGACTGGGCCACCACCCTCCACAGTCCCTAAATGTTGGCAAACCCCTGTACCAGAGTATGAACTGCAAGCCCATGCAGATGTACGTGCTGGACATTAAAGACACCAAGGAGAAGGGACGGGTCAAATGGAAAGTATTTAATAGCAGCTCTGTGGTGGGACCGCCTGAAACCAGCCTGCATACAGTGGTACAAGGCAGGGGGGAACTCATCATATTCGGAGGGCTCATGGACAAGAAACAGAATGTGAAATACTATCCAAAAACAAACGCCTTGTATTTTGTGCGAGCAAAGAGATAATATGTTCTAAACCCCTTCCCTTTCTGTGGCTTTTAATTTGAAATTTTCCAGTGTGCAAGCATTTGGACTGAGAATTGGGAAAACAACAAAATTATTCCCATAAACCAAAACCCCAAATCCCAACCTAACTCACTTCAGGTTGGGATCAAATCTCCATTAAGAAGAAAATTATATATAAGTGTGTGTGTGTGTATATATATATATAATTTATATATATATACTCTGTTTACAGAAGGGGAGAGCTCTCCGCCCTGGTTCAGATACGGTTGTTGCTGTGCTTTAGCAGAGGCTGTGCCGCCTTTTTCTACTTTGCTGGTAACTAGACCAAGAATTTCGGGAACAGACTAACATCAGTAACTTTCCAAAAGAAATGAAGTGTCCCCTGTAAATCTTTACGTGGCCTTTTTGGAATTAGAGAAAGCAAGGGCATGTGTAAGGTAGAACAGTGGAGGTTTCCAGATTTACATGCTTCTGGTTCTTGCAGGGGCAGCGCAACCTTGAAAGACTGTCCTTCCCCTTCTCTGAAAATCAGAGGACCTGAGGTAATGCCCTTTAGACATCATTCTGCCCTTTAGGACCAAGGAAAGGTACCTGAATTTGGTTCCACATGTGTGTGCCAGGATCATGGGGAACCAGTGTTGATTCATCTTACACCTGTCTGTCTAGTCCATTGGTCTTTTGAGTGCTTCCTACATGTCTCAGAAAACATTTGGTGTCTGATTGTGGAATTTTCTGACAATCATTTTGAGTTGCAAATTGCCAAAAACCACATTTGTTCTCCCTTTTTGTTCCTGAAAACTCAGTCCTTGGAGGCTGCCTTTTCCAGATGTAGGCTTTTTCTTTTCTTTTTTTTAAATCTATATACTTTTTAAGCCCTAAAACTTTCCTCACTTTCTGTTTCTTTTACAAAAACCCAGGTGCGCAGAGAAATAAAACACTTTTTGGGAAGGTTTCTGGAACTCTTTTCCTGTGAGGGAGCAGTAGGGAATTCTAAGATGCCAGTATCATGAGAGATCCTTAGAGCAGCAAGAAGATACCAGTGCTTCCCTATGAACCTCTTTTTACTTCCAAAACACATTAGGCACACCCACACATCTGTATCCATATTTGTATAATGTGGAAATTGATCCTGGAAGGGAATCCTGAGAACAGTTTCTAGAAGCATCTATTTTTCCCTTGCGGTGCACATGTATTTTCTGCTTGGTTCTTGCATCAGTGATTGGCCTGAGTATCATGTACTTGGTCATGACAAGTGGTTGACTTCGAGAGCAGCCCCATACTTTGTGCTTGTTCATGTGTCACCAAAATAGGGCTTGGCTTTTTCACTTTCTCTTCATTCAGAGAGAAGCTGTGTCCAAGTAGAGCATTTCTTTGCGTGATCCACATCCTGAACATAGGAAACATCAGTATATTTCTAACGGCACCACTTACTTGTGGCTTTTTGGTGATTTCTAATCAGTGGAAAGAGGATTTTTATTTTGCCTTTAGAATTTAAATTTAAATCTTGAAACATGGCATTTCCCACCTCCAGCATCACCTCCTTTTTTGTTGTTGGTATTTCCTGAACACAAGCCCCGCTTCAGCTGGCCCTGGGTCCTGGCTCTCGGCCTGCACTTGGCATTGTCTGAGAAATGTGTTTTCTCTTGTGACATCATGTTGAATCCTTTTCCTGAACATTGCTTTTTACAGTGGGAAAATCCCCAGGTAAGGGCCAGCTCCCAGGGAGGGGTATGTCCCATATGTCTCCTTGTGCTTACTTACTGTGGTGTCCAGCTGCTCGGAGCTCAGCACTCAGCTCTCCAGACTCCCTACTCTGGGAATGTTGTTCCCAGTCCTTCCTTGGCAACGACTGTTAGATCATTTGGAGTCCTTAGTCACCAGAGTAATCTAGCCCAGAAGATTAGCAGTTTAGACATTACTGCTGTTCTGAACCTATGGCATTGCATTTGTTCATGGGCAATGCCTATACACTCAATCCTATTTAATTATAAAGTATTTGGAAGTTCAAAATCTCAACTTTGTAATCTTTCCCTTTCTCCTGTGGCCTTCCTAAGCCAGCTGTTAGCCTGGTCTACTTTCCCCAAGTAGACACTAAGCTGATGATTCTCTTAGAAAGTAGCCCGATTCCACTAAACTCTCTGGCATCCCAGTATTACCCACACCACTGGGAACTAGACTGCCCGTTTACAGCTCTTTAAGCAAACTGCCTCGTCTGCACCACGTGGTGCTGGTCTTGGTGGCTCCTAGGTGTATATCTTGGGAGAACTTGGCGCAGCCCAGGTGATTGTCTCCTCAGGCCCTTGGGAGGCTGCATGTGCAGTGGGACTTCAGATGTCTCAACTGAGGTGAGCTCTCCACAAGGCTCTGAATGCTTTGTTAGCTCAGATTTCACAACAACTCCATTTGTGACGTGACACCGATTTTGTCTTAAAAGTTGCTGAGAAAAATGAGACGAAATATTTTTTTTACACCCTCAGGAGCACCAAAAGCAAATATTTATCAGTATTTAAGTATTTAAAATAAATTTTGTTTCTACTTGAAGCTTTAACCCCCTTCCATTCCTGCAAGTGTGCCTTTGAAGAGCCCCCACGTGGTATTGACTTCACCAACCGCCTTGACCTCCTGTGTGAACTGTCGTCTCTTCCCACCCTGCTGGACAAGCTCCCTCTTCTCTCATGTACAGCAGAGAGGGCTCTGTAGGTTGGTTACCTATTGCTACCCTTCTTCCACACTTGGGCGGTGGGCTCCACAATCCCACCCTTATCCCCGCATTTTGGGAGCACAAATTAGGTGTTGAAACAAAATTAAATTTAGTTTTAAGACAATACTGGGCTCCTCCTAGCCAAATCTACAGACTGATTTGAGTTTGATTGAATTTTATAGCAAGTGCTAAAACCGTGATCTGACCTAGGAATTGCTTTGGAACCCTTTCTTCAAAAGGAGAGAAAGAAGAAAGAAAACGGACACCACCTTGCCTGGATCGTTGAGGACAGAAAGCCGCCAGACAGTGGCTTCTGTTTGGCTTCTTTCCGTCTCCTGGCATGGTGATACGCTCCGCTGTGCGGTACTTGTGGTTTTTTATAAGCGCGCTGGTCACTGGGGAGGATCTGAATGTGCGCAAGGGACAAGGAAGCCAGGCTTGTAGTCCTGCATCCAGGCAGCCTCCCCATGTTCTGCATGGTCACCAGGAAGTGGCCCCCCTCTCACCAGATTCACTGTCTAATGAGAGAAACCTCGGTGCCCTTTCTACACGCTCTGCTCCCCTCCCACCAACCAGGCTTTGTGCCAGTGCCCACCCACTGTGCCCTTGCCAAGCTGGTGCTGTGAGTGATGTTCCCAGACAGCTCAGGGGTTCCAGGTGGCCATTTTAGGCACATAACAGTGTAGGAATGAAAAGTGGATTTCATTGATATTTAAATCTCTGTCGACTTCATTTTTTGTTAATGTTTTCCCCTGAGGACTTTTTAGCAATTTAACAAATAAAACAAAATGGACAGAATTGCCTTAACTGTCTTATTAGTGGGCTTGCACATCTCTGCCCCGAGCTCAGGGCTGTGCCTCACATCATCCCACCTCCAGGGAACTGGTAGGGGTGGCTTTGGGCACCCACTGGTCCAGGCAGGACAGGAGGTATCCCTTCAAAACCATACAGACAGGCTTCTAGTACCACCCCACAGCACTTGGTCTTGCTTCTCTGGGCAATTTTACCCTAAGCTCTCAGTGACCATTTCCACCCCTCCTCCCTACAAAATTATCAAAGACAGAGCAATCTAGCTGGACTGAGGTAATGAGTTCCCCATGATGGGATGTGTTCAAGCAGAGACATTACACAGAAGGTAAAAAAATGGAACCTACATGCCCTTTCCATTTTTAAGATGTAGTTCCCTGGACTCAGAGGGGACTTGCTGGAGAAATCGTAGGTCAGGGACATGGGCACAGGCTTTGGACCAGGACAGGCCCAGAATCAAAAAGCTGACTTTGTTTTGTAAAACATGGGGTCCCCTAAGTCACAAATCAGCAACAAAAACACTGGCTAGGTCACCAAGCCAGGTCAAGGCATTTATCTACCCCCACCACCCCTACCCCCACATCACCCCTACCCCACCCCCAGCCTCACTTTTATCTGTAAATTCCATAATGCTAGCCTCAAGTTAGCTGGTACCAGTCAAGAACTGTTCATTGGCTGGATGGCTGTGATTCCCTGGAAGGCCATCTGAGGGCGCCCTGAGAAAGGCTTTGAGTCCACCTGGGTGTTCTGAGCTGGAAACCAGATAGGCAGGAGAGAAGTGCTTGTCCAATCCTTCCCTGCTTCTGTCAGTAAATCTTGAGTGGGGAGCCCCCTAGGCAGAACCTGCGCTGCCCCAGCCCCCCAGCTGTGTGAAAGATAGTGTCCCCAAGGACTAGGCTCTGAGCCCAGGCCAAGCTGCTGCACACAGCCAAGCTGCTGCCTTAAGTAAATGCCTGAGAGGTCTGGCAGAGGGAACCTGCCTGTCTGCCTGCCACTACAGGAAAAGAGGGCAAAGCTGGGCCTCACCAGCAGGAAATTCTTCTGGAGGTTAACCAGGGAGTAGTCACATTGGGCTGAACAATGATGCCAAGCCTTGAGCTTCCGAGGTCACAAGGTACCATCCAGGTATAACTAAAATAATAAAAGAGGATGCCGTCTTCAGTCAGCACAGCAGCTGGAGGCAGGATGGTTGGTCAGGAGGCCAGAGAGCTAAGAAGTTGGTCTTCCTGCCCAGTCCTTACCCTGTTAACCTGAGGCACGGCAGAAGAGGATAGATGAGGCTCTGGGGATCAGTCATGTGATATTAGCAGGTCCACAGGCCTGAGAGACTGAAAAGGTAGATTCTCCTATGCCCAGAAAGGGAGCAGAGGGCCTGTTTGGGGGACTGAGAACAATGTAGAATTTGATGACCAGAGATCCTGTGGGGATCTCCATACCCTCAGATGTAGCAGAGAAAGGCCCACAATCTGACTCCCTGATGGAGGGAAAGAACACCTTTGAGGTCAGCATGGAGACAGAGGTATGAGGAGAGGGTTACCTCCCTGGAGCATGAGAACTGAGAAGACTTAAGGAAACGGGGTACTTAAGGAATGGGTGCCCGGGCTGGCCACGCTTCCCTGGCATTTGGGTAAGCCTCCACCCCTTACTGAACATGAACCTCAGGAGCAGGGGCCGGAGAGGGAAAGCAACAACCTTGGAGAGATTTTGTTGTTAAAATGTAGAGTGAGAAATGGCTGAATATAAATTTACCAGCAAATTACTGGATTAAAATGTCTGCATCAGAAAACAGAGGCTCAGAGAGATGAAACTGGAGCAAAGGAAATGGAGCTTAGTTTCTTAAGCATCTGATTCTGTGACTAGAAACTTGTATTCACTCTTCATAGGAGAACAGTTGGATTAGGGCAAATACCAGAGGGAATGGGGTAAGGGGTTTCAGTGCAGGGATCAGTGTCTGCAAAGGCACAGAGCTCTTAGGTATGATTGGTCCTTGTGGGAACACTGAGAAAGAGTGACTGGAGTGGGCAGGGTAGGTCTGGAGAAAAGTAAGGAGACAAGGACATAATGAAGATATATTTAGGACAAATCTCTCAGCTTTCCTTGACAACGTGAATCTGGGATGGAGGAAGGAGTGTCTTGCCAGCATTCCGCCCTGCACTGAAAATACACAGCACCTACTGTGTGTCAGTAAGGAGCTCTGGTAGCATAGTGGTTACAAATCAGGCTGTGAACCTTCAGGTCAGCAGTTCGAATCTACCAGCCATTCCACGGGAGAAAGATGAGGCTTTCTGCTCCCGTGAAGATTTATAGCCTCGGAAACCCTGTACAAGGTTGCTATGAGTTGGAACCCACTGCACGGCACATAACAACAACAACAACAACAACCGTGTGCCAGTACTGTCTCTCCCTGTAGAGTTTACATTCTACACCAGGAGGTGGCGTGGGGGGACAGACAGATATGTGTAAACAACTAAGCAGGATCATTCCAGATGGTAATGAGACCCATGAAGAAAATAAAAGCAGATGGGACAACATGTGACGTTTAAGCTGAGATCTGAATGTAAGAAGTCAGCCAAGGTAAGATTAGGAGGAAAAGCAGCCCAAGCAGAGGGAACAGCAACAAGTGTGGGGAGGGAGCGTGGGCAGGTGGTTCTGTAGGCCATTGTGAGGAGAGTGGACACTTTCCCAGATGCAGTGGGCAGCAACAGGATCTCAGGAAGTCCCTCTGGCTACTGTTTCAGCTAGAGATCAGTACAGGTTCCAGGTGGCCTACCCTTGTGCTGCCCCTTAGTGGGCAAGAGAGCCTTGACTCCACTGAGTGGAGGGTCGAGGGTGGGCCAAGGCAGGAGGGTGCAGTCCCTCTAGGCGCTCCTTGCCCACCTACCTGCTCTCTTTTGGTCCTCAACCCTCCTGCCCTTTGTACCCTGACCTCCCATCCCTCCTCAGCCACTGCAGTCCAGCTCCCAGGCTAAGGACCCCTGTCAGTCCGCAGTTCATGTAACTCCAGGCCGATGTCATGTCCCCATTACTACCCCCTCCTTGTGAGGCCCCACTCTGCTGGGTCTGCCTGGGCCTCCCCTGAGCCTGAGCTTTCATTCCCTGCTGGCATCTGGGTTTCTTCATCTGCATCAGGGATCTAACCCATCTATGCCCAGTACTTCAGGGCGTCCATCTGCTGCTGACAGTGCCCACATCTACCTGTGCTTCACACCCAACATCTAGCTATCCTCTCCAGTTGACGCTTACCACCACCCCAAACTCCCAGGGTATCCTCATCTAACCCCCTGATCTGTACTTCCTCTTGTGTTTCCCCCAAGTTAGGGGACCACTGCTGCCCAATCACTGGGACTCATGCTGACATCTGGTGAGTTTCGGACTGAGCATCAGCCACTGAACTTGTTAACAAGGTTGGAGCCTCAGGGACTTACAGGGTGTGGGAGCTGGACTCCTGTAGCTGAGGAAGGGCAGGGAGGTGAGGGGCAGCCCATGCGCTAGGGTCTGAGAAGGGCAGGAGGCAGTTGGGTTGGAACCTTGCAGATTCGCTCCTCTCAGCCCCTGATTAGTGACTAATTCCTGTTCATTTAACCTCCTCAAACACCTCCCCAGCTGAACCTGCCACGTAGTCAGTCATTCAAGTACATTCAAGATCCTGCCTTGTAATATGACTTCCACTTACTTCTGCAATCATTGTCCCTCTGCAGAACCCAGATTTCCTCATCACTCAGGTCTCTCTGCCTCTAATCTTATTCCATTCCCACCCCTTCAATCCCATCCTGCCCTTGTTGGCCAGAAAGAACTTCTAAAGTGCAGTTACGGCCCTGTCCTTCCTTTGTTTAAAGCCCTTGAGTGGCTTGCCTATACCATGATACCTAAACTCTTTGGGATATTGGACAAGATCTTCCAGGCTTTCTGCTCCCCGGCTGGCTCTACTTAAATCTGCTTTAAGTACATGCCCTACCACCCACCAAGCCTGTTCCCTCCCTTTTCACACTGTGGTTGGCTTCACTTGGTTACCCAAAAACATCTCGTCTCCACTCCTCTTCCTAATAGGACCCTAAATTTCTCCACTATGCAGTTGGGTAGAAATTATCCCAGCCTCAATTCCAAGGGTGAGTCTCACTTAGCTTACACCAGTTCTCTTTGCTACGGTGATTTGTTTGACATGCACCTGAAGCCCCTGCAAAGCTGTTTGCATTCACCAGGAGAATTGGCTGTGGGTGAAGCTGTTAACATGAAAGGAACTGGGTTCTCGACATTGTTCAATTGCTGGATCATAGAACTCAGTAAAAAGAGTGGTCCAGAAAGAAAGAACCAAAATTAACACATTAACACAGCATCTACAACAATTAGAAACAGACCAACAGAGGGAACCCACAGCCACCAAAAGAAAAGAAATAATAAAGATTAGAGCAGAAATAAATGAGATAGAAAACAGAAAAACTATAGAAACAATCAACAGGACAAGAAGCTG
>NW_006408608.1:4341143-4345310 GCF_000296735.1 Chrysochloris asiatica
TTTCTCCCGCGGAGCGGCTGGTAGTTTCGAACCGCTGACCTTAAGGTTCGCAGCCCGATTCGTAACCACTACGCTACCAGAGCTCCTTAGAATTTCCAGTGAGTAGTATTCAATTTCACTAGGCGGGGCTGATGCAATGAAATGCAGATGGGTCTCTTGTGATACAATAGTAAATAATTGTTATCAGGATTGATTGTGAAGGTTGGAAATGTAAAGGTAGACGTTTTATAGCAAGGAGGGGAGTGATTAACTTTTCAGTCTAGGAGTGGAGGTCCCTGGGACCATCAAGGGAGAAGAGCGGAGAGAGGGACCCTATCCAGAGAAGCAGTGATGCCTGAAATGGAGCCAGAGATAATAATGTGGAGCGATGGAGCAGCTGGAGACTTTAGATCCAGAGAGGGAGAGCGACTGTGTGCTGAAGACCTGGGGGGCACGGGGGAAGGATTGCATGGAGGGGATTGTAACCGTGGCAATGAGACGATATACGATAGAATGACTGTAAAACTAATGTTCTCCTATGTAAACTATCACATAATTCTCAATAAAACATTTAAGAAAAAAAAAAAAACCCAAATCACAAACTATCAAGGAAATAAATTACCATGAGGGAAAAACAAAAACAAAAAGTTACAGTAAATAGAGAGAAATACTGTTAACTGATGATACATGGAGAGGATTATAATCATTGTCATGAAACAAAGAGTATGATTTGTTGAATGTAAAATTGAAGACCTGCCCTGTAAACTCTCACTCAATTCACAATAAAAACTTAAAAAAAAAAAAAAAAGAGTGGTCCAGAAACGCTCTTCTTATTACATCACTGCCTGGTCCTAGCTGTCTACTGACTTCCTGACCCCTACAGTGGTGTTGGTGTAAGTGAGGTCAGAATTGTCCAATTCTCATTAACTGTGAGCTGCCCAGACTCACCTGACCTCCTGAAGCAGGATCTAGGAGATGGAGTCCAAGAATCCATGTTTTAAGCAGTCTCCCAAGGTAAGGCTAATGCACTCTGGAATATCTTCCTTGTGTGCTCCCTGAAGGCACTGGAGACTGACTCCCTAACCCTAATTCTCTGGCCTCTGCAACTCTGATCTGCCTCCCCTCTGTGCCCAGGAGGACTTCACCCTTCCCTCATCTCTAGATCACTGCCAGGTTTGTTTGATTCCTCAAACCCTCACTGAGTCTCCATCAACACAACAGGGCAGGAATGGGTGGAGGTCCAGTTTAGTAACCCAGAGATAGAACCCGTCCAAACCTGCTCACTGAGGCACTCCTGGTTCGAGGAAAGGACAGCCAGGGCAGGAGAGAGCACCCAGACTCAGGGCAGAGCCAGCAATTGCCAAAGGAAGGGAAGTCCTGGGCCCAGGGAGTGTGTGTGTGTCTGTAATTCACACTGCAGACTCCTGAAGGAATAGCTCTTCCTCTTGGCCTCACATTTCTACCAAGTTGCAATGTAAGCAGGTTGAAGGCATGAATTCTGTCTTCAATGTCCTTGTCCTACCCTCTAAAACATAGGGGGCCTTGACAAAGATTTGTAAAGTTTGTGGCCCTATGTCCACTTTCACCCTTAACTAGGACAAGTTCTCCTTGTGGCTAAAGGCAAAGCTTTAAACTCACAAAACCAAATCTGGCAGATCAGGTGTGTGCTTCATGTACTGATTAGTGTGCTTTAGGTTGACATTGACATAGCAAATTGGTTTTCCAATCAAGAATTCAAACACAAATTGTTCTGTGACATTCCTTACAATCCCTGTAATGTGTCAGAACTTTTCCCGTTTCCTCCTTGAGGTCGCTGTTTCATTCTCTGTGGTTTTTCTGCCCTTTCTAAATTTCTCATCTTTAGTTTTGGGTAAATGCTGACCTTTTGTTAGGGAGTCCTGTGGACCTGAATCTGAGTCTAGTTTTCTCCCTGAGGCAACTCATGTGATGTTTGTTGAGTTTCCTTATCTGTGAATGTAAAGAAGGCGTAATATTTTCTACATAGGTGTGTTTATACAATCAAATGAGGTAACCTCTGGCACACAGTAGGTTCTTCAATGAAGATTGGTTCTTGTGTTTTGCCCTACTGAAGGCTGAGCACTTTATACCGTGGACTCACATTTGATCTTCTCAACAACACATTTTATAGGCCCAGAGCCATTCAGGTCCTTGTCCAGGATCACTTCCTAGAAACCAGAGGCCCAGTGATCAGTACTGGAGCAGTTGAGAGTGCTGCAGGTGCTAGTAGCAGGGACCACTGTATGCCCTCGAACAGGCAGACTAGTGGTTAGCTGTTGAGTTGTTTCAGACATGCTCAACAGAATGGACCACTGTCCAGTACAGTCCTACACCATCCTCACAATTGTTGTTACAGCTGAGCCCATTCTTACAGCCATTGTGCCAGTCCAGCTTATGGATGGTCTGCCTCTTGTTTTCTGGTCCCCTACTTCACCACACATGATGACCTTCTCAAGGGAATGCCTTCTATAAAATGTGCAAAGTAGGTGAGACAAAGTCTCACCATCCTCACGTGTAAGGAACATTCTGGCTGTCCTTCTTCTTATGTAGATTTGTTCATTCTTCTGGTTGCTGTTGTTAAGTGCTGTCGAGTCAATTCCGTCTCATAGGGACCCTGTATAGGGTTTCTGAGGCTTTAAATCTTTGCATGGAGCAGAAAGTCTCATCTTTCTCCTGATTCTTCTAGTTGGTCCCTGGTATATTTAATATTCTTGGATAACACCATAATTCAAAGGCACCAATCAGTCTTCTGTCTTCCTTCTTATTTATCCAGCACTTGCATACATATGAAGCGATTGATAATACCATGGCTTGGGTCAGGGGCACTTTTGTCCTCAAAGTGGCATCTTTGCTCTTTAACACTTTAGAGAGGCCTTTTGCAGCAGATTTGCCCAATGCAATATATTGTTTGATTTCATGAGTGCAGCTTCCATGGGCATTGATTGTGAATCCAAGTAAAATGAAATCCTTGACAACTTCAATAGTTTGGTCATTCGTGTTGATACTAATTATTGGTCCAGTTGTAAGGATTTGTTATTTGATTTATGTTAAGATGTAATCCATACTAAAGGCTGTAGTCTTTGTTCTTTATCAGTAAGTGCTTCAAGTCCTCTTCACTTACGGCTGTGCCATGTGCACAGTGTAGGTTGTTATGAGTCTTCCTCCTTTCCTGGTACCCCATTCATAAAGTCCACTTCTTGAATTACTTGCTCAGCATACAGAATGAATAAGTCTGGTGAAAGAATATAGCCCTGACATGCAGCTTCCCTGATTTTAAACCATACAGTATCCCTTATTCTATTCAAACAAATGACTCTTGGTCTAGCTACAGGTTCTTCATGAGCACAATTAAATGTTCTAGAATTTCCATTCTTTGCAGTGCTATCCATAATTTGTTGTGATCGTCATAGTTAAACGCCTTTGAATACTCAATAAAACATAATTACCTGTTGCATAATGCAATGAATGACTCATCAGTAAAGGATTGACTGAAGAGTACCACTTGGGCCTCTGAACAGCTGGAGGTGCTAATCTCTGAGGTACATTAATGGGGATTAATAGAGAAATAATTATAGTAATAATAGCAACCATAGTAACCAAACTTATTGAACACTTCTATGAATCAGAAATTGCTGTCAACAATTACCCCAGGAGGTAATAGTTTCACAAACAGGCAGGCCTCTGCTGGAGGAAAGATTTGACCACGTTTTGCAAGAAAGATTTGAACGCAGCCTGACTAGTGAATTTACAAGAAGATCCATGGTCCCAAGGTAAAGGCCCTGTCTGGATATCATTGGGAGGTGGTAGTATGCCATGGAGTAGGTTCTGACTCATAATGTCCCTGTATAGGGTTTCCAAGGCTGTAATTCTTTATGGGAGCAGAAAGCCTCATCTTTCTCCCACGGAACAGCTGATAGTTTCAAACTGCTGACCTTGAGGTTAACAGCCTAACTCGTAACCACTACACTACCAAACCTCCTTTCATTGGGAGGTGGTAGCATCAAAAGCAGAGGAGGGATGAGAACAAATAAGATGGCAGATCGGGTGGACGTGCAGTAAAGAGCTCCGCCAGCAACAACACCAGAATACCCGACCAAGCAGGCTCAGGGGATGGTCCCAGAACTCTGAACCACATATAAAGGAATACTTAGAAGGTTGGAAGGCTCACAG
>NW_006408608.1:4355700-4365509 GCF_000296735.1 Chrysochloris asiatica
TGGCACCTGACAACAACAACAATGTAAATTTGAATAATAATGGTATTAACTGGTCTTCCTTGTAGGCATATGGATAATATCCTATCACAGACAGCATTGTACTTCATGACTGACCTTGATAAGTTCTTTTTGATGATGAATGTGATGCCATTCCTCTTCAATTTGTCATACGCAGCACAGTAAACCATGTGATTGAGAGATTCAGAATGGCCAATACCAGTCTATTTCAGCTTACTAATGCCTAGGGTATTGATGTTATGCTTTATATTTCTTTTTTGACAATTTCTAGTTTTCCTTGGTACATTCCACATTCTGATTATTAATAAGGTAATTTACAGCTGTTTCTCTTACTTTTGAGTTGTGCCCCATCAGCAAATGAAGGTCCCACAGGCTTTACTCCATTCACGTCATCATGATCAACTCTACTTTGAGGAGGCCGCTCTTCCCCAGTCACATTCTGAGTGTCTTCCAACCTGAGGGGCTCATCATCTGGCACTCTATCCGACAATATTCTGGTGCTCTTTATCATGTTTCAGTACTCAGTAATGTGGTGCCGACAGCGTTCCTCTGCTCTTCATAAGGTTTTCAGTGACTAAATATTCAGAAGTAGTCTGTCTCTCCTTCTTCCTAGTCTGTCTTTGTCTGGAAACTGAGCTGAAACCTGTCTACCATGTGTGACCCTGCTGATATTTAAAACTCCCATGGCATAGCTTCCAGAGTCACAGCAACACTCAAGCCACCGCAGTACGACAAACTGACAGACAAGTGGTGTCCCTTAAAGATTACTGTCTAGGAAACCCTATGGCAATTCTACTCTGTCTGGGGTCATTATGAGTCAATATTCACTTAGCACACATTGACCAATAAGGCATTTCACGAGTACTGGGGTGGAACAAACGGTTAACACTTGGCTACTAACCAAAAGGTTACTGGTTCTGATCCACCCACTGACACTGCAGAAGAAAGGCCTGGTGATCTACTGTGAAAAATCAGCCACAGAAAACCCTTATGGAGCACAGTTTTACTCCCACACACATGAGTCTCCATGAGTTGGAATTGACCTAACAACATCAGGTTTTTAGTGATGACTTTGAATTTTTGTAGTGTTTCACTAATCGGCAGATATTTGGGGGGTTTGTTAATAGGTGAATATCCCCACCTGAGTGAGTCACCCAAGCTGAAAAATAAATACAACTGACAATCTTTGGCATCACAGCCAGCTTTTAAAATTACACCAGTACCCAGAACCATGGATGGTTAGCTCCGGAAAAGCCCAACCCAGGCTATGAGGGAGCCAGTGCAGGGCTGACTGACCCCTTGACCATGCTGGTTTTCTCTTGCTCCAGGGCTGCTGGAGAGACCAATGCTGTCCCCTTCTGTCGCCATTGACACTGCCAGCTACAAGATCTTTGTGTCTGGGAAGAGTGGAGTGGGCAAGACGGCGCTGGTGGCCAAGCTAGCTGGCCTGGAGGTGCCTGTGGTACACCATGAGACTACTGGTGAGTGAGTCCCAACCCTGCCAGCCTCCTGGACTCTGCCTTCCCGGGAGCAGCGGAAGAGGCTTGGTCTCAGAGCCTACAGACCAGTTCATACCCTGCCCGCCCCCCACTTCCTTTGTAACCTTAGGACGTTCTTCCACCTTGCTGAGTCTACCAATGGGGATGATAGTATACTAGCCCAAGGGCTTGTTGTAAGATAGGTACTAGCGATATGGTGGTAACTGGCTTCGAGCTGGCGCCCGCTCTGTGCTTAGGAAATGCGACTCTTCCTTTTTTTTTTTTTCTCCTTCCACTGAATGATGACTGATGCATCAGGTTGCAGCCCCCTCCCCACTGGCTAGGGCCCCCAAACCTCGGAACCCCTGGGTGATATAAAGGTTAAAGTGTTGAACTGGTGACCAAAAGGTTGACAGTTCAAATCTACCCAGAAATGTCTTAGAAGAAAGACCAGGTAATCTTCTTTCCAACAAATCAGTCAATAAAGACCCTATGGAGTAGAACCCCACCATTCTCCTCTGACACACATGGGGTTACCATGATTCAGAATCAGCTCCACAGCAACCTGACACGAGTACTGGGGTGGAACAAGGGAATGGCTTTGTCATGGCTAGGGCTGGGGCTGCATCTCTCTGACAGACTGAAGGCTCCTCTGAGCCAGATCTCTATCTCCCTACACACACGCCCTAAAACATAAGGAATTCTCTATGACCAGGGGGCGTGCCTTCCCTTCTCCATCATACCCGGCTCTTCCGGGGCAGGCAGACTGTGCTTCCTCCAGTAGACTGGGACTGTGCCTTCCCATCAGACTGGAGCCCACTGGGACAGATATACCCTCTCTTTTTCCTGTTCCTTCCTGGCCCTTGGCCTCTCTTCACTCTGCCTCCCCAACGCTGGTGGGTGATCCGGGCCCTTCCCAGGCATCCAGACCACCGTGGTGTTTTGGCCGGCCAAGCTGCAGGCTAGCAACCGTGTCGTCATGTTCCGCTTTGAATTCTGGGATTGCGGGGAGTCTGCACTCAAAAAGTTTGACCACATGCTGCCGGTGAGCAGACGGATGGGCCTGGGTGGGATCCAGGGTGGGACAGGTTATCTGTGGTGGACTTCTGAGAGCAGATGTCTGGGCTGAGCCTGCCTGAGGTGCAGGAGCTGGATGCAGTGAACAAATGGGCTGAGGGCACTGCCCTGGGCCATAGGACTCTGGGTCCCAGCCC
Organism: Chrysochloris asiatica; assembly: GCF_000296735.1. Lineage (NCBI taxonomy): Eukaryota > Metazoa > Chordata > Mammalia > Afrosoricida > Chrysochloridae > Chrysochloris > Chrysochloris asiatica. The sequence goes on from NW_006408608.1 coordinate 4,358,411, forward strand.
AGCTCCCCAGCTCTAGGCCTCAGTTTACCCATCTGTGCAAGGACAGATTGTGTTGGACACCAACAGGAGGCTCAGTCCTGGTCCTGGACCTGTGTCAGCCTCTCCCTCCCCAGGCTTGCCAAGAGAAGGCAGATGCTTTCCTCTTCCTCTTCTCCTTTACTGACCGTGCCTCCTTCGAAGACCTTCCTGGACAGCTGGCCCGAGTAGCAGGCGAGGCCCCTGGTGCCGTCAGGATTGTCATTGGCTCCAAGTATCCTTTGGGTGGTCCCCGGGATTGTCAGAGGCTACTTGGTAAGGTGTGGTGTAATGGGGTCAGGGACCCTACTCTGCATGGTGTGGGCTCTAGCTTATGGGCTTTCTCTTAAAGGAGGTAGGGTGGTATCCCCCAGATCCTAGGAATGGGGCTCCAAGGAGGAGGGAAGAGGCTGGTTGTGATGAGGCCGGGAGCAGAGGTACCTGGCGAGACTCCTTGACAGTCCTCCAGATTTGATCAGTACATGCACACGGACGTGCCCGAGCGGGACCTCACAGCCTTCCGGCAGGCCTGGGAACTGCCCCTCCTGCGAGTGAAGAGTGTGCCGGGCCGGCGGCTGGCTGATGGGCACACGCTGGACGGACGGGCAGGGCTAGCTGACATTGCTCACGTGCTCAACGGCCTAGCTGAGCAGCTGTGGTACCAGGACCAGGTGGCAGCTGGCCTGCTCCCCAGGCCTCCAGAAAACACCCCTGACTAAGGAGTGCTGGCAGCTGTGTGATCCCCACCCTGACCCTTAGGTGACCAGGACAGAGGAGAACCCAGGGCCCGAGGCTCACTGAGGCAAAGCTGTTGATCCCATCCCAAGGCCTGGCCAGAGGGGCTGGTCAGGGAGGATGGGGCCTAGGAAGGCCCCTGCCTCCACAATACTTTCCTTGAAGACTTTGTGGCAGTGTGGAGGGCCTCTGTGTACTCTCTGACTACTCTATGCCCTGGGGTCAAGACTTCTGGAAAAGGAAGAGCTGCATGGAGGACCCCATGTCCTGCGCACCCATGGACTCTGATGGGGAGAGGGTGTCTGAGCATGGCCCGGGGCCTCAAGTGACTTCAGTCAAGAGTCTGGACTAGTTGACGCAGCACCGCACTGACAGATACACCCAAAAATCTCAGGGACTTAACTCTGTAGACTTTTCTTTCTTGCTCGTGTTAACTCCAAAAGGAGGTGATCTTTGGGGTGGGGTGCTGATCTCCCTCAGAGACCCAGGCTCTGACCTCTGCTACATGCGGCATCAGCGTCCAGTCATCTGACAGAATGAACCTGTGGAAGGTCATCAGGAGGTTCCTAAGGACCAGGCCTAGGGGCGCATCCAGGATTTCTTCCCATAGTTCCTTGTCCAGCACCCAGTCATGTGGTTACACAGAGCTGCAGGACAGCTGTGTGTCCAGGAGGCCAGCCCCACACTCTGCAGTGTCCTTCTTGATCAGGAAGCCCGCAGACCAAGCTTAGGATGGAGGTCTGGCCAGCCTGGGGAAGCAGAGAGTAGCACTGGGCAGACACATGGACTACAGACCAGGTCAGAGCATGAACCAGCTCTGCCCAATAGGAGGCCAGCGAGGACCAGTCCATGAGCTGGCCCAGCCCCAAGTTTCCCTGCTCCATTATCCAGAGACACTGGTGGAGGCGAGCTCAAGAAGGGAGATCTAAACAAAAAAAAAAAGTGAGTTCTAGGGAGCTTTGTACTTTGACCTCCTAGCCAGACTGAAGCACCAGCTACCTCCCATCCCAGCCAATGATCTCTGGGCTTATAATTTCCTGGGAAGGAAGCTTAACCCAACCTTCTTGGGTACCAGCTCAGCCCCGATTCACAAGGCTGCTCCAGAGAAATAGCCCAAACCTTCCCAATACAGGGCCAGCCTGCATTCCCCTGGTTTGTGTCACTCTGGTGGGAGAACCCACGGTCATCTCAAACCAAGAGGAGAGGTAAACCATTCTCTGTGGGTGAGAACAAGGTATAGGGGTGGGCACTGAATATTAAAGTTCTACTTTAATATTCAGTAGTCCTCTCTATCCTGTCCCAGGGGCCTGGAGGGAGCAGGGAGTTAAGAGATGCAATTCCAGTAACTGATTGCTGGGGCCCTCTGGGTGATCTTTGCGAAGGGTCGAAGGATCGTGTTGAGAGTGAGGTCTGTGTGTACCAGGCTTGTGTCCTTATGTGTGTGTATATGCAGAGCCAGTGCCCTAGGCATGTGAGCTATGGGGCAGAGGGCACGCAGAAGGGGCTGGTTTCATGCTCTGCCTTTGTCATCGTGAAACTCTTAATAATATTGGAACAGGATCCTGGATTGTCATTTTGTCCTGCACCCCCAAAAGTATGTAACCAGTCCTGTGTGGTCCAGAGAAGAGACTCAAGCTGGCTTCCTCCAGACTTGCAGGCAGAGACAGTCTCTGTGGAGGGTCAGTAAAAAGGTCCCGAAGTCTCCTTCCCATTATGGTGCTAGAAATCCCACCCTTCAGTTAAGTCCCCTCAACAGTTCTCAAAGACTTTCCTTGTTCCCTCCATAGGGTCCTAGGAAAGCAGGGGTGGTGATTATACCCTCAGTGGGAGGCCCAGAGAGGGATAGGTACTTGCCCAAGACTGCAGAGCCAGGACAACCTTAGCCTTTAGTGCTCTTAGCCCTCTGCCCACACCTGGTCTATCCTTCCCTTCAGTCTCTAATGCAGTCTTCTGGGTCCAGCCCCTCAGGGACCACCGTCTTTCCTCTTTCTCCTCCCCTCACTATTCTGAGGGCCAGGCTGAGCTGGTAACTGAAGCTTCTGCCAGTGACCAGCCCAACCTGGCCTGTGGACAACAGGGAGGATGCTAAGCAACTTGTGGCCCCAGAATGAGGAAAGGGGTGTAGGAGCCAGACCTGCCACAGAAGCCTGGAGTGAGTTCAGGGGTGGGGGTGGGGCTTCCTTGGCTTATCCAGGACCACACACACAAACTCTCTGGGCAGCCTAGGGCCAGCTGTGACCCCCACATGCCAGGCTCAGACTGAAGTGAGGAAGAGGGGGCCTAGATAGGAAAGTAAGGTGCTCAGGACAGATTGGAAGTGTGTGAACACAAATCTCCAGAGGACCAGGCAGGGATGGGGAGTGACCTTCCCTATGACCTTGGATTCAAGACTAGGACAGTCTGAGGAGCTATTGTTCCGCTCCAAGGAGCTCTGGTAGCGTAGTGGTTACGAGTCAGGCTGCCAACCTCAAGGTCAGCAGTTTGAAACTACCAGTTGTTCCACAGGAGAAAGATGAGGCATTCTGCTCCGGTAAAGATTTACAGCCTCGGAAACCCTGTACAGGGTCGCTCCATGGTACTTAACAACAACAACATTCTAGATAGAAGGAGTGGATGCTGGGGTCAAGGGAGACAACCTAAGGCTGGAGGATCCAGTCCAGAAGAGAGAACTATTTCACTCCCTCGGGCTCAGTTATCTGTAAAATGGAGCTTCTCAGGGTTAAGAGAAGTAAATGCATTTGAAATGTTTAGCAGCACCGTGGTAAGCACACAAATATGTTTGCTATTATTTGTCCGTGTTGTTATGGTAATAATAGTTGTTCCTGAGCTGATAATGAATGGAGGGGAGAGGGATGGGCAGGCTGGTGAGCACGGAGGAAGGGGAGGTCCAGATGGCACCAGCACTGTCTGGATGGGTACCCAGATGACAAAACTCTCTGTGAACCCCACAGCAGCATCAGTGCCCCTGACTTCAGGAGCTGCTTTTCTGCGACAAGAAAACCAAGTTTGATGATACTTGGGTCAGTTAAGCTAACCCACAGTACCTTTCTTAAATGTCCTCTTCCCTTCCCAGAGGAATCACATCCCTTATCTATTTCTTTGATTCAGGCCTTAGCCCACCCAGTAAACCCAATCCCACACTCCCCATTCAAGTTGGAAGTAGGACAGGATGGCGCAGACCATGCCTAAGCTCCCTCAACCACCACTGTGGGATAGACTTCAATGTACGCCTGGGAGGAGAAAGTGTGGCCTCCCCACGCGCTTTGCGTGCCTGGCGGAGGTGAGTGTGATGGGAGCAGGCTGCCCTGGTTCCATTTTGACTTGGAGCGCAGCTTCCCAGAGTAGCTCTGTGAGCTCAGCTAGGGACTTGAGTAGTTCATCTCTAAAATGGGCTCATCTCATAGAGTTGCTGTGATGATTAATGGGCGAAGTGTGTGTGTACAGCACTCAGGCCAGGGCCTGGCATATTGTAGTTGCCCCAAAAATGGGACCAACAGGCACTGCTGAGTAACTCCGGGCCACTCAGGGTCTGTCTCGACATTTGTAAATGGTAGAGGGGGGTTAGCTCCCTCATGGGTTGAATTTCAAACAAGAAGACGCCTGGGAAACTGCTTTTGAAAGCCACACAGTCACCACGGCCCGGCCCGGGGAGACCAACCAGTATCCAAACAGTATTACAGGGAAGGGGCTCTGGGTCTGCCTCCCCACCCCAGCCCCCCGAGATTCTGGCCTGAGATTCTGGCCCCGGCGAAAGGCATCCCAGCCAAGGGCAGCACCTGAAACATGCACTTAGCCAAGCTGAGCTCGCCCTGCGAACTGCCTCTGGGTTCACTCTGAGGAACTGAGCCTGCACACCACGCTACTATGGTGGGGCGGGGCGGGGTCACCCTCAGGCCAAGTCTCGACTGGCGCCAAAAACCCTGCTTTTGCCCTCCAGGCTGGTACCTACCCGGTTTGGCAGATGTGCTGAGGTGCCCACGTCTGCATAATCTTCTGCGCCTTGCGCCATCTTCTGAGCCTGCGCATTCCTCAGCATGTGCTCAACAAACCGCTGAATTTCTGCACAAGCACCTTCCTCCACAGGTGAAGCCAGGCGGGGCCTGCCTGAGCCAACCGCAGGTTTAGCCCAGCCCTCTGCTTGCCATGGTGGCAACTCCAGCCTAATTTATTCTAGGTTTCTAGCCTTTGCCTTTCTGCAGCCTGGGGTCCAGGTCGTGTCCTAGCTAGCTCAGATCTCGGATTCTCACCCGCTCAAGCTCTCAGGTGCTCGCCTGGCTAGAACACACACAGCCCAGGCTGAGCTTTGTGGGCTGATGAGTCCTCGGGCATTAGCAGCTGGCATGGCTCACCCCCTGGCCTCTAGCCAAGAGACTAGGCTCCCGTTGTATTCGGTTTTACAGTGGGCAGAGGCTCAGCTTCGCACAGATTCCGGGGCAGGAACTTCCATGGCTCCTACTTTTCCAACACAAAAGCTCCAAGTGGTGAGATAGCTACCTGGAGAGGGTCCATCTGGGACTGCAAGAGGGCTGAGCTGACTCCAAGACTGTCCGTAGCAGGTGGCAGAGGTCCTGGCTCACACAGTCACTGGGAAGCAGAAACATGCAGAGATGGGCATTACCCGCCTGCTGATTGAAAGCATCCACACTGCAGCCTTCCCACTGTACCAGGTAGAGGCGAACCAACCTCAGCTCTTTCCCGGCCCTGACGTCATGGCTGGGGCCACACACTTCTCTGCTGCACATCCTCCTTTTGTTCTAGTCGTTGTTAAGTGCCGTCGAGATGGTTCCAACCCATAGTGACCCTGTATAGGGTTTCCGAGGAGTGACTGGTGAGCTTGAACCACCGACCTTGCAATTCAAATGACTCTGAAGTCCAGTGCATTAACCCATAGGATTCCTTTGTTCTAGAAGGACCCTTTCCAAACTGTCAGGATACCAGGTACCTGCTGCTGACCTTAAACCTTCCCAATGACTGTGCTTTTCCTGGGCCTGCTGGGGATGCTAGCACAAGTACCAGCCCCTGGACCATGTACGTGAGTACTTTGTGGGGACAGTGGCCATTGACTTTGCGTGGCGAGGTGAGTCTGGCACTGCAGTGAAGGTTGAGCATTGGGGTCGAGGACAGACACGGAGGTTTGCAAGCTCTCTGCCACTGCTCCAGGCTTATACACAGCCTAGCTGCTGCCCAGTGCCCTTATGGGCACCCTGGTCTTCATCTCTGGCCTTGTCACCGTGTCACCATGGGTACCAACACTTCTTTGTGAGTGGCTGTAGAAGGTTGGGGGATGGGCTGGATGACCAAGCTTAGTGAGACAGGGCCTCCCAGGATGGGCACCCTTTGCTTACAGGGAGATTTGTGTCAGTACCAGAGCCTTCCTCACGTGCCCATTGCACAGCTTGTGCTGGATCTGCCTCATGGTCAAGGTGAGCCAGGCAAGAAAGCAAGTGTGTTTGGGACCCAGTGTCTGGGCCTAGCAGCTGGGGAAGGCAATGGTGGGCCATGCCTTACAGCGTTCTCTTCATCCCTCTCTCCTGGCTGGGTTACCTCTTCAAACACTGGTACTATGTTCTTCAGCATCTTCATGTATTTCTGGGCCATGACCTTCCCAGAGCACTGGAAATGCTTGTCCCACCACAGAGACTGTCCCTTGTCCCACCATGGAGACTGCAGTGACTTTCCAGCTCAGACCTTTAGGCCCAACTTTCCCCTTCCCAGAGTTTTCAGAGACAACAAGGATACTGGGCAGAGTTTAGACTTTGGAGTCCAGTATCCCAGGATCCAAATTTAGCACTCTTCCATCCACCTTCCTTAGGTCACCATTTACCTCCTGCTGACATCAGGATGCTATATAAGGCTTGGTGAGATTACACCTCAATGTACAGAAAACAACAATCTTTACAACTGGACCAATAACCAACATTATGATAAATGGAGAAAACATTGAAATTGTTACGGATTTCATTTTACTTGGATCTATAGTCAACACTTAGGGAAGCAGCAGTCAAGAAATCACATGAGAAAAAAAAACCAACCACCACAAAACAACAGATCTCTGCTATAAGAGATCTCTTGAAAGTGCTAATGAGCAAAGAGGTCACATTGAGGACCCAAGCAATGGCATTTTTCATTCACCTCCTATGCATGTGAAATCGGTACAGTGAATAAGGAGAACCAGAGAAAAACTGATACATTTGAATGATGGTGTTGGTGAAGAATACTGAATATCCCTATAGACTGATAGAAGAACAAACAAAGCTGTCTTGGAAGAAGTGTATCCAGAATGCTCCTTAGAAGTGAGAATGGTGAAACTTTGTCTCACACACTTTGAACATGTTATCCTGAGAGACTG
>NW_006408608.1:4365609-4367957 GCF_000296735.1 Chrysochloris asiatica
CCCCCCAATGAGCTGGATTGACAAGAGTGGCTGCATCAATCGGCTCACACATAGTAATAATTGTGAGGATAGTGCAGGAACAGGCAGTGTTTTGTTACTGTTGTGCAGAAGATAGCTATGAATGGGAACTGACTCAATGGCACTTAACAGTAACAACAAGATTAAATATTGGGAGGCCTCAGGATATTCAGCTGGGTCTCAAGGACCCTGATTGGAACAGGGAAAGAAAGGAAGAAGCATACCACTCAGGGGCACCCTTCCTGTCCATCCAAACATCATCGATCCTAAATCTGTTTGCACCTCTATCTGCACTGCTAACACTTCCTTCCAAGACATCATTTCCTCACCTGAGCCACTGTGATTTGTCTTGCTTCTATGCTTGCTGAATTCAATGAACACATTCCAGAGTGATCTTTTGGAAAACATAAATCACATCCTGGCATTATCATCCTGAAAGATTTCCAGTGGGTTCTCATATAGACTGCATTTGGGAAATCATTGAAATTCCTCATGAAGCTCTACCAGGCTGTGTGGCATCTGGCCTCTGTGTAATTCTCCCACTGGATCACTGGACCCTTGCTGTTTCTTGAATAGCACAAGATCATTTTCACTCCAGGACTTTGGCACTGGCTGTTCTTTGCTAGAATTCTCTTTTGCCAGAACTGTATTCGGCTCACTTCTTGCCATGCAAGTCTTAAGTGTCCTCTTCTAAGAGAGGTCTTCCTTGACCCCCTAACCCAAAAAGGCTTCCTTCTGCTGTTTTAAGCTCATCACAACAATTATCATTGTATTTGTTTTTTTATTGTCTGATTTCTGCCTCTCACATGTGAGCTCCCAGGGAGCTGGGATCTTGTGTGTGCTAATGATTGCTGTGTCCCTAGCATTTAGAAGGTGCTCAATAACGATTTGTTGAGTGAATCAATGGGTCACTAATATGTCTTCCCACCTACCCATCTGCCAAGCCACTCATTATTATTTTACCCATCTAACAATTAGGGTTGTCAGGATATAGAAACAGACTAGGTATTTCAACAGAGAGAATTTTATATAAGGATTGGTTGGAGGACTGAAAAAGAGAAAGGGAACATTGAAGTATCACGGTCAATCTAATTGGTGCCTTCTGGAACAGTACAGTACACAGGTCAAGTAACTAAACAGTGGCCTTGTCTTTGGGCCTACTGTTCTCCCCTCCTACACCTTGTTATCTTTCAGGTCGCAGATCAAATTGAATTTCCTCAGAGTGGTCATCCCTGAGGAACAGTTCTCCTTCATATAATTTATTCACAATTATGTGTATCTGTTCATTTGTTTAATGTCTGTTTGCCCAAGTGGTTTTATTAGATTAGGGGCCTAACTTAGGCCAGGTTTTCTAGAGAAGCAAAGCGAGTGAAACATGTATGTATACATGTATAAAGAGAAATTTATCATCAAGGAAATGGCTTACAAATTGTAGTCCCAGATCCCCAGTGGATGAGAGAGAGAGCCTTTCCCCTGTGTCCATTATATTGGATCTGGCCACACCCACAGGGAAGCAATTGATTGGTTGCTCATAGCCACTTACCATAAAGCTAACAGTCTGTATTAGGTTTCATCACCATGGGAATAAGCACATCTCAACTGCTAAACCTCTGGAAATCCTGGCCTAGTCAAGTTGACACAGAACTCTAACCATTACAGGGCCTTATCCAGTTTTTTCATTGTGGTTTACCCAGTATCAGTCATGCAGTCAGTGAATAGTAGCGGAGCGTTTCAGATTGAACTGTGTCCCCAGAAAATATGTATTGTAATTCCTAACTTCTATGCCTGTGGTTATAATCTCATTTGGTGAGGCAGGATTAGCCTATCTTGAGTCAAACTCTTTTGAGACATAAAAGAGATTAAACAGAGAAGCAGAGGTAGGATAAGACAGATGCTAAGATACATGAAGATCTCCAAGGAACCAGGCAGGAAGCAAAAGCTAAAGAGACAAGGGTCTCCCCCAGTGGCTCCTCAGAAACCCTATATAGGGTCGTTATGGGTCAGAACTGACTCAACAGCACTTAACAAAAATGATATGTATATGGAGTCCTAGTGTGGTACTATAAGAACTCTGGTAGCATAGTGGATATGACTTGGGCTGCTAACCTCAAGATCAGCAGTTTGAAACTAGCAGCTTCTCCATGGAGAAAGATGAGGTCTGCTCCGTAAATATTTCCAGCCTCGGAAACCCTATGCAAGGTCACTATGAGTCAGAACCAACTCCACGGCACCCAACCACCACCACCCATGTGGTGCTGTAGGGTAAAGCACTGGACTGCAAGGTCAGTTTGAACCACAGGTTGGTGGAAATTCAAACTCACCAGACACTC
>NW_006408608.1:4368607-4375745 GCF_000296735.1 Chrysochloris asiatica
AGACAAAGTCTAACCACTCTGGCTTCATTCTGGTTGTACTTCTTCCAACACAGATTTGTTTGTTCTTCCGGAAATCCATGTTACTTTTAATATTCTTCTACAAGACCATAATTCAAGTGCATCAATTCTCTGGTCCAAGTTTTACATGTGTATGAGGCGACTGAAAATACCATGGCTTGGGTCAGACACACTGATATCTTTGTTCTTGAACACTTAAAGAGTTCTTATGCAGCAGATTTACCTAAGGCAATATACATGGTTTGATTTCTTGACTGCTGCTTTCATGAGTGTTGGTTGTGGATCCAAGCAAAATGAAGTCTTTGACAACTTCAGTCTTTTCTCCATTTTTCATGATGCTATTTATTGGTCCAATTGTGAGGATCTATGTTTTCTTTAGATTGAGGTGCAATCCATATACTAAAGGCTTTTAGTCTCTGATTTTCATCAACAAGTATTTTAAGTCCTCTTCACTTCCAGGTTGCATTATCTGCATATTGCAGGTTGTTAATGAGTCTTCACTGGTTTTGTTCCTCTAGAGAACCCAACCTAAGAAAGTCGAGATGAGGACAAGGATGAGCTGAATCAGGTAATCAGGACAAGGATGGGCTGAATCAGGTAATGAGGAGGCTGTTTATGAGAGCAAAGCAGAAGAACTTCTGGTTGAGGAATCAGAAGATAGTAGCACAAGGCCTAGCCCCTGCTCTTGTGAGTGAAGTGGCCTTGCTTTTCTCTGAGCCTCAGGTTCCTCACCTGTACAATGGAGGCAATACTACTCTCCAAAACAGTTGAGAGGAAGAAATGAGATGCTGAAAAGGAAAGAGCTTTGTGGAGAACCAAAGTGGCCGACTAGGTAGATACACTACTCAGACCCTGTGCAACAAAGATTTGCTGTTGTTGCAAAGTGTTGTCAAGTCGGTTCCAATTCACAGCAACCCTGTATAGAGTTTCCAAAGAGTGGCTGGTAGGTTAGAACTTCCGACCTTGTGGTCCGCAGTCCAGTGCTTATCCTACAGCGCTACACCAGCAGTTATGAAACAGATTGTTGTTGTGATTAAGTGCCATTGAGTCGGTTCTCATTCATAACGATTTCTGAGGAGCAGCTGGTAGGTTTGAACTACTGACCTTGTGGTTTGCAATCCAATGCTGATCCTACAGTGCCACATTAGTAGTCCTGCAACAAAGATACGGGAGACTGAACAAAATACACACAGATGATAATTCTGGAACCCTGAGCTTCAGAGGAAAGGTGCCTGGAAGCCTAACATGGCAGCCTGCATCCTCTTCCATCTCCAGCCCAGGCCTCTGCTGTCTGGGAGTTCACAGCTGTTCCAGAGAGAGGTGGGCCCTGACAGTTCCACCTTGGCACCTGGATTTGAGCGGGTTCTGCTCCAGATACAAAAGAGCCCCGCAAAGTCAGAGCCGCCTGATCCTGCTTGAATTGGCCCAGCCCCATGGGGACTCTTTGGTCCTGACAGTCAAACACGTGGGCCTATAGGGACTCCATTTAGACCCTCTTCCATCTACCTCATGAGCTTCTAAATTAACAGAAGCCCCCTACCTCCCACCCCCCAGAGATTCTTCTCTCTGGATCCAGCACCTACACTGTTCCCCCCCACCCTTTCTTTTCTTCCATCTCCATCTTTTGTTGTTTTTCTTCTTCTCTCTCCCTCCCTTTTCTTTTTATGTTTTCTGCCTCTGCTTTTATTTTTCTTCCTTTCTCTGGTTTCTCTTTTCTCACTTCTTCCTCTTTCTGCTTTTTTCTTTTTCCTCTTCATCTTTCTTTACTACTCTGGTTTCTTTTTTCATCTTCCATCTCCCTGGTTTTGTTTAGTGCTTTTTTTCTTTCTCTGCCTTGTTTTTTTCTTTCTATAATTCTATTTTATTGTCCCTCTTGTATCTTCTTAGATAGTATATTCTGTTTTACTTACTAGTGCCTATTTTTTAAAAAAAACAAATTTTTCTCCATTATTTTCTTTTTTCGTGACTGTTTGCTTTGTTTTATTTTCTTGTGTGTGTGTGTGTTTTCTTCTTGCCTCACCTGAAAAAAGATAGAAACCATGACCACACAACACAGACACAACTTTACCCTCTGCAGCTCCATCCACTGAGCAAGAACCAATACCAGCTCCTATAAAAACTGATCAAGGAATTCTGGTAGTGCAATAGGTTACAAGTTGGGCTGCTAGCCTCAAGTTCAACAGTTCAAAACTACCAGCCACTCTGCAGAAAACAGATGAGCCTTTCTGCTCCTATAAAGATTTGTTACCATGGAAACCCTATACAGGGCCACTATGAGTTGGAACCAACTCCACAGCACATAACTATGACCATACCAACTGATTGGTGGTCAATACCAGTCAAACCCACCCTTAACTGAGCTGCATAAATGGCAAATGGAGAACGGGGCATACATATCTGTTCTCTAATAAAAGCAGCTTGAGAAAAACAAAAAGTTACCTATAAAGGAGAACCAATAAGATTAAACTCTGATTTCTCAGCAGAAACCATGCAGACAAGCAAACAGTGGAATGATATATACATAACTCTGAAAGAAAAAAAATTGCCAACTAATAATCATATAACCAGAAAATCTGTTCTTTTAAATAATGACCAAATAAGAATATTTTCAGATAAATAGAAAGTAAAGGAATTTGTAATAACCAACCAACTTAAAAAAAACACTAAAGAGTGTTCTGTGGACTGAGAACCAATAATAGCAGATAACAACTTGAGATTAGCAAACATAACACCATCCAAAATTCAATTCTGATATAGACGCATTTAAAGTAAAAAGAAACCACAAGACTGAAAATACATAACCAGAAATACTAATTTATAATGAAGATAACTACAAAGCAAAAAGAGGAAATAGTATAGATACAGAATTCCCAAAAGATGAGGAAGTCAGGTAAATTTCAAGATAATACAGTTTGTTTTAAACTGGGGAAGAAATGAACAAATCACACGGTAACCTCAAAGAAAATTAATACACCTTCACATCAAAATTAAAAAAAAGAAAATTCAGAAAGAATTTGTAAACATGAAAACAACAGGAATGAAGAAAATGAACAGAAAATCAACAACCAACATCTCTCTCAATGGAGAGAAACTGAGAGACCTCCCTTTGCAAACAGGAGCCAGACAAACATGCCCTTTATCACCACTCGTATTTAATATTGTGCTGGAAGCCTTAGCCAAAACCATAAAACAAGAAAGCAAAATTAAAGACATCCAAATTGGAAAAGAATAAGTAAAAATCTCTATTTGCAGATGACATGATAACTATATTTAGAAAATTCCAAAGACTCAGCAAGAAAGTTATTGGAACTCATTGAAAAATTCAGCAAAGTGGTAAGGGTACAAGATCAGCATACAAAAATCAGTTAGATTCTTTTATAGTAAGAAGAAATCTCTGAAAAGGAAATCAGGAAAACATATACCATTTGCAATAGTCACTCAGAATATGAAATATTGGGGAATGAATATAACCAGAGAAACAAAAGACCTCTACAAAGAAAACTACAAAACACTACTACAAGAAACCAAAAGAGAAAGACTTGTGGAAAGATGGCAAACGAGGCAGACACGTTATACAACGAAGGTATGGGAGACCAAATGAAACAGACACAGAGGAACTCTGAGCTTCAGAGGAAACGTTAGGGAAATGGATTGAATAACTACTGGGAGGAGAAGCTGAGCAGAGGTGACGAAAGAAGGAGACTGATTGGTGAAAAGATTGCCAGCCAGACATGGCACAGCTGTCTTGAACTTTTGTGAGAAGCTTTGGAGAAACATATGGCAGCCTGACAGCACAGATTTACATGGACAACAGGAAACGTGCAATTTCTTTCTGCTCCCCACAGTCCCCTGGATAACACCCCCACCCCCAGCACAGACTCTGCTCTCTCGGAGTTCTGAGGCGTGTGCTTTGAGCCAATGTGAGGCAGGTGCCCACTGCACCATCTTCGTGCCTGAATTCAGGTGGGCTCTGCTCCAGAGCTACAGAACCCACAGAGCCTTCAGGGCAGAATTAGACTAGCAGGAACCTTCATAATCAGCCAGCCTGCCCTCAGCTGCCCTCTGTTTCTGACAGACACTGAAACTAAACACTTCCATACACAATACCTATGCCAGTAGAAACTCCATCTAGAGCTGGGAACTTAGCCATCACATTCCTGGTCCACCCACCTTGTTAATTCCTTCATTGGCAGAAGCCCACCAGAGTTTTTTCACTTTGGGGTCCAACAACTGTTTTTGTTGCTGTTGTTGATTTTTTTCTTCTCTCTCTTCCATCCCTTGAGTTTTACTCTATCTCTATTTTTGTTTTTCTTCTGTTTCTCATTTTACCCTCTTCTTTTTTTCTCATTTGATTTCTCTTTGTTACTCTCTAATCTTTCTCTTTTCCATTTTCCTATAGTATGTTTGCTCTTCCTTTTATTTTCTCTCTTATTTTTCTCTTGTACAGCTCTACTTTCCTGTCCCACTTTTTGGACTCCTGGTGTGGTGCTGTAGGATCAGCACTGGACCGCAAACCTCAGGTTTAGCTGTTCAAACCCACCAGTTGCTCCTGGGAAATCCCATACAGTATTGGTTTGAGTCAGAACTGACTCGAACGACACTTAGCAACAACTTTCTCTTTTTAGTTATTCTTTTTTTCTTGTTGCTGCCCATTTTTGTTTATTTTTCTCCATTATATTTTTGTTGTTGTTGATTGCTTATTCCATTTTGTTTTCCTTTGTGTGTTTTCTCCTTTTGCCCTAACCAACAGGAAACAACAACCATGCCCACACTGCTCAATGACCACTATACCCTCTGCAGTTCCACACACTGGGCAAGAGCAAATACCAGCCTCTATGCCACCAGGTCAGCAATAGACATCTTTCAACACCAGCCAAACCCACCCTAAATTGAGCTGTACAAATGGCAAATGGGGTGCACACATTTCCATGTTCTAATCACACCCACCTGGAGACAATTGATGAGAGCCTAAGTACTTACCAAGATAAAATCATCAATTAAATACAAACACAATGACAACACAATGTCTCAGAGACAATAGAAGATTTTAGCTTACATGAAAACTCAAGAGAGAGTAGCTCAAACAAATGACCAAAATGTAGAGCCAGAAAATATATCTGAGCAAGAAAAGATAATGGAATCACCTGAGAAAGAATTCAAAAGAATGATGTAGACCTCATCAATAGATTGACAGAAAGTGAGAAGAAAGCAAGAAGGACACAGAAAAATTTTGAAGAATTTAGGAAAACACTACAAGAACAAACAAACAAAATAAAGGCAAATTTTGAAATAATACAAACCTGCAAATAGAAATCCAGAAGATTAATACTAAAATCTCAGATATGGACAATGCAATGAAAGAGGAAAGGAGTATATTTGAATGACTGGAAGGCCAAATTAGTGACCCTGGTGATAAATCTTTCATACTAGTAAGCTAGAAATACAATCTAAAAAAATAAGAAAGCCAGAGATGTATGTGGGACACCATGAAAAGGAATAACTTATGGGGGGTTAGAATTCCAGAACAGGAAGAGAAAATAACAATTATAGAGAAAATTGTTGAAGAGTTGCTGAAAGAAAACTACCCTAACATCATGAAATATGAGAAGATGACCATTCAAGAAGCTGAACAAATCCCAAACAGGATAGACCTCAAAAAAAATTACCAAGACATATCAATCAAATTTTCCAAAACCAAAGACAAGGAAAGAATCCTGAGAGCAGCTCAGGAAAAATGAAAAGTTACCTACAAAGGAGAACCAATAAGACTAAGCTCTGATTTCTCAGCAGAAACCATACAGGCAAGAAGACCATGGGATGACACGTATAAAACTCTGAAAGAAAAAAAATGAAAAAATGTCAACCAAGAATCATATACCCAGTAAAGCTGTTCCTCAACTGCACAGTGAAAAAAGATTTTTATAGTGTTCTTTGGTTGAGAACCAACAGCAGCAGACAAGAACTTCACATTAACATAGATGACAACACCACCAAGAACTCAATCCAAACATTGAAGGATCCAAAGTAAAACAAACCTACAAAACTGAAAACCGGGAACAGAGGTATCAGTTTATAATGGTCAACAACAAAGCAAAAAGAAGATATAGTGTAAAAGCAAAAAGAAGGTATACTGTAAACACAGAACTTCCAAATGGTGAGGAAGTCAAGTAGATTTCATGATAAAACAGGCTACTTTAAGCAGGGGAAAAAATGAATAAACTATAGTGTAACATCAAAGAAAATTGACATACCTTTATATCAAAATTAAAAAGAGGAATATCAGAAATATTTACTAAACATTAAAACAACAGTAATAAAGAAAATGAAAAGAAAGCCCACAAACAAAATGAATTCAGCACCGAAATTTATATGGAACAAAGAAACTAACAGCAAAATGATAGCAATCAAATCATACCTATTGATAATTATGTTGTTGTTAAGTGCCATGGAGTCAGTTCCGACTCATAGCGACCCTGCACAGGGTTTTGGAGGCTGTAAATCTTTACGGGAGCAGAATGCCTCATCTTTCTCCCAAGGAACCGCGGGTAGTTTCGAACTGCTGACCTTGCGGTTCACAGCCCAATTCGTAACCACTATGCTACCAGAGCTCCTTATTGATAATGATACTAAATGTAAATGGATTAAATGCACCAGTCAAGACAGAGAGAGAGAGCAGCACAATGGATACAAACTTTGGTACAGACATACAATGGCATACTACACAACACTGAAGAATAGTGATGAATCTGCAAAATACCTCATAACATGGATGAACCTGGAGGACCTTATGCTGAGTGAAATTAGTCAATCACAAAAGGACAAATATTGCACAAGACCAATGTTGCAAGAAGTTAAGAAAAGGTTTTCTTGCTAAAAGAAACATTCTATGATGGTTACCAGGGATGAGAGAAAAGGGAAAAATTATTCACTGGTTAGAGGGTAGAGACATGTTAACTTGGGTGATGGGGAAGGCAATATACAGCAAGAGGGGAAGTTGGCAAGAAAGAATGAAGGTAGTGGAAGTCACAGGGAGGATTGCAAGAGTTAAAATAGAGGTAAATACTGTTAACTGGTGGTTTATGGAGGGGGCTGCAGTCATTGTAATGACATGAAGTATATG
>NW_006408608.1:4378505-4379798 GCF_000296735.1 Chrysochloris asiatica
GAAAGATCTTTACAGCAAGAATCATTCCCACCCCCTCCATACACAGAGTAGACAGGGATGGGCAACTTGGACATTGGCTACCCAAAATGGGGTGCTACAAAGGCAAGAAGTGACTGGCTTACAAGCTTTCAAGAGGGAACCTAGATCCAGAGGGTACACGGGAAGGCAGAATCTCCACTGAGTAGTTTCCAATCTGTCTGGTCAGGGCTGATGAAAGGATTTGGGGATAAGACTCTTGTGGTACAATAGTGAATAATTGTTATCAGGACTGACTGTGAGGGTTGGACATGTAAAGGTAGACATTTTGTAACAAAAGGAGGGGAGTGATTGACTCTGCAGTCCAGGAGCAGAGGCCCCTGAGACCATCAAGGGAGAAGAGCGTAGTGTGTGACCCTACCCAGAGAAAGAGTGACACCAGAGATGGAGGCAGAGATGATGATGTCGAGATATGGAGCGACTGGGTACTCTGGACCAAGGGAGGGAGAGGGGCTCTGTGCTGATGTCCGGGGGGCAGGGGGAAGGGCAGGCTTGCAGAGTGTGCCCTTTGGATGTTTGATGAGGCATGGAGGGGATTGTAACCATGGCAATGAAACAAAATAAGTTAGGACGAATGTAAAGCTGGTGTTCTACCATGTAAACTGTCACATAATTCACAATAAAAACTTAAAATGTAACACAAAACAAACAAAAATGTAATGGTTGATGTTCAACCATTTAAGAAGCACCATATATTCAAGAGCCAATGACCCTGAAGGAAGAAGTCCAAGGTACATTGAAGGCATTGGCAAAGAACAAGGCACCAAGAATTGATGTACTGCAAATTGAAATCTTTCAGCAAACTCTTGAGTCATTTAAGGCACTCACTCATCTATGCCAAGAAATTTGGAAGTGACTTGAAGAGATCCAGTCAGTTTTTGTATTTGTGGCAATTCCAGAGAGAGGTAACCCAACAAAATGAGGAATACAGATATTCAAACAGTATCTTTGATATCTCATGCAAGTAAAATTTTACTGAAGGTAATACAGAAACACCTGCAACCATATATCAACAGAGAACTTCCAGAAGTTCAAGCCAGAGTCAGAGGAGGACACTGACATCAGATGGATCTTGGCTGAAAGCAGAGAATACCAGAAAGATGTTTACCTGTGCTTTATTGATTATGTAAAGGCTTTCGATTGTGTAGCTCATGACAAGCTACGGACAACATTGTGAAGTCTGAGTATTCCGAAACACTTAATTGTGCTCATGAGGAATCTGTACATAGACCAAGAGGCAGTTGTTCGAACAGAACA
>NW_006408608.1:4379903-4380904 GCF_000296735.1 Chrysochloris asiatica
CTGATGAAGATTAAAGAGCACAGCCTTCAGTATGAGTTGCATCTGATTGTAAAGAAAACAAGAATTTTCACCACTGAACCAATAAACAACATCCATATAAATGGAGAAAAGATTGAAGTTGTCATAAGATTTCATTTTGCATGGATCAACCATCAACACTCACTGAACCAGCAGTCAAGAAATCAAGCTACATATTGCATTAGGCAAGTCTACTGCACAAGACCTAGAGCTATAAAGAAGCAATGGAAAAACAGGGACAAATGCTTAGATGCTCTGATTCATTACATAAATACACTATCAAACAGCTGAAAACACACAAAGCACAGAAGACAAATAGATGACTGTTATTGATCTTAAGTGCCATCGAGTCATTTCAATTCATAGTGACCGGCTCATTATGCACAACAGAATGAAACACTGCCCAATCATGTTCCATCCTCACAATGGTTGTTAAGTTTGAACCCACTGCTGCTGCCACTGAGCCAATCCATCTCATTGGGAGGTCTTCCTCTTTTTCAATGATATTTCTTTTTATCTAGCATGACATCTTTCTCCAGGGATTGGTCTCTCCTAATAATATGCCTGAAATATGAGAAACAAATTCTGTCCATCCTGGATTCTAAGCAGCATCTGGCTGTACTTCTTCCAACACAGATTTGTTCTTCTATAGTTCCATGGTACTTTTAATATTCTCCAACACCATACCTCAAATGCATCAATTCTTCTGCAGTCTTCCTTATTTGCTATTGATAATACCATGGCTTGGATCAGGTATATTTTAGTCCTCAAACTGATATTTTTGCTCTTGAACACTTTGAAGAGGTCTTGTGAGGCAGATCTACCTAGTGCAATACATCATTTGATTTCTTGACTGCTGCTTTCATAAGTGTTGAAGGTTGATCTGAGCAAAATGAAGTATTTGACAACTTCAATCTTTTCTCCATTTATATGTGGTGTTGTTGTTTGGTGCCATCGAGTCGGTACCAACTCATAGCTACCCT
>NW_006408608.1:4381882-4388926 GCF_000296735.1 Chrysochloris asiatica
AACCCATACTGAAGGCTGTGGTCTCTGATCTTCATCAGTATTTTAAATCCTGTTTGCTTCCAACAAGCAAGGCTGTATCATCTGCATATCACAGATTGTTAATGAGTCTTTTTCCAATCCTAATGCCATGTTTTTCTTCATATAATCCAACTTCTCGGATTATTTGTTCAGCATACAGATCGAATAAATATGGTGAAGGAATACAACCCTGTCGCATACATTTCCTAATTTTAAGCATTCAGTATCCCCTTGTTCTGTTTGAACAACTGCCTCTTGGTATATGTATAGGTTCCTCGTGAGCAGAATTCAGTGTGGAGAACCAGTTTGAGGAGTTCCTGGAGATAGATGAGCAGTGAGTGCCCTGTGTTCTGGAGTTGTGCCTTGGGAGGCCTTCCTACTGGTGCCCTGTGCGCTCTGCTCAACAACTGGGTGGTGATGCGATAGGAGGCCCACAAGTTAGTGGTGGCCTGCTGAAAGCTCCTGCTTCATACCCTGGCCCACTTTTCCATCATTTTCCCATAACCTTGAAGGTGAGCACCACGAGGAGGGAGAAGATACCATGTAAAGAGGGAAATGGAGGCCAGAGACTGGTCAAAGAGGCTCCAGAATAGGCAAGTGAGCCTGGAAATCTAAAGAGGGAGGATTCCAGGGCTCACCCTGCGCACGGGATCGGGTTGAGACTTGGGTGGGGATGAATTTGGGTACTATGCTCCTACAGTCTTTCCTCATCCACTTCACCTGGGGCTTCCTGCTGCATCTCTTGGACGGGTACAATACAGCCCGTGGCTCGGCTACAGCTTCACTCGGGCACCTCTGTCTACCTTGCCCTGGGCGACCAAATGCTAGGAAGGTGCGAAACACCCAGAGAAGGCAGTGGGGAGTATATCTGAGGGGCAGTGCGGGAAGCCTGGGGTCTTTGTGGATTTGGCTGAGCCTGGCCAGGCACTGAGCCTTGCTGGAGGCGAGGTTTGACTGAAGGGCAAATTCTAAATCTGGGGACCCACTGAGCATGGCCCGGAGTGAGGTGCGATGAGCCGGTGGAGGGGGTGGGACCGGCTTCACTGGGTAAACAGGAAGGTGAATTTGGGGTGGCAGATGGCAGAGCTGTTTGGAGTAGGCGCAAAAGGGGCAGGCGTTAAAGGGGCAGGCGTTAAAGGGGCAGGGGCAGGCTCCGAGCATGGGGAGGGGATGAGTGGCGTAGAGTCCAGATCCAAGCGCCTTGCCAGACTCCGTGCCCTCTGCAACCCAGGGATAAGGCTTTTCGCGACGTGCTGGAGAACATCACCTTCAGCGTCAGTCAGACCTGGGTTGGAGCCCCGACCGATCGTAAATGGGGATACATGTTGTTGTTGTTAAGTGCCTTCGTGTCTTTTCCGACTCATAGCGACCCTGTATAGGGTTTCTGAGGAGCGCCTGGTGAGTTTGAACCGCCAACCTTATACCTCAAGCCGACCTTGCAATCCAGCGCATTGTCCACAGCACCACACCGGAACTCCGGGGATATATGGTGGTGGTGGTGGTGGTTATGCGTAGTGGCGTCGGTTCGATTTATAGCGACCCTATATAGGGTTTCTGAAGCTGTAAATCTTTATAGGAGCAGAAAGCCTCATCTTTCTCCTGTGGAATCGCTGGTAGTTTCAAAACTGCTGACCGACTGGTAACCACTATGCTACAAGAGCTCCGGGAGGGTATATGAGGGGGTTTCAAATACCGTTCATGGAAAAATTCCGTTAGTTTTTAATTCAGTTTTTCCACGAACTTTTAAAATCACTCTCGTACTGATTCCCTATGACGATAAACACTTAAGGTCCGCGGTTCGAGCCCGCTAGCCGCTCCGAGGAAGAAAGACAAGGCTTTCTGATCCCATAAAGATTTAAAGCCTCGGAAACCCTATGCAGGGTCTCTATGCATCGGAACCGACTCAATAGCCCTTAACAACAACTTCATAGGGTCGTTATAAAGATTCAGTGTCCAGCATTTACATATTACATAGGTGCTCACTGAATTCATATCAGTAATCATTATCCTGACCGCCTCCCTCCAGCTTTCCTCCAGATCTTTTCTCAGTAGTCCTACCTCTAACAAGGTCCCAAGTGCTAGGGGTTCGAATCCAAACCTCTATGGATTGGGGGTAAACGAACACCTCTCTGTATTTCGGTTTCTTCATCTGTAAACTGAGGATGGTACTGGACCCACCTCCGAGATGGTGTGGGCTCTGGGCTGCAAGATCGGTTTGACCTGCAAGGTCGGTGGTTCAAGCTCACCAGTCACTCCTTGAAAACATAAGTCGCTATGAGTCGGAACCAACTCTCTGGCACTTAACAACAACAGAGATGTTGTAAGGATTAAATGAGTTAATATCAGGAAAGGCCCCAGAATAGTGCCTCCTTGCATATGGTAAGCGCTGCATTAAAGAAGCCCGCTGGGGCAGTCTTTCTCTTCCCACAACGTAGTTTTCTTCCTGAGCCTCATCTCCTGGCAGTTGTTCTGGCTGCTAAATTAACGCGCGAAAGCTACCTGGCCATGCTTGCGTTGGCTAACAAATCCCAGGCGCTGCACTGGGTCAGCACGCCACGCCCACCCTGACCCCACCCATACACAGAGCTGACCACGCCCCTCCGACTTACGCTCCGCCTCTCTGCCCAGTCCTCTTGTTTTGCCTTGTCCCGCGAACGTTGATGGGCGGGAGTCTCTCTAGTTTCCCTTGGCCCCGCCTTCGACGATCCCCGCCCACTCACGCCCCTTCTTTTTGAGTTACACCCGGAGCTCGTGTGTGGGGGGTGGGGTGGGAGGTGGGGTGGGGAGGCGGGGCGTGTCTGCTTTTGCCCTAGCCGTGCAAGGCGCTATCCCTGGAACCCCGGAGGCTGGGGCGAGTGAGGAGGAACTGCCCTCTCAGGACCACTGCAGCTCCTCAGGATGCTTCTTCCGCAGAGGGCCTGTTTTCCAGAGAGGGGTGTGGGCAGTGCCTTCGCCAGCATCCCAAGGCCGGCACCGAGCGCTGGGATGAAAGAGTTGGCGTTCTCTGGAGACCTCTAGTTTGCCGTCTTCTCCCTCTCCATGTTCCCCGTCCCCTATCCTCTGCAATGATAACAATAGGCCTGCTTCTACGCCTGTGTGCCACCTCCCCATGGACGCCTGGTCCCCACCCACGCTGTGCCAGGTCTCCTCCCGATGTGGTACTGTCCTAGGGGCGGAAGTGAAATGAGGGTGAGAGGGAAAATCACTCTGAACAGAACGGTCACCAGATGGTGGCTAAAAGACCTGCACTGAAGGAGAATTCATTGGTGCCTGAGTCCTGAACCCCAGTCCTGTTCAGTCATCAAGGTATTATTAGTGTTTGAATAATAATGACAGGGTTTAATTAGTCAGCTGACACCTCCCAAGGGACTTTCACACACTTCACTGGGCCCTCCCAAATGCCTGGTGTAGGAGGACTATGGAGCAGACCTGGGCAATTTATTTAACCCCTTGAACTTCTATTCAATCATCTATACACTAGGCATTATTGAGCTCCTAAGAGATTTAAATGGGATGCTGTTTCTAAGTGCCTTCAAGTCGACTCAGCAACCCTCTATAGGGTTTCTAAGGATTTTGCACTGCCAAGTTTGCAGATAAGCAATCCAGTGCTTAACAACAGCACCACACTAGGACAATGCCCATGAAGTTACCTGTATACACGTCAGTGATCAGTGTTCTTATCTGTAAAGTGGGTGTAAGAACAGAATCCTAGGGTGAAGTGTTGAGAACAGTGCCTGCCTGGTACATAGTGCTTGCTCAGTAACAGTTATTAGCAACATGAGTATTAATATTTGTATACTAAAGAAACTCATTGCCATTGCTTCAATTCCTATAGGATAGGGCTTCCAAGGCTATGACCGTTATGGAAGCAGACTGCCAAGTGAGCGCTGAGCAGTTTCCAAATGCTGAACTCACAGACAGGGTGGGGGACTTGAGATGACTACATGCTGGGCACACAGAGGCTGGCTTTCAATTTTGGCTATTTAAACTGGTTTATAGTGGTTACGAATCGGGCTGCGAACCTTGAGGTCAACGGTTCGAAACTACCAGGCGCTCCGTGGGAGAAAGATGAGGCTTTCTACTCCCGTAAAGATTTATACCCTCGGAAACCCTGTACAGGGTCGCTATGGGTCGGAACCAACTCGACGGCACTTAACAACAACAACAACAACAATTGAGAGCTCAACTCAAGGTCAGCAGTTGGAAACTACCAGCTGTTCCGTGGGAGAAAGATGAGGCTTTCTGCTCCTGTAAAGATTTGCAGCCTCTGAAACCCTGTGCAGGGTCTCTATGAGTCGGAACTGACTCCACTGTACTTAACAATAACAACAAATCCAGGGCTCAGAGAAAAAGAGGAAGACCCCCATCGAGATGGATTGGCAAAGTGGCAGGCAGCATCAATGGGCTCAAGCGCGGTAACAATTGTGAGGTTGGTCCAGGATTGGACACTGTTTCATTCTGCTGCGCATAAGGTTGCTATGAGTCGATACTGACTCGATGGCACCTAACAATAACAACAACCATCGAGGGCTCACTTGGTGTGGAGTAGAGTCTGGGAAGGATTCCTGGAAGAGGCCGTTGGAGAGGATGTTCCAGGCAGCAAGGGATGACCCATCAAAAAGGGTAATGATGCTAAGGGGAGCGGGGAAGTGTTGCTCATGATGATGTCAGATGCTGAGCATCACCTACTTTCACATTTTCCGTTTCCCAAACGTAGAGTGTTCGCATTTCACAGATGCTCCCAGAGGGAGCTGAGGACCTTCCAGAAGTCCAAGGCTTAGGAGGGTCTCTGTGAACCTCCCAAGGATGCTCCACAATCCCAAGAAGGCCCCTGAGCCTGTCTCACATTTAAGAAGCTCCAGAAGGGGTTGGGGGCTGTCTCTTATGAGAAGCAGTGCCCCTCCCATCTAGAGGACCAAAGTCTGGGGTCCTTCGAACCTCTCCTAGGCACAGGACTCCCATTGTTCCAGCCCCCCTCTCGCACCTCAGACTGGTCAAACCGGTTCTGAAGAAGGGGGGCGGGGAGCAGACACGTTGGGACAGCCGCCTGCCTGCCTGCAAGCTTCCCTCCGCCTTCGCCTCCCCCCTCCCTGCCCCACACAATACCCAGGCGCTTCCATTGCCTGTCTCAGGGGCCACATTGACATCGCCCCCTGAGGATCTGGCTGCAGCCTTAAAGCCCCCAGGGTGGCCTGGACGGTGCCGGCAGCTAGACGGAGCTCCCTGGCTGAGGTAGGGCCCCCAACCTGGTACCAACGGCCCCATTCTCCTCCCACCAATCTTCTCCGAGAGTCCTTTGTGCAGTCTGCCTGGCCCCTGATGCTGGCCCCCACCCACTCATGGTCTCCGGGGCTCTGCAGGCTACTTAGTCTGAGTGCTCTCTCCAGTTATGATCTTCCTTGAGGGACTTAGCAGGGTCTCTACTCCTTCTGGCTGCAGAGGGACACCAGGGAGGGGGCAGGGGAAAAGCTGGGCCCAGGAGGCCAGAGGCACTTTTCTTGGACCATGGTAGTGTCCAGGGACCCTCTCTGCCAGCTTTGCAAAGTGGGCTCAATATTGTTTGTGAATTTCAGTGCCCACTAGGGAAGATCCTACTTGGCCCCTCCCCATTCTTTTCAGCCTGCAGACACTTCATTGACACAGGTTTCCTAGAGGGCACAGCTGGAACGGCCTTAGAGGTCACTTTACAGATGGGACTTAGGGGCCCAGGGAAGAGCTATGACTTCTGAAGCCCTCACAGGTGGCCAGGGTCAGCACTGGGCCTTGAACCTGGGCAGGGTTTCCCCTGTGTAATAGGCATTAATCTCTATCCTGTGGCCATGTCCTGGGTAGACAATGTCTCTGCTATCCTAGGCCAGTCCTCTCTCCGAGGTTTTGTTTTTATTCCCTAGCAGAGATGAGCGGTGCACGGAGCACAATGTGAACACAGCTCTGCCCTTGATCTCCAACACAGGCGTTGGGTTGACCACATCCCTGGAGCACCACAGGGCTGCATCCTGGTTAGATGGTTCATTCTCAATGCCCCTTGATTTGGATAGAGGTGGGCACTGATCCCCAGAGATATTTCCTCACAGGAACCTGCCTACCTCCCAGAAAGTCTCCCACCCTCACTTGTTAACTGTCTCCTTTGAGGCTTTGAATTGAGGGTACTCATGCCCCAAAGGCTCAATGTTTTCCCATAACAGACACAGGTGGAGAGGAGACACTGCTCTCCACAGCTTTGAAAACACAAGTGGAGAGAATCTCCTAGAATGCAAGAGAGGGCACATGTGCATGCTTGCACATATATGTGTACAGAAGAAACTGGAACTGCTGTAAGGAGGACTTCTGAATTCTGGAAAGAGATCTGTTTAGCAAGAGACTCTTTATTTCTTTCCACATGCTCATACAAAGAAGTGTGTGTCTCATCCTCACTGCTTCACTTTCCTCATCTATAGAATGGGCCAAGTCATTCCTCTGACTAGAGAAATACTCATTCTGATAATTATCTACTACTCAGAAAAATGACTATCAATGACAAAGTTTTTTCTAAGTGCTAGATACTCTACTTGCATTATCATTAATTTTCACATTAACATTTTGTGATCTATTTACCAGAAGAGGAAACTGAATGGAAACCTGGATGTGGTCAGACTCGAGGGACAGATACTTGGGATACCAGCTAGAGCTGCCCTGTCAAGAGGGTCTGCAGGGGTAAGGGGTAACTGCCCCTTAGGAACCACTCTTTCCCCTAGGCATGGGGTGGAGAGAGTAGGTAGAAGCAGTTTCAGAAAGAGTAGGGCCCAGCCACAGACCCAGTTGTTCCCACTGAGTCCTCCCCTCCCTTTCCTATGGTCATTGATACTGTCATTGTCTCTCTTAGGCCAAGGCTCTCTCTCTGTATATCTTGGTGTCCCTGAGTATGTCAGCCATGAAACAGCTAGCTATCACCTCCTTCAGGAAACCTTCCTGGGATGCCCAGTACCTTACTCTGATGGTTCCTCTGACTTGGTACTTGCCAATCTGGATTGTTACTAGTTTCACTTT
>NW_006408608.1:4389026-4402986 GCF_000296735.1 Chrysochloris asiatica
CTCCTTGGAAACCTATACAGGGTCACTATGATTTGGAACCAACTTGATTGCACTTAACAACAACTAGACTGGCAGCCCCTGGGGGCAGGAAATAATTGTCCATTTGTCTCTCTAGTTTTCTCTTGCTTTCATATTTTGCGCTGTCTCTGAGTATTTGGTCTGTTGGAAATTGTCAGTGTCTTTCTGTGTTTCCATCTCTGAGTCCCTGAGTGTCTTGGTGTCTGTGGTTTTTCTGTTTTTTTACTGTTTTGGGGTCTCCGTTTCTGAGTTGCTTTCAAAAGAGTTTCCATTGCTCTGGTCTCTTTCTCCTGGGTTTGCTAGCTGTGTCAGGCTGGGCACTGCCCCTTGACTCTGGGGGGTCCTTGCTGCTAAGCCTGCCCACAGCCAGGCCAGGCTAGGGCAGGCCCCCGCCCAGCCCGCCACCCGCTCCCTCCCTCCTTCCCTCCTGCTTGCCTCACCACAGGGTTTGATGAATCAAACTCTTTGTCTGGGTGGGATCTCCCCCAGCCAGCTGGGCTTCCCCCAGCAACTGAACAGCATCAGCAGAGGGCCTCCGGCTGGAGAGGTGAGGAGCTGTCAGAGGGTAGTCAGTGGAGGGCCGTTGGGCAAGGCCTATGGGGCTCAGATCCCTCACATCATGAGGAAGTCTGTCTTGAGGCTCCGGCAGTCTCTCTCCTCCAGGGATGACTTTCTATCCAGAGATGACCCCTTCAGCCTGGCAGGGTCTTAGTGCTAGGAGTTAAGATGGGGAAGAACCCTCCTCTTACTCCACACTGGGGGACTGGAGCACCTCCCTGCCCTTCTCCTGGGAGAGCCTAGCCTGATCTGGGTGGTGGCCCGCCTGCCAGTCTGTGACTCTCCCAGCCAGCTTGGCATGGGTGTGGGCACCATGAGTGCTGAAAGCTGCAACTTTGAGCATATGATGGGTGGGGCGGGAGGTGGGTGGGAGAAGTGGGGGACTCCCGGGTCAGAGTGAAGCAAGGTCTTCTGGACCTTTATGTTTGTGTCTGCAGTCCAGTGTGTAAGGACGCGTGAGTGGATGTGTAAATATCTAATGGGTCAGCATGTGTTTGTGAGTAAGTATCTCTGTATGAATATTCATGTTGTTAAGTGCCGTCCAGTCGGTTCCAACTCATAGTGACCCTGCATAGGGTGTCCAAGGAGCAGTGGTGTGAATGTGTGAATCTGTGAATTTAAAAAGTCTGAGTCCATCTATGATAGTGTATATGTCAGTGTGTGTGTGTGCACACTTGGGAGAAAACATATACCATCTATGATAGTGTATAATGTCAGTGTGTGTGTGTGTGTGCACACTTGGGAGAAAACATATACCATCTATGATAGTGTATAATGTCAGTGTGTGTGTGTGTGCTTGGGAGAAAACATATAAAACATGGATTTTTATCTGACAATGTTTGCCTCTGATCGTCTGTCAGTATTTGTTAGAGAACATGAGAATCATAGGTGCAGTGTGGAGGTGAGGAACTAGACTGTCTGGCTTTGAATCCTGGCTTTTTACCAAATAACAAACTTTCTGAACCTTACTTTTCTCAACTACAAAATGGGAATAATGACAGCATCTGGCCATAGGATTGTTAATAGGGATTCAGTGAGGTAGTATGTATAAAGCACTTGGCATGTCACTCAGTTCCCAGTAAGTATTAGCTATTACTATGTAATTAGGTGTGTGGATGTGCCTGCACAGATGTGTAGACACATGTGTACACAGGCCATGTCCAAGCCTCCAGGACATGGTGGCTGTCTGGCCAGCTCTGCTGTCCTGTGTCTGGCTCTGATACTCTTTCCCCTGCAGGACCAGGTGGGTGGCAGAGCAAAGGAGGAATGGATTGTGGGCCACCTGCCACCCTCCAACCCCACCTTGCTGAGCCACCTCGCCCTCCTCGCCGCCCAGTGGCTGTGTGTCAGCAGGAAAGTCTGTCCTTTGTGGAGCTGCCCACTCTGCAGCCCCCAAGCCCTGTGTGTCTGGATCTCTTTCCTGTTGCTTCAGAGGAGTTGCAGGCTCCCGGTAGCCGATGGTCCTTGGGGACCCCTGCCCCTCTCCAAGGACTGCTATGGCCACTGTCTCCAGAAGGTCCAGACACCGAGATCTCCCCCAGTGGGGGGATGCGACCCAGCAGGGCTGGCAGCTGGCCTCACTGTCCCAGTGCCCAGCCCCCAGCTCTAGAGGGACCCTGGAATCCTCAGCACCTACAACCACAGCGCCGGGCCAGCCATGGCTCGGAGAAGAAGTCAGCCTGTGAGTCATTCTGGTGGGGAACAGTGGGGCAGATGGGGAAGGGTTGGGTGGCTCTTCTAGGGCACTTTAAGTCACAGAATTCCCAAACCATCAGGATAAGTGGTAGATTTTAATAATCAGGGAACTCGGGCTCAGGAAAGGTGAGTGATTTGTCTAAGGTTAGACAGTGAGGGGCTTCCTAGCACTCTGGCCTCTCTGCCCACTGTAGTCTGGGCACTGTGCTCTTTCTTTCCACTCCTCTTGTATACCCTGATACAGGCAAACCCCCAAAACATTGGCCTTTCCCTTGGACAGAGTGCCCCAATCGCCCTCAGATGCTCAGACCACAGGGCAGCAGCAGGGAGGAGCTTGGGAGAGACCCCAATGGGTGCCAGCTGTGTCCCGGCCCTCACCCACTGCAGGGCGCAAGATGCGGGTTTATCAGCGTGAAGAGACCTCCAGCACCGAGGCCCATGCTGTCTTCCTGGAGCCTGGCCAGGATGAAAGGGCGCAGGCTCTGGGTCCAGAGGAGTCTAGGCCACTGGAGCTGTCCGGGCCCACCAGACTGGGCCTCGAGGGGCCTGAGCGGAGGCGCTTCTCAGCCTCTGAGCTCATGAATCGGCTGCACTCTTCCCTTCGCTTAGGGCGGAATTCAGCCACCAGAGCTCTGGCTGCTGGGCCCAGCACCTGCCTAGCCCGGGAAGGTACCAGCTCTTCCTTTGGGGACCTGAGTAACCCAGAGGGCAGCATGTGGGGTACCTGGTCAGTGGGGTGTGGCACCCCTGTGCACAATGCCACTCTCTACAGACCACCAACCCTCAGTTCTCGCCCTCCTCAGGGAAAGTGTCTGCAAGGGAGTCTCGTGGTGTCAATGGCATGGTGCTGCCAGCCCCAGCTGACCCTAGTGAGGGCCCCGGCGTCTGGTCTGAGCCCAGGTACCACCTCACTCTGGGGTTCAGGGCCCAAGCTGGTCAGGCGAAAAGCGCCCTAATGAAGTCTTTTTCCCAGGTTGGATTTACAGGAAGAGCCGGCTCTGGGCTATAGGTGCTCCAGCGAGAGGCGCCAATCTCGGTTCCTCCTTAACTGTACGTGGCAGGGGGTAGTAACAGAGGGTGGGGGGGCATGGATGAAAGGGCTGGGGGGAATTGTGGAATTGGGAAACTGGGGTTTGAATTGCCAGAGGAAGTAGGGATCATGTGTGGATCCGCAGCGCAGTGGTTAAGTGCTTAGCTGCTAACTCACAGGGACCCACTAGCTGCTCTATGGGAGAAAGATGTGGCAGTAAGCTTCAATAAAAATTGTTATTGCTGTGTTAGTGTTGTCTAGTCGGTTCTAGACTCAGTGACCCTGCATAAGGTTTCCAAGGAGCAGCTGGTGAGTTTGAACCGCGGGCCTTGTGGTTCAAACTTTGCCGTCCAGTGCTTTATCCCACATCAGGACTCCTTGGAAACCCTATGGGATAGTTCTACAGGGTCACAGAAGTCAAAATTTATGCAGAGTGTTGGGTATGAATACGACTAGGGATTATGTGGGAATTCTGTTAAGCACGGTAGCCAAAAAGTTGGCTGTTCAAACCTACACAGAAGAACTTCGGGGTAGAAACCCGGCGATGGGTTTTTTGAGCGGTTCAGCCTTACCCTATTGTTGTTGTTGTGAAGTGCCATTGAGTCGGTTCTAACTCATAGCGACCCTGTATAGGCTTTCCAAGGAGCGGCTGGTGAGTTTGAACCTTTGGGTCTGGTGCATTAACCTACAGAGCCACACCAGGGCTCTGAAAACCCTAGGGAGCAGTTCTATTCTGCACACATGGGGTTATCATGAGTCAGAATCAACTTCGCAGCCACTAACAAGTACAGGCGCTGCCACGCAGTTGGTCCTCTGTGTTTATGGAATGAATGAGTGCGTGAATGACTGAAATCACTGTGTCCTGACCTCGGCTCTCCCCCTCCCCCGCCAGCCATCCTCTACCAGGAATACAGCGACGTGGCCAGCGCCCGCGAGCTGCGGCGGCAGCAGCGCGAAGAGGAGGGCCCGGGAGAAGAGGCGGAGAGCGCGGAGGAGGGGCCCGGGCCGCCGCGCGCCAATCTCTCCCCCAGCAGCTCCTTCCGGGCGCAGCGCTCGGCGCGCGGCTCCACCTTCTCGCTGTGGCAAGACATCCCCGACGTGCGCGGCAGCGGCGTCCTAGCCACGCTAAGCTTGCGCGACTGTAAACTGCAGGAGGTGGGCACTTGGACCCAGTAGGGTGGGGCCTCAAGGGGCGGGGCCCAATGCTTCAAGAGGAGATCTTCTTGCCCGGAGGAGGCGGGGCAGAGAGGGGGCAGGGCTAGGAGTTCTAGAAACTGCGGGGCGGTGGTCCAGAGGCTTAGCTGCGGCTCCGGACCTGCAAACTACAGGAGGTGGGAATGGGAACCAAAGAAGAAAACGGAGCCATAAAAGGAGCGGGGCTGACGGGGGCTGTCAAAGTGGAGGGTGGGCTTTAGAACCTGACAAGATGAGGCAAGTGGAAACGAGGACACAAGAGGGGCAGAGCCATCAGGAGAATAAAGGCAGGGTGGGCTCTGGAACAGGCAGGGTCAAGAACATGGGTAGGGGCAGTGGGGTGGAGCTAATGGAAGGGCGTTCCACAGTTGAGGCAGGGGCTTGGAGATGAGCTAACTAGGAGCTGTCCAGGAGCTTGATGGTACGGGACTAGAAGAAGAAGGGGTGGAATAGGAGGCTTTAAGAGGACTTGTGACGGGCCCTGTAGGATCAGCACTAGACTGCGAACCACAAGGTCAGCAATTCACACCCACCAGCTGCTTCTCAGAAACTATACAGGGTCGCTATGAATCGGAACCGACTCGCCAGAACTTAACAACAACCTCAACCAAAGCTTTGGTGGCTCTGTAGGATAAGCACTGGACTGCTAACCACAGGGTCAGCAGTTCAAACCTGCCAGCGGCTCCTCGGGAGAAAGATGAAATTGTCTTCTCCCATAAAGATTTACGGTCTAGGAAATCCTACAGAGGGTCCCTAAGAGTTGAACTTGACTAGATGACAGTGTATTTATTTGATAGTGGGTTTGAGGAGCCATGGTGGTGCAGTGGTTAAAATGCTCAGTTGCTAACCAAAAGGTTGGTGGTTGGAACCTACACCCACTCCAGGGATAAACGATTTTCAGCCTTGGAAACCCTACGAGCAGCTTTACTCTGTTGTGTAGGGTCACTTTGGGTGGGAACTGATTCCACAGCTGTGTTTTGGGGTTCTTTAGATGGGCTTGGACTACAGTCAGTGTGAGGGCAGTGGGTCCCCTGATGAGTTCCTCATGAAACTGAAGTTGTTGTAATCATCCAGAGGAATAAGGCTAAAGAAAGAGCCAGGATAGATTGCGGCTGTGCCCAAGGAGGTGGTGTCCAGGACCTGGGGGTGGCAGATGTGAGGCCAGGCATCTTGGATGGGGCTGATCTGGCTGCTTTAGCCCTGCTTCCATCTTCCTCTCAGGCCAAGTTTGAGCTGATCACCTCCGAGGCCTCATACATCCACAGTCTGTCAGTGGCTGTGGGTCACTTCTTAGGTTCTGCCGAGCTGAGTGAGTGTCTGGGGGCACAAGACAAGCAGTGGTTGTTCTCCAAACTACCAGAAGTCAAGAGCACCAGCGAGAGGTGAGGGAGTAGGCTAGCCTGGCTGGTGGCAGAGGCTGAGCCTGGGGCTGGCAGAACTCCCAGTCCAGCATCATTGCCCTGCCCCTGACCACTCGCTGACCTCTCAGGTTCCTGCAGCAGCTGGAGCAGCGTCTGGAGGCAGATGTGCTGCGCTTCAGTGTGTGCGATGTGGTCTTGCACCACTGCCCAGCCTTCCGCCGAGTCTACCTGCCCTATGTCACCAACCAGGCCTACCAGGAGCGCACTTACCAGCGTCTGCTGTAGGGACTCGGGACTCTGGAGGGGGGAGGCAGGCAGGGGGTCCCAGGTAGGGGTAGGTGCAAAAGACTGGATGTGGAAAGATGACTCGGGAAGTGGGGCCTGAGAGGGAAGTGTGCCTCTAGGATCATTCATCTCTGAGGGGCAGAAAGAAGGTGCTGGTAAGCACCTGAAGAAATGAAGGAGTGGTCAGGGTCCTGGGTCCACCTGTGACCCTAGACCCCTCCCATTTTTCAGTCTGGAGAACCCCAAATTCCCTGGCATCCTGGCTCGCCTGGAGGAGTCTCCTGTGTGCCAGCGTCTGCCCCTTACCTCTTTCCTTATACTGCCCTTCCAGAGGATTACCCGCCTGAAAATGCTGGTAGAGGTACCTAGTGGGCACCAGGTTGTGGGTGAGGGATGAGTCAACGAGGTGTTATTGCGATCCCCATAGCCCCTTCTGGAAATCCTTGGTGGGTAAGGTCATTGGAAGGACTCATCCTGCTTCATTGTGCTGACCCCACCCTCCAGAACATTCTGAAGCGGACGGCACAGGGCTCTGAAGATGAAGACATGGCCACCAAGGCCTTCAACGCACTTAAAGAGGTGAGCTTGGCAGGGATGAGCCTCCCCAAACCAGTTGCTATTGAATCAACTTGGACTCATGATGACCCAATACGATAGAGTAGAACTGTTGCTAATACAATTAGCGTTTCCAAGACTGTGAAATTTACAGAAGCAGACTATTATGTCTTTCTCCCTCACAGTAGCTGATGGGTTCAAACCATCTACCTTTCAGTTAGCAGCTGTGACTCTGGGAGGGACTGTATGGACAGATAATCAACTACTTCACCACCAGGGCACCTCTCCCTGAACCCTGTTGTTAAGTGCTGTCGAGTCACTTCTGACTCAGAGCGATGCTGTATAGGGTGGGTTTGAACCACTGACCTTGGGGTTAGGAGTCCAGTGCTTATCTTACTGTGCCACACTAGGACTCTATAAGAGTCTCCAGCCTTCCCAGTCTCTGGTCCCCCACTAGGAATCTGAGGCTGAGCTTAGGGAGCCAGGCTGGGGCCTGCAGGTGACCGATCCATCCACGGTCTCCCCAGCTAGTGCAAGAATGTAACGCCAGTGTGCAGTCCATGAAGAGAACAGAGGAGCTCATTCACCTCAGCAAGAAGATCCACTTTGAGGGCAAGGTGTGTACTCCGTCTTTTGGCTTCTCCTCCCCGAGGGGGAACAGGACAGTTCCTTACTGCCCACACCCTCCCATCCCTGTCCTGGGCTCTCTGCTCTGGTGCCCCAGGGCCTAACCTGCCCTCTCCTCTGGCCTACCCCCAGATCTTCCCGCTGATCTCTCAGGCTCGCTGGCTGGTTCGGCATGGGGAGCTGGTGGAGCTGGCCCCACTGCCCGCAGCGCCCCCTGCCAAGCTGAAGCTGTCCAGCAAGGCAGTCTACCTACACCTCTTCAATGATTGCTTGCTGCTCTCCAGGAGGAAGGAGTGAGTTGGGGCAGGTGGGGGAGTAGGTGGGTCCGAGTCACACTCTCTTCTTCCCCACCAATGGTCTCACAACCAGTCTATCACTGGACCCAGGAACCTCACCCTGTGCTGCCAGGATACCCTGAGGCTTGGAGATGAGACTCGAGGGCTGGATCTTGTGTGTGGGGGGGAAGGGTGTGCCATGAAGTCACTTATGATTCATAGTGATCCTGTATATGGTTTCCGAAGTTGTAAGTCTTTACAGGAGCAGAAAGCGTCATCTTTCTCCCGTGGAACTGCTGGTAGTTTTGAACTGCTGACTTGAGATTTGCAGCTCAACTCGTAACCACTATGCTACCAGAGCTCCTGTCTTAGGAGAACTTAAAACTCTCAGCTTAGAGCTTGAGCCAGAGATTCAGAGACAGCTCTGTCCTGAGTAATTACAAAAATGGCCAGCATTTATTGAACACCTATTTTGTGTCAGGCATGATGTATGGATGATTTCCTTTAATCTTCCAAACACCTGTCTGGTAAGTAGGTTCCTTGTTATTCTCAAGATCACAGAGCTAGTAGGAAGAGGAACCAGAAACAGACTAGGTGTACCTGAGGCCTGATCCCAGACTTTTAACCACTGCACTATCCTGTTTTCCACCTGTAAAATAGAGCTTACTACATAAGACTACTGAGAAATTCCTTATGATAGTAACACAAGAAAAGAGCTTATCGTGAGAACTCATTCAGTGTTGTTGTTGTTAAGTCCTGGTTCCGACTCATAGCAATCCCATATGGGGTTTCCAAGAAGTGACTAGTGTGTTGAACTAATTCTGTGGTTAGCAGTCTTGTGCTTATCCTACAGCACTACACACTCAGTGCTAACTATGATTATTATAAGTGAGGGATGAGGGAAGAGACTTCCTGGATGGGATGAGGACACCTTATGCTATGGGAAGACTTCATTTCTGATTTATTCATTTCAATATGCTGTCACTGAATCCCTGCTCTCTACCAGGCTCTCTGCTGGATGCTGTAGATATAAAGATGAATAGAACTTATTATTCTGCGCCCAGGAGCGCTCAGACCAGTGAACACACATTCTGATTGCCACATGATCAGGGATGGAAGGATATAATGGTACTGTGGCAGCCCCTAGTGTAGAGTAAGAATTAGTCAAAGTTTATAGAGGAGGAATATATGCACTGGGTTTTGAAGGATGAGTAGGAGTTTTTCAGGTAGAG
Source organism: Chrysochloris asiatica (assembly GCF_000296735.1). Lineage (NCBI taxonomy): Eukaryota > Metazoa > Chordata > Mammalia > Afrosoricida > Chrysochloridae > Chrysochloris > Chrysochloris asiatica. The sequence continues at coordinate 4,397,857 of NW_006408608.1, forward strand.
AAGGTAGTTGAGGGGTATAGCAAGATCGTGATAGGATATACGAACAGAGCATGATTGAGAAATGATGAGGCCTAAGTATGTAGAGAGGAAATATAGGAAGGGAAGTTGGAATGCTGCAGGTCATGATAGAGCAATTTGGACTTAGTCTGAGGGTGGTAGGAAGTCATAGAGAGTTAAGCAGAGGCTTGTTTGGAGGATGAATTGGAGTGGAAGAGACTAAAGGCTCTTGCTGTTTTCCTGGTGAGAGTAGATGAAGTGTTCAGTTCCAGAAGTAGAAGGAGACTTGGGATAAATGGATTTCAGGAACAAAAAGGAGGTAAATAGCATGTGGCTATTGATTGAGTATGGGGTCAGGAGGAGGGAAGAGATAAGCATGGCAACTGTGTTTCATCTTGGGCAACATGATGGGGTCTTTTCCTGATATGGAGAATAAAGAAGGGAAATACTGAGTTCTGCTGTGAAGAAGGAACCTGTGAAATATGTTCATCAACCCATCTGTCCCATAAGTGCTTGTTGAGCCCACATGTAGACCAACCAGTGTCAGACAGTGGGATACAGAGGCAAGCAAGACCAAGTTCATCCTTCATGGAGTTTATATACAAGTTAGGGAGACAAATACTAAGCTGCAACAAAGCCTTATCCAGTAGAGTGGTCCAGGTAGCTGTTTAGCACTAGTTTGGGGGGAGAGAGAGATTCAGAGGGAAGTTGAAAGTATGCCTGGAGCCAGAGAGTGGTTCCACCACCTTCCACGTCTGTCAGGGAATTGGCAGAATAGAGCTCCCAATTCTTTTTGGAGACTTGGCTGGCCACCACAGAGACCAGTGCCCTGAGCAGCCAAGTTTCCCTGGAAAAGGTGCCAGAGGGACAGACAACTCAGCTTCCTTCCTTCCAGTCAGACTCACCTTATCCTGAGGGTGGGGGCTGAGGGTCCGGACACGGGCCAGGCTGACCTCCTCTCTGCTGATGCTCCAGACTGGGGAAGTTTGCTGTTTTCGTACATGCCAAGATGGCCGAGCTGCAGGTGAAGGACCTGAGTCTGAAGCTCCAGAGCATCCCTGGACACGTGTTCCTGCTCCAGCTCTTCCATGGGCAGCACACCAAGTCCCAGTTTCTGCTGAGGGCCCGGACTGAGTGAGTAGCCTCGGGGTGCGGAGGGTCTGGGGAGGGAGGACCCCAAGTGACTGATCTAGTTCCCAGGGGCCCAGACTTCCCTGGCAGTGCCAGTGGGAAGACAGCTAGGTGGGGGTAGCAAAGCAGTGGTGTGTGCCTTAGTAGCTCCTCCTTGATCTCTGGACATCTCCTGGCTGAAAATCACTGCCTCCCTTTTTTTCTAACTTCAGGGAGGTGGTGTAAGGCAGGACATAGGCAGAGTTGGCCACCAGGGGGCTCTGGTCTGCTGTCTCTTATGTTCAGCGGTGGGAACAGGACTGTGGGCCCCAGGGTCCTGGGTCTGGACATTCTCCTAGCCCTGGTCTCCATGGCCCTGGCACTGGGAAACTGCTTTGCCTGTTGTGACAACTTCACCCCTGCTCATCGTACAGGAGTGAGAAACAGCGATGGATCTCAGCCATGTGCCCCTCCAGCCCCCAGGAGGACAATGAGGTCATCAGCGAAGGGGAAGGTAGCAGCCTGGCAGAGCCAACCATCCCTAGACTCCACATCACCCGGGCTGGGGACGTCATTGCTCCCTCTCTCTCCTTCAGTCCTGGGTGCCACTTTGCTAAGTCTGGGTGTAATAGGGTCAGTGTGGAGAAAGGTCAGCTGGGCAGGGTCTGAGGGATTTACATAAGACAGCTGGCCCCCTGTACACTTTGTAATTTGGAGATTACAAAGCCCTTTTATAGCCTTCCATTTGAGCTCCACAAAAGTCTATTTCACAAGTTATAAAACAGATTCAGAGAGGTGAAGTGACTTGTTCAATGTCACTCAGCTAGTAAATGCCCAGCTGGCACTGGAGCCTAGGTCTCTCTCCATCTTTGTATCAGTTACAAAGAGGACAGGAACCAGCATGAGGAGGGTGGTGCTGGTGGCAGGAGTAGAGGCTTCTCCTTCCTGTGGGCAGTGAGGGTGCCTAGCCCTAGGATAGTCCGATTAGAGGGCCTGGAGATGATGGGCAATAAGGAGCCCTGGTGGTGTAGTAGATTAAGCATTGGACTACTAACTGCAAGGTCAGTGGTTCAAACCCATCAGCTGCTCCTCAGGAGGAACCTGCGGCAGAATCCCTGCTCTGCCCTATAGCATGACTGGAGTTCTGATGCGGCACTGTAGAATAAACACTGGACTACTAACTAAAAGGCCTGTGGCTCAAACCCATTACTCACTCCTCGGAAATCCTATCGAGGGCCTCTATGAGTCAAAACTGACTTGATGGCACTTTGCAACAATAACATAGGATGGCTTCAACTTGATGGCAGTGCGCTTAGTTTCTTAGTTTAAGGAACTCTGGTGGTGCATTGTTTAAAACATTCAACAACTATTCAAAAGGTTGGCAGTTCAAATCCACCAGCTGCTCCATAGGAAAACAAAATGTGTCACTCAGTTTCCATAAAGATCCCAGCCTTGGAAACCTTATTGGACAGGTCTACTCTTGTCCTCTAGGGTCACTATGAGTTGGAATTCAACTCAATGGCAATGGGCTTGGTTTGGGGAGCTTACTGAGCTATTGAAGTGTTTTGAACAGGAGAGTTAGATCTGAGCTTTAGGTTGTAAAGAACAAAGATGGGAACTCTTTTGTACTAAGCATCTGCCTCATGTCATGCCCAGTGCTAGGGAGTCCGTATATACATGGATTTTATTTTATCCTGACGGGTGCCCTGTTAGGTAGGCTCATTTTTTTCTCATTTTCCATATCTGGCAAAACTGAAGCTCAGAAAGGTTAAGTGACTTGCCTAAAGTCACACAGCCAGTAGGTGGCAGAGCTGGGATTCAAGCCAGGTCTGACCCCAAATTCTGTGCTTTCTGGATGCATCTAGCCTCCCTAGTTTGGTAGTAGGAGTTGAGGGCCTAGAAGGGGGTGAATTCTTTAACTGGAGTTAGGAGGCCCATTTGGGCTAGAAACCAAGGGCCTCATTCCCAAGAGGTGGTTCTGGAAGGGTCTGAGAAGTGAAATTTGAGGAGGGGCAGTTGTGAAAAATGCTGGGAAGAGCACTCCTGGCAGCTGGGGGGTGGGGGTGGGAGTTTGGGGAGTTGGGAGAACTTTGATCCTGGGGAGATAGGATTTGAAGTGGAGTGGGAAGCCGTGGAGGATTTTAAACAGGGAGTGACAAGGCCCGAATCGCATTTGAAAGGGATGAGTTGGAGAGAGTACCAGAGTGGTAGCAGAGGGAGGAGGAATGAGCCCTTCTCTTTTGTGGAACATCTGGGGACAGATGGAGGTTGGCTTCTGGAGGTCAGGAGCAAGGTCTGGGATGAAGCTGGGGGCATGCAAGCCCCCAGCACAGAAGCAGTAACGGATGTGGGAGGACCTGGATTCTGCAGGGCTCTGTCCAGAGTGGGAGAGGAGAGGAATGACCAGTTAGGCAGAGTGTGCCAGTGTGGGCCTGTGGCATGGCAGGGGGCAGGGGAAGAGGCAGCAGAGGTCATCCTCCTTCCCCCTTCCTTCCTCCTCCTGCCCCACCCTACTCCATCCTGCTTCCAGGACCCTGACCCTGCCTTGGTTGTCAGACCACCCCCAGGTTCAGTGTGTCAGGACATACAAGGCACTCCAGCCAGACGAGCTGACCCTGGAGAAGACCGACATCCTAGCAGTGAGGACCCAGACTAGTGACGGTGAGAGGGGGGGATCCTATGAAGGCCTCCCACATGGGACTCGGGTGGGTAGGAGGTAGCAAGATGGCTAAGATGTCACAGGAAAAGTTACCTAAGTGTTGATCAGCACATGGGAATCAGGTTAGACGGGAGGAGGAATTTCCCGTTTGTGAAAGTGTTGACTGGTGAGTGACTGGGGACAGTGGGAAATACCCTTTTCAGAGGACGTCAGGAAAAACAGGTCAGATCTTCATCTATGGGACTGCTGGAGGCAAGGTCCTTACTGGAGCTGAGAGATGCTGAGATGATGTCACTTAGGCCCCGGGGGTGCAGACAAGGCTTGCATCAGGGCTGAGGCATTTACTCCCAGGCCGGGGCCTAATGCCTTATTGATGTCACTGATGCTGCCCCTGGCCTGTGTGCCACTAGGATGGCTGGAAGGCGTCCGCCTGGCTGACGGTGAGAAGGGGTGGGTGCCCCAGGCGTATGTGGAAGAGATCAGCAGCCTCAGCGCTCGCCTCCGAAATCTTCGAGAGAACAAGCGAATCACAAGCGCCACCAGCAAACTGGGAGAGCCACCTGTCTGATGTGCATGCCCATCTCCAGGACTGGGTTGGATGGATTTATAGTGTTTTCTGCTGCCGCCAGGCACAAACTAGCCACAGGTGAGGGCAGAGCCTCGGAAAAATGCCCCCATGTCCAGGCTCCTCAGAGTCCACTCTTCAGGACTAAACGCAGTTTCTCCTTCTGGTATGGGACCATGACTTGTGACTTCAGATATCTGACAAAGACTTGGGCCCTCATGCTCCCACACCCTGAACCTGCCAGATTCTTGGTCCCTCTAGCAGGTGCCTGGCTGGAGAAGGTCCTGGTATTGATGGATGTTGCGACTCTCCTCTGCCACCTTCCTGGCCAGAACCTGCGTGGACCCTGGTGCTCTGACTTGTTTGTAAATAAACTCCCATCGCGCTTTTGCTCAGAATCCATAAGCCGCTCGATGCCGTCTCTACCTCTACCCTTTGCTCCAGGTGAAATTCAGGAGGGGCTCTGCCTTCTTTGGATTTGCCTTTTCTGTAGAGTTCACCTCAAGGAGCCCTGGTGACCAAAAGGTCAGTGGTTTGAACCTAGCAGCCACTCCTCAGGAGAAATATGGCAGTGAAATTCTGTGAAGATGACAGCCTAGGAAACCTTATGGGCTATTCTCCTTTATCCTGTAGGCCCACTATAAGTCACAATTGATTCAACAGCACACAACAGAGCTCATCCAAGTGGCTGCGTTCAACCATAGCAATCAAAATATCTGATTCAAATGGGCCCAGCTGTCAAAGTGAACTCATTAGTTTTTCTTTATTTCCCATGGCTATTACAACAAATAAAAGAGCT
>NW_006408608.1:4403641-4411483 GCF_000296735.1 Chrysochloris asiatica
TTCTTTGCCTCTGCCAGCATGCCTTGTCCTGACCACATCATTCAGTCTCCGCCTGCGACCACATTGCCTTCTTTTCTGTGTGTGTGTGTGTGCCTCCCTTTTATAAGGATACATGGGATTTTATTTAGAGTTCATCCAAATAATCCAGGGTTATTGTTCCATCTCAAGATCTTTAACTTAATCACATCCACAAAGGCAACACCCCTACCCCAGCTGGGTTCTTTTGTTGTTGTTTTTTTTCTTTCTTTCTTTCCATCTAAATCCTGGTTTGGTGCTGTAGGATAAACACTGCCAGACTGCAAAGCCGTTTCTACATCTCCTTAGATATCTAAGGATCCCTGTGCTTCTTCCAGTGCTGAGTCTGCACGGAGAAAAGCCAAGGTTGGCATGAGGTTGGCAAAGTAGAGGTAACAGTTCCTCCTGGATCCCACCTGCCCTGGCACATTGGGTTTTGGATGGTACCTGAGGCTGGGCTAGAGTGTTAGGGGGTGGAGAGGTGGCTGGCTTTGGGGCCATGATGTCAAGCAAGGAGACTAGGGCTATATGAAGTCCCACTGGGCAACCTTCCCTCACTTCCCACTTGCCCCCCTCCCACCTGCTCCTCCAGGTATCCTTAGGAAGCCTTTCTCAGCAGTGCCCCTCTTTGTCTAATGGACCCTGCCCTAGTATTGGCCTTGGTCATGGACCCTAGGCTCTGCCCCTGCTTGCTGCTGGATAAGGGGGAAGGTGAGGATGGTGTCAACAAGCCAGTAGATGGAGACAGCTTCTCTGGGTGGGGCAGGGGTGGGGTGGAGGTGGGGTAGGTTGGCTCCTCTGCCAGTCAGCCTCCAAGTCAGGTACCTACAGAGAGCCTATCCCTACCCAGTGCCGACTGCCCTACACTGCTACATCTCCCTTCTCTCCCCGTGGTCCCCAAACTCAGAACTGATTGTTGAGAAGATTTTACCCTGAAGGGAAATTGTTAGGAGACGCAATGAGGTTTTGCTGTGACTCAGCAAGCCATAGCTGTAGTCCCCCCACCCCCCCAGGCCTTTCCTGTGTTTGCAGCCAGTGACAGCTTGTTGTTTATTTACTCCTTTGTTGGTACTGTCTTTCCTTTCCTTTTATTCTTTCTCCCTTTCTTTCTTACACTCCCTCTCTGTCTCTTCTCTCCCCACCCCCCTTCTGCCATTCCTACTTCTCTCCCTCTTCCTTTCTCCTTCTGCCCTTTGCTACTGAATGAAAGGTTGGTGGTTCAAACCAGTAGCAGCACCACAGAAGAAAGGCCTGGCAATCCACATCTGTAAGGTTACAGTCCAGAAAACCCTACAGAACAGGTCTTCTCTGTAACACATGGAGTTTCCATGAATTGCAATAGACTTAACATCAATTTCTTTGTTTTCATCTTTCTAATTCCTTTTGCCTCTCCTCCTTAACCAGTCAAGCACTCTCCTTCTCATTTGTGTCTTCCTTAGGCCAAGCCTGTTCCATTCTGACTCATAGTGACTTATAGGACAGGGTAGAACTGCCCCAGATGGTTTCCAAGGCTGTAGATCTTTATAAAAGCAGACAATGTCGTCTTTCTCCGACAGGGCAGCTGGTGAGTTTGAACCACAACCTTTTGGTTAGCAGTCAAGTGCTTCTAATCACTGTGCTGCCAGGGGAGCGGTAGGTACTTGGGCCAGTGGAGATACAAAGACAACTAAGACAGCATCCTGAGTCCTTGTGGAGCCCCTAATGGTGAGACAGACTAGTGGTGGTGGTGGTTATGTGCCATGGAGTCAGGTCCGACTCATAGTGACCCTGTACAGGGTTTCTGAGGCTGTAAATCTTTATGGGAGCAGAACGCCTCACCTATCTCCTGCGGAACAGCTGGTAGTTTCGAACTGCTGACCTTGAGGTTCGCAGCCCAATTTATAACTACTGGTGTGGCGCTGTGGGTTAATGCGCCAGACTGCAAAGCCGTTTGAACTGCAAGATTGGCAGTTCAAGCTCACCAGCTGCTCCTCGGAAACCCTATACAGGGTTGCTATGGGTCGGAATTGACTCGATGGCACTTAACAACAACAACAACAATGCTACCAGAACTCCATTAACACATGAAATACAGAGGTTTCCAGAGGACTCTGAGAGTTGACTAGGAAGCAGGGCTGCAAGAATTTTCCTACACAGTGTAAATTGGCACAGTGTGGCTGCAATTACAAAAGCTGAGTCTATGCTTGTTACAAGACCCGCAATTTCATTCCTAGGTGTACACCAGACAGAGATGTGTACAGATACCTCCCAAAGGACATAAACTATACTGTTCTTAGCATTATTACTCATTAACAGTCAAAATACTGGAAACTACTAAATACTCACCAAAGATAAAATAGGTAAGTTGTGGTACATTCACACAACAGAACACGCTACAGTAATCTACAAAAAAAGACATGGATTAGTCTGGACATAATATGGGAAAAGTCAGACACAAATGAGAATGTATTGGATAATTGCATTTCCATAATGCACAAAAATAGGGCATGGTGCTGTGTATTAATGCGCTGAACTGCAAAATCAGTTTGAAGCACAAGATTCGTGGTTCAAGCTCACCAGCCACTCCTAGGAAACCTTACAGAGGGTCGTTATTAGTCAGAACTGACTCAACGACACTTTACAATAACAACAATTGATGGAGTAGAGGTGGGATACCCTGGGCAGTAACTGGTGGGACAGTGGTCTGATGATGCTCTGTTTCTTGACTTAGGTGCTGTTTACACAGGGGTGTTCATTTTGGGACAATCTATTTAGCGGTGGGATCCCTGGGTGGTGGAAATGATTAACAGAGTTAGATGTTAACCAAAAAGCGGTAGGTTGGAATCTACCTCTAAAGAAAGACCTGCCAATCTACTTCTGAAAACTCAGCCACTGAAAACCCGTCAGAGCACAGTTCTACTCCAACACACAGGGAGTTGGCATGAGTTGGGGTCAACATAACAACTCATGGTTTACTGGTTTAGAAAGTTTACTCAGTGCTTTAGTGACCAAACCCAGACACCGTGGCTTCCCAGAGAGGGTGCCACCTAAACTTCATCCTGAGAGATGAAATGAAGGTAGCATGTTAAGAAAACACGCACATACATGGTTGAGCATCAGCTCCCAGGGGTCTGTCTTCCTCTGGGGTGCAGTGGCCCAAGGAGAAGGAGAGAGGTCCGTTGCTCTCCTGTTTGACTTGATGAAACCTCTTCCACTCCTGCTCTGCCTCCATGTAGGAGGGTCCAGGTACTCTTCTTGCTCCAATATTTCCTTTAGGTGTTTGAAGGACAGTTGCTGTAATTTACTCCAACAGAGATTACATGTGAGCCAGATGCATCCAGGCTAGGAATAAGCATGGCTGGAAAATGATCCTCTCTTCAAATGAGAGACATTTGGGATCAGGAATGTGAGTGGCAAGGTCTGGGCCTGACATTCTTGGAGCATCTTTCTGGTATTCTCTGTTTTTAGCCAAGATCTATCTGACATCAGCAATGATATTTCCTCATTCCATGTTCTTGCCTGAATCCAGCTTGAGTTTCTGGCAGCTGATTTATTGTTGCAGCCGTTTTTAAATAATTTTCAATAAAATTTTACTTGTACATTAATGATAGTGTTCAATGATATCTGCATTACATTGAGTCACCTCTCTTTGGAATGGGCACAAATATGGATCTCTTCGAATCAATTGGCCAGGTAGCTGTCTTCCAAATTTCTGGGCATAGATGCGTGAGCACCTTAAGTGCTGCATCCGTCTATTTAGAGATTTCAGTTTGTGTCCCATCAATTTCTAGAGGCTTGTTTTTTGCCAATGCCTTCAGTGCAGCTTGGCCTTCTTCCTTTGGTACCATAGGTTCTCGATCATATACTATCTCTTGAAATGGTTGAACATCAACCATTTCTTTTTGGTGCAATGACTCTGTGTATTCCTTCCATCTTCTTTTGATGCTTTCTGCATCATTCAACATTTTGCCCATAGAACCCTTCAATATTTCAAGTTGAAGCTTGAATTTTTTTCTTCAGTTCTTTCAGCTTGAGAAATACTGAGCGTGTTCATCCCTTTTTGTTTTCTAATTCCAAGACTTTGCACATTTCATAATACTTGACTTTGTCTTCTGAAGCTGCCCTTCAAATTTTTTTGTTCTCTTTTATTTCTTCATTTCTTCCATTCACTTTAGCATCTCTATGCTGGAAGGAGCTCTGGTAGCGTAGTGGTTACAAGTCGGGCTGCTAACCTCTAGGTCAGCAATTTGAAACTACCAACTGTTCCGTGGGAGAAAAAAATGAGGCTAAAGATATACAGTCTTGGAAACCCTATGCAGAGTCAGTATAAGTTGGAACCAACTCCATGGCATATCACCACCATGCTGGAGAGCAAGTTTCAGAGTCTTTTCTTTAGCTCCTGTTTTTTAATGAGGTATTGCTTTCTTCCTATATGATGTTATTGATGCTATTCCATAGCTCATCTGACCTTCAGTTATTAGAATCAAATGCATTAAATCTGTTCTTGAGCTGGTCTCTGAAATCAGGGGGAATGCATTCAAGGTCATATTTTGGCTCCCCTGGACTGTTTCAATTTTCTTCAGCTTTAGCCTGAACTTGCATATCAGACTTGTTTGGGTTGATCATATTGAGTTTTTACACAGTCTCTTCCCACAGAGGTAGTCATTTTGATTCCTGTGTATTCCATCCTGTGAGGTCCATGTGTATAGTCGCCTTTTATGTTGTTTAACAAAGGTATTTGCAGTGAAGAAGTTGTGCAATCTCCAGCATCATTTCTATCACCAAGGCCATATTTTCCAATAACTAATCCTTCCTTTTTGTTTCCAACCTTCGCATTTCAATCTCCAGTAATTATCAATACATGTTGATTACATGTTTGATCAATAGCTGACTGAAGAAGTTGGTAGAAGTCTTCAGTTTCATCATCACTGGCTTTAGTGGTTGGTTGGTGCATAAATTGGAATAATAGTGGTATTAACTGGTCTTCCTTATAGGCATATGGATATTATCCTCACAGACTGTACTTCAAGACAGATCTTGATATGTTCTTTTTGATGATGAATGTTATGCCATTCCTCTTCAATTTGTCATTTCTGACATAGTAAATCATGTGATTGTCGCATTCAAAATGGCCAATACCAGTCTATTTCTGCTCACCAAGGACTCCTGGTGTGGTGCTGTGGGTTAATGTGCTGGACTGCAAAGTCGATTTGAACCTCCAGGTCGGCAACTCAAGCTCGCCAGCTGCTCCTTGGAAATTATACAGGGTCATTATAGATCAGAACTGACTCGACAGCACTCAACAACAAACAGGAATACCCAGGATATGAATCTTTATGTGTTCCATTTAATTTTTTACAACTTCCAGTTTTTCTAGATTTATACTTTATACATTCCATGTTCTGATTATTAGTGGATGTTTGCAGCTGTTTCTCTTCATTTTGTGTTGTGCCCTGTCAGCAAATGAAGCTTGAGAAATACTGGGCATGTTCTTCCCTTTTAATTTTAATAAACATCAAGCCTTATTCAGTTCGCATCATTACAGTCAACTCTACTTTGAGAAGTCAGCTCTTTCAACTCATATTTTGAGTGCCTTCCAACCTGAAGGGTTCCTCTTCTGGCACTATAGCTGACAATTTTCTGGTACTATTCATAATGTTTTCATCTTCCAAAACTGTATCTGACAATGTTTCCTTGCTGTTCATAATGTTTCCAATGGCTAAACTTTCAGACATAGTCCACATCTCCTTCTTCTTAATCTGGAAGCTCAATTGAAACCTGTCCACCATGGGTGACCCTGCTGGTATTTAAAATACCAGTGATGTAGTTTCCAGCATCACAGCAACACTCAAGCCACCACAGTAAGACAAACTGACGGACGAATGATGAATCTCCAAATGATTGCCCTGAGATACTTTTTATACTTGAAACCCAAACTGAAATCTTTCAACCAAAATAAGTTGTTGTTGTTAGGTACCATCGAGTTGGTACTGACTCATAGCGACCCTATGTACAACAGAACGAAACACTGCCCGGTCCTGGGCCAACCTCACAATTGTTGCCACACTTGAGCCCACTGATGCTGCCACTTGGCCAATCCATGTCGCTGGGGGTCTTACTCTTTTTTTCTCTGACCCTCCACCTTACCAAACATGATATCCTTCTCCAGTGACTGGTCCCTCCTGACATTATGTCTGAAGTATGAGAGACGAAGTTTGGCCATCTTGGTGGCTCCACTTCTTCCAACACAGATCTGTTGGTTCTTTTGGCAGCCCATGGCACTTTATAGTTTGTCTTCATTAGTAAAGTACATCTGCTTTGAGCCTTGTGCTCTTTTAAAGAATTATCAATGTGAGGTCAAATTGACAACAGCAACTCAACAGGTTGGAAGAGAAGCTTAGGGCCAGTGAGTTGAAGATCATGGCGGTAGGATAATCTGGAAGAGGATGAAGAGAATGACAGTACAATGGGAATAATAGAATTCATATCACTGAATAGTGCAGGGAGAAATTGTTGAACTGGTTGGTATAGTTTTGACTATGGATACTGTCATCAAAAACAAAACAAGAGGATTATCTTATTTGGTCTTGTTTCCCCTTATGTACTCAACTGGTTCTTTCCTTAAGTGGTCTCAAAGCATATGATCATGACAGGTAGTTTGTTTTGTTGTTGTTGTTAAGTGCCATCGAGTTGATTCCAACCCATAGCAACCCTGTATAGGGTTTCCAAGGAGCAGCTGGTGAGCTTGAACCGTGGACCTTGCAGTTCAAATGACTTTGCAGTCTGACGCATTAGCCCACGGCGCCACACCAAGACTCCTTGTTAGGTACTATTGAATTGGTTTTGATTTATAGGAGCCTTTGAGATGAACAGAACAGAACACTGCCTGATCCTGCGCCATCCTCCCACTTGTTCCTATGAGTGAACCCATTATTGCTGCTGCTGCTTCAATCCATGTGGGTAGGCAGCTTAGCATTTATGGAAAAGGCATGGGTTTGGGGATTAGACAGATTCGGGGTTCATATCCTGTGGACGATATGAGCTAACAGTGTGACCTCAAGCAGACTTATCTTCTGAACCCTTGTTCTGCATGTGTGAAGTATGGGTATGAATCAATCATATAATTTCTTCTTTTTAGGACTAGGTGAGTGAATATATGTTAAAGACATGCATATATAGCACAATCCCTGGCTTACAGTAGCTGTTTCATAAATGCCAATTGCTTTTGCTTCCACCTTCTTCTGTTTGCTGCATTTTGGGAGCTGTCTCCCTGGGGTATGTTCCCATCACCTTGCTCCAGACACTTCCTGTCTAGCTGGCTAGTTTCCACTCTGCGCATACCCCAGCCCATCATACTTATGTACAAGTGATCGGGTAGTGTTTTATGCTTCTGCTCACCACTGCCTTACTTCAGAGTCCGAGTTGGATGTGATCTGTCTTCCTAGCCTTCATGAATCTTCCTAAGGTGCCCTTACTAATTCCCGCCTCAAGGGTGAAAACAAGGCTTCAGGAATTGATGGAATACAAATCAAAATCTTTCGACAAACTGATGCAGCATGGGAGGTGCTCACACATCTGTATTAAATTGTCAAAGATTTCATTTTTTTAGATCCACAATCAACACTCATGGAAGTAGCAGTCAAGATATCAAATGATGTACTGCATTATGCAAATCTGCTGTACAAGTAAACATCTTTCTGGTATTTTCATAGACGTTTTTTCAAGTGTTCAAGAACAAAGATATCAGTTTGAGGACTAAATCATCTGACCCAAATCATTGGGTTTTCAGTTGCCTCACATGCCTGTGAAAGTTGGACAGTGAATAAGGAAGACTGTAGAAAAGTTGAT
>NW_006408608.1:4412183-4505105 GCF_000296735.1 Chrysochloris asiatica
TGATGGAATACAAATGGAAATATTTCAACAAACTGATGCAGCAATGGAGGTGCTCACTCATCTATGCCGAGAACTTTGGAAAACAGTTACCTGGCCAACGGATCAAAAAAGGTCCATATTTGTGCCCATTCCAAAAAAAAAAAGTAGCCCACTGAAATGCAGAAATCATGTAACAATATCATTAATGTCCCATGAAAATAAAACTTTGCTGAAGATAATTTATAAACAGTTGCAACAGTACATCAACCGAAATTCAATCTGGATTCAGAAGAGGCCATGGAAAGAGGGATATTATTGCTGATGTAAGATGAATCTTGACTAAAAGTAGAAAATACCAGAAAGATGGTTACTTGTGCTTTAGTGACTTGCAAAGGCATTAGACTGTGTGGATCATAACAAACTATGCAGAACATTGCCAAGAATGGATATTCCAGAACATTTAACTGTGCTCATAAGAAACCTATACACAGACCAAGAGGCTATCTTTTAGGGGTTAGTGAATGGTTTAAAATCAGGAAAGGTGTGCTCCTTTCACCATACTTATTCAATCTGTATGCTGAGCAAATAATTTGAGAATCTGGATTATATGAAGTAGAACATGAAATCAGGATGGACAAAGACTCATTAACAACCTGTGATATGCAGATGATACAACTTTGCTTGCTGAAAGTGAAGAGAACTTAAAATGCTGATGAACATCAAAGACTACATCCTTCAGTATGGGTTGGACCTCAATTTAAAGAAAACAAAAATCCTCACAAATGGACCAATAAATAATCTCATGATAAATAGAGAAAAGATTGAAGGTATCAAAGACTTCATTTTGTTTGGCTCCACAATCAATACATTCAAGAAATCAAAAGATGTATTGCATTAGGCAAATCTGCTTCAAAGGACCTCTTTAAAGTGTTCAAGAGCAAAGATAGCCCTTTGAGGACTAAGGTGTGCCTGACCCACACCATGGTGTTTCTTTTTAATTTTAACTTTTTATTGTGAATCAAGTGAAGGTTTACAAAGCAGATCATCAGTTGTAAATTCAACAAATCATATACCTTCTTCCATTTCAATGGATTGCAATCCCCTTAATATAACATCAATTACCCATTTCCTCCTTGTGATTCTTGTTTTCATTTCAGTCTCTTTTCTAACCCTCCCCATCTTTTTCCATAGGTAAATGCTGCCCTTTGGATCTTGAATGGCTGACCATTCCAAGTGAACATATCTTGCTAGTGCTGTTATAAATTGCCTTTCCCGTCACTAAGTTGAAGTCCTGGTGTGGTGCTGTGGGTTAATGCGCCAGACTGCAAAGTCATTTGAACTGCAAGGTCAGTGGTTCAAGCTCACCAGCTGCTCCTTGGAAACCCTACACAGGTTGCTATGGATCAGAACTGACTGCGTGGCACTTAGTGACAACAACAAAAATCACCAAGTTAACATGTATCTACCTCTAACCAATGGATTACTCTCCTTTACCTCCCACTCCTGTTGGTGTTGTTATTAAGTGCCATCCCGTCAGTTCCAACTCATAGCCCCCCTGTATAGGGTTTCCTAGGAGCAGCTGATGTGTTTGAACAGCCGAACTTGCAGTTAGCAGTAAAGTGCTTATCCTACAGCACCATACCACAACCCCAGGTCATCATAAACAAAAATGATTCTTTTCTTGACTTTTTACAATAGTGGTCTCATACAATATTTGTCCTTTTGTGATTGACTAATTTCACTCATGAGGAGCCTATACATAGACCAAGAGGCAGTTGTTCAAACACAAGTGAACACCAAATGCTTTAAAATTAGGAAAGGTGTGCCCCAGGGTTGTATTCTTATTCAATCTGTATGCTGAGCAAATAATCCAAGAAACTGGATTATATGAAGAAAACCGTGGTAAACAGGATTGGAGGAAGACTCATATACAACTTGCGATAAGCACATGATACAACCTTGCTTGCTGAAAGTGAAAAGGATTTAAAATATTTACTGATGAAGATCAAAGACCACAGCCTTTGGTATGGATTGCATCTCAATGTCAAGAAAACAAAAATCCTCACCACTGGACCAATACACAACGTCTATATAAATGGAGAAAAGACTGAAGTTGTCCAAGACTTCATTTTGCTCCAATCAACCATCAACACTCATAGAAGCAGCAGTCAAGAAATCAAACAATGTATTGCATTGGACAAATCTGCTGCACAGAACCTCTTTAAAGTGTTGGAGAGCAAAGATGTCAGTTTGAGGACTAAAGTGTGCCTGACCCAAGTCATACTATTTTCAGTAATCTCATATGCAAGCGAAAGTTGGACAGTGAATTAGGAAGATCACAGAATAATTGATGCATTTGAGTGTTGGTGTTGGAGGAGAATATTGCAAATACCATGGACTGCCAAAGAACAAACAGATTTGTGTTGGAAGAAGTCAGCCAGAGTGCTCTTTGGAAGCCAAGATGACCAGACTTCATCTCTCATGCTTTGGGCATATTGTCAGGAGGGACCAGTCCCTGGAGAAGGACATCATGCTTAGTAAAGTGGAGGGTCAGAAAAAAAGAGGAAGACCCCCAACGAGATGGATTGGCACAGTGGCAGCAGCAATGAGATCAGACATAACAACAATTGTGAGGTTGGTGCATGACCAGGTAGAGTTTCGTTCTCTTGTGCATAGGGTGGCTATGAGTCGGTACCAACTCAATGGTACCAACAACAATACTTTCACTCAACATAAAATCCTCCGGGTTCATCCATTTTATATAGTGTTTCACAGTCTCTTCATTACTCGTCAGTGTTACATAGTATTCCATTGTATGTTATGTACCAAAGTTTGTTTATCCATTCTTCTATTGATGGGCATTAATGGAACTTGGTTTCTTTGTAGGATTGGCATTAGACTGCGAACTATAAGGTCAGAAGTTCAAGACCACCAGTCACTCTATAGGAGAAAGATGAGGCTTTCTGGTTAAGCAAAGGTTTGCAGCCTCGGAAACTCTGTACAGGTTGATATGAGTCGGAACCGACTTGATGGCATTTAGCAACAACTGATAAACATTTAGGTTGTTGCCATCTTTTTGCTATTGTGAATAAAGCTGCAATGAATATGGCTGCGCATAGATCTGTTCAAGAGTCTTGGTGTGTTACTTCAGGATGATATGCTGGACTACAAGGTCAGTTTGAACCACAAGGTCAGAGGTTCAAACCTACCAGCTGGAAACCATATACAGGGTCGCTATGGGTCAGAACCGACTTGATGGCACTTAACAATAACAACGTATCTGTTCATGTAACAGCTCATATTTCCTCAGGATAGATACCAAGTACAGGCATTGCTGGGTCATATGGTATTTCTATTTCCACCTTTTTGAGAAAGCACCGTACCGTTTTCCACAGTGTTTGCATCATGTTATAATCTCCACCAATAGTGAAGAGGGATCCCAGTCTCTCCACACCCCCACCAACAGTTGTTGTTTTCTGTTGTTTTGAACTTTGTTCTCAATGCTGGAGTAAAATAATAGCTCATTGTTGTTTTGATTTGCATCTCTCTAATGACTGGTGTGTTGCTGCAGGATAATGCACTAGACTGTAAGGTCAGTTTCAACCTAAAGGTCCTTGGAAGTCCTATACAGGGTCTCTATGAGTTGGAACTAATTCAGTTGCACTTACCAACAACAATGACTAATGACCGTGAGCATTTCTTCATGTTTGTCGGCTGCCTGAGTATCTTCTTTAGTGAAATGTCTATTCATGTCCTTTGCCCATTTTAAAATTGGATCATTTCTGTTCTTATTGAGGTGTTGAAGTATTCTATACACTGTAGAGAGTAGTCCCTTGCCTGATACGGCATTGGCAAAACTTCTTTCTCAGTCTCTGGGTTCTCTTTTCACACTTTTGGTGAAATCTTTTGATGTATGTAAGTGTCTGATTTTTAGGAGGTCCTAATCAGGTCGGCAGTTTGAAACTACCAGCCATTCCGTGGGAGAAAGATGAGGTTTTCTGCTTCCATAAAGATTTACAGCCTTGGAAACCCTTTGCAGAGTCACTATGAGTTGGAACTGACTCCACGGTACTTAACAACAACAATCAGTTATCTATTTTGTCTTCTGCTGCTTGTGTGTTTTCAGTTATGTTTTATAGTGTATTTATACCATGTATCAGACCTCCTAAGTTTGTCTGTATTTTTTCATTGATCATCTTTATAGTTCTAGATTTTACATTTAGGTCTTTAATCCACATTGAATTCATTTTTGTATACGGTTTGAGATATGGGTCTTGTTTCATTCTTCTGCAAATGGATTTCCAGTTTTGCCAGCTCCATTTGTTGGAGAGACTTTCTCTTCCCCATTTAATTTGTTTTGGTCCTTTGTCAAAGTTCTGCTGACTATAGGTGGATGGAGTAATTTACAGATTCTTAATTCTGCTCCATTGATCTATGCATCTTTCATTGTACAAGTACCAGGCTATTTTGACTACTGTGGTTGTGTAATAAGCTTTGAGATCAAAAAGTGAGAGGCCTCCAACTTTGTTCTTTTTTAGTAATGCTTTGCTTATTCAAATTCTCTTTCCTTTCCGTATAAAGTTAGTGACTAGTTTTTCCATCTTCTTAAAGAATGGTGTTGACAGGGTTCTGTGATACTGGGATGGAGGCATAGTCAGAAGAAGGGAAATAATGTTAAGATGCTTGACTGACTTGTGAATATTGGTTTCCCTTGCCTACTATTGTAAAATAGACACTTGAGTGGGATAAAAAGGAATGTAGGGAAACATGATCACACTAAGTTTGTAAGCCCGTCTTCAGCCTATAACTGATTGGAATATCTAAAAGGGGTTCTAGAACTTGCCCAGTGAAATAGGCCTCTTGCAGAGCCTTTGCAGAATATAGGACCTTAGGTGGAATCCTGAGTCCCATCCAGAACCTTCTGAGGTGGGACATTCCCACTAGAAAGGACAAGAAGACCAGCCTGAAACAGCTAGAGCAATACAAGATACATTTTCAAAGAAAGATCAGCAGGAAAAAAAATGGCAGTCTGATTAGCTACTACAAGAATAAGCAAGTTGTTTGCCAGGGAGCCATCAAGGCAAGCAATCAAGTCCTTTCAGGACAAACCCCTCTCTAAGATTGAAACTCAAAGGGAAAACATAAGCAGGCATGTAAGCTTGCTGGCAACCATATTGGTCTATTGGTGAGTGGAAGAGGGGGAAAGGCAGCAATGAAGAAATGGGCTGAGTTCAATCACGCCCCATAGACTCCAGTTGACCTGAAGATGAGAGAGATTTCTGACTTCTGGTCTAACCTGTGAGAGAATACATTTCTGTTGTTTTCAGTTTTGGTGAGTGATCATTTGGTGTGGCAACCCTAGGAAATGAATACAAGTTAATGGTGTTGGCTGTATTTCAGACCAGAAAACTGACACTCAGAGAGAAACGCACTGTGCAGGAATGTGCATGCGCAGTCTCTCTCTTTCTTTCTTGAACATATAGAAATACAGTTTCTCACAGGTTAGGAAGCTAGACGTATGAATTCTGGGCACCAGTTCCCCAGTGAAGGCCGTCTCTCTCTGCTGGCTCTGGGGGAAGATCTTTGTCATCACTCTTCTCCTGTGTCTAGGAGTGTCCCAGCACAGAGACGCTGGGCCTGGCTCTTCTTTCTTGCTGGTAGAAAGTCCCTCTCATTGCATACAATCTTGCTTGCTGCCCTGGTCCCACTGTTCCAGTTGGTCTTCAGACTCCAAGCTCATTCCATCCTCTAGGCTTTTGCCCTGGCTAATTGCTCTCCCCTGAGATAGCCAAAGCTGGCTCCTTCTTGTTTTTAGTCCTCGACTCAAAAGCCACCTCCTCAGAAAGTCTTCCCTGATTACCCTCACATATGCTAGTGTGGCGCTGTGGGTTAATGCACTGGACTGCAAAGTCTGTTTCAACCACAAGGTAGGCAGTTCAAGCTCACCAGTCACTTCTCTGAAACCCTATACAGGATCGCTATGGGTTGGAACTGACTCAACGTCACTTAACAACAACAACAACATGTGATCTCCAATCCTCCCTCACACCACTCTCTGGGATTCCCTGTTTGTGCATTTGTTGACCTGATTATTGTAGATACCCCATTAAGACTGTGAGCCCCAAAATGTCTCTTCAGTGCTGTGGTCTCGATGCTGGACACAGTGCCTGATACAGAGGAGAAACCCAGTATGTGTTTGTAGAGGGATCCGGTGAACTGGATTCAAATCCATATCTCCATGAATACTGACCATGAGTTCTTATGCTGCTCCTCCGCTCACATGTCAGTACCCAGTACAAATTTCATGGTGTCCATGGGCTACAATGGAGCATGGGGCAGGCCTGGGTGCAATCAGGCTATGGGTGAGGCTACCCAATCTAGGCTAAGGCTGCCCTGGGCACCAGGAGACGGGCTCAGCCACTTTTGTCACGCTGACCTGGATTTGAACCTGGGATCAGCTCTCGCTTCCTGTCCCTGAATGATCCTTCCCCATTCCATGGTCCTTCTCTCTGGGTCTCAAGTTTCCTCCCCAGATTGTATTTCTGATATTGAAGGGAGAAAGAACAAAAGGAAATGGGCTGAGACTGCAGCATGAAGGACTCTGGTTAGACATGAGGTAGCGCTTCCCTACTGTGGAACCTGTAACAAACACCTGGGTGGGTGGAGTAAGCAGAGTTAAGGAATCTCCTCCCCGAAGGAGCATGAAGAACAGGATGAACAGTCATCTACTTGGGTGGGATCCAATGGGATGAACTTTGGAAGCCACTCTCAAGCTCAGGCTCATGAGCTGCCTAACGCTTGGGGAGCTAGCTGGTCAGGAACAGGAACAAGGGAAGGGGTCAGCTGCCAGGTCTGGCATCCCGGATGCTGGATGATGGCAGGAGTGTGGGAGGAGGAGAGGGAGGCTGAAAGGGGCAGAGGCTGTGCCTACTTATGTAAATGAGGCAATAATGATTCCGGGAAATTCTAAGGTGCTTAAGGGTTCCCAAAGCAGGGCGTGAGAAAGTAAGCAGTGGGGCTGGAGTCAGACTGACTAGCTGTGAGTCGTAGCATTACTACTTAGAATGCCTGATGTTCTAAGCGGTCACTTCCCCTCTCTCAGCCTCAGTGTGCTCATCTGTGAAATGGGTTATAATAATGCAGCTAGTTTGAGGAAGGACTTTGAAAATATATCAGAGAAAGGGGAAGTGATCTCCTATAACTGACTTCCCAATTGCTGTTGAATTGATTCCATCTCAAGAAGGGGTTTCCAACGACTGCTTTTTTTTTTTTTTCAGAAGTAGATCACCCGGCTTTTCTGCTGAAACATCTCTGGGTAAACTCAAACCTCCAACCTTTAGGTTGGCAGCTGAGGGTGTTAACCAGGGACTCATGACAAACTGGACATATGTTATGATACTACTGGCAATGTGTTGTCTTCATTTCAATCTACTTGCAGGGATTCCGTCAGTTAATCCTTACAACTACCCTACAGTGGAGATTTTTGTCACCTAATTCTACAAATGAGTCTGAGCCTCAGAGAGGTGGTGTGATTGCCCAAGGCCATAGAACCAGTTGGAACCTGACCGAGGACTTACATTCCCATCTGACTACTGTCTAGAACCCTGTACCTGCTCAATGCAGCCTATGACTGACTGAGGACGCACTTTGCAAACTGCAAAGGAATGAATAATATTATTTAAACCGTTTTAATGGTAATTGCCATCGTTAACGAACTGGTTTCCCTTGGTGGAAACCACATCTTTCTCAGTTATGCCACCAGAGGGCAGCAGAGCCCTGGACTGAGATAGCGGGCGGTGTGCCCTGCCCACTCTTCATATCCCTGGGAACGAGCCTTCCTGATGTGGCAATGTGGATCAATGCGCTGGACTGCAAAGTTGGCGGTTTAAGCTCACGAGCGGCTCCTCAGAAGCTCTATACAGGGTTGCTATGGGTTGGAACTGACTCGATGGCACTTAACAACAAACAACATAGGCCTCCAGGATACTGCAGGGTCAGTTCCCATATTGATTCAAGGCACTTAACAGCAACAGTGACAATGTTTAGCAGGAATCCTGGTGTGGCACTGTGGTATGAAACACTGGAACACAAGATCTGTTTGAATCACAAGGTCAGTGGTTCAAACTCAGTACTTGGAAATCCTATACAGAGTCCCTATGACTGCACTCAAACATGGCAACAGTAGTGGAGTTAGCCCAGGATGGGGCAGTGTTTCATTTTGCTGTGCATAAGGTCGTTATGAGTCGGTACCGATTTGATGGCACCTAAAAACAACAACATGACTGCACTTAACAAAAACAGCAACACTGCTAAACAGGGACTTCTAGTGTGGTGCTGTAGGATCGGCACTGGACTGTCAACCACAAGGTCGGCAGTTCAAACCTATCAACTGCTCTTCGGAAGATCCTCTACAGGATCGCTATGACTTGGAACTGACTAGAGGGCACTTAATCGTCAAAAAATGCCTAACAGTGTAAGAGACTGTCTCACCTCTGAGAGTGACAAAGCTGACTGAGCCCCCTCCTCCGGAAGTCCCCCGACAGTAGGAGAGGATTAGGGTCCCAGTCTTGTCCCTGAAGCCCTGGCCTCCAGAGAAAGAGCACCACAGGGCAAGTCACCATCTTGATGCCACCATGCACAGCCAGTGTCTTAAGGACAGGCTCTCTGATTCCTCTGGGATCAAGTTCAGTGAATATGTGGGTGTGCGTGGGGTGTCCAAATCAGTCTGGAGCCCCTTCCTCCTGAGTCTGTGTGGACTGGAGGGAGAAGGGAGGCTGGGAGTTCGTTTCTTTGGCCCTGGGATGTCCTAGTACTTTACAATAAGCTCAATTGGGCTCAAAAACCCAAACATGTTACCATTGAGTCAACTTCTGTCTCATAATAACCCTAGAGGGCAGAATAGAACTGCCCCATAGGCTTTTCAAGGATGCAGTGGCTGCAAACTGCCACATCTTTCTCCTGCAGACCTTTCAGTTAACAGCCTAGTGCTTTAATCACTGTGCAGTAGAGACTCCTGGCTGAATTAACGGGGCAACAAAATTAACCATATTGAAGTTGCCAAGAATTTAATTTTATTTGGATCCACAATCAACACCCATGGAAGCAGCAGGCAAGAAATCCAAATTACCTATGGCATTGAGCAAATATGCTGTGAAAGATGTCTTTAAAATGTTAAAGAGCAAAGATGTCAATTTTGAGGACTAAGGTGCTCCTGACCCAAGACATGGTATTTTCAGTCACCTCATAAGCCTGGGGAAGCTGAACCATGAATAAAAAAAACAAAAGAAGAATTGATGCCTTTGAATTATGGTGCTGGCAAAGAATATTGAGTATACCATAGATTACCAGATGTCCTGGAGTGGCACTGTAGGATAAGCACTGGAATGCTAAAGCCACCAGCTGCTTCTTAGAAACCCTATGAGTCAGAATCAACTCTATGGCACTGAATATCAACAACAGAAAAATGAACAAATCTATCTTGGAGGAAGTGTAGCCAGAATACTCCTTAGAAACAACAATGCAAGACTTTGCCTCTTGTACTTTGGACGTCAACCACTTCTTTTTGGTCCAGTGACTCTGTGTATGCCTTCCATCTTCTTTTGATGCTTTCTGCATCATTCAATATTTTACCCATAGAATACTTCACTATTGTAAGTCGAGGCTTGAATTCTTTTCTTCAGTTCCCTCAGCTTGAGATATGCTGAGTGTGTATTTCCCTTTTGTTTATTTTAGTTACAAGTCTTTGCACATTTCATTATAATATTTGACTTTGTCTTTTTGAGCTGCCCTTTGAAATTTTTTATTCAGTTCTTTTACCTCTTCATGTCCTCCATTTGCTTTAGCATCTCTATACTGGAGAGTTCAGGGTCTCTTCTGACATACATTTGGTTGTATTCTTTCACCATACTCTTTCGATCTATATGCTAAGCAAATAATCTGAGAAGCTGGATTATATGAAGAAAAACGTGGCATGAAGATTGGAGGAAGACTCAGTAACAACCTACTACATGCAGATGATACAACCTTACTTGTTGAAAATAAGACTTAAAATAATGATGAAGATCAAGACCACAACCTTTGGCATGGGTTGCACCTCAACATAAAGAACACAAAAGTCCTCACCACTGGATCAGTAAACAACATCCATGTAAATGGAGAAAAGATTGAAGTTGTCAAAGACTTCATTTTGCTCAGATCAACAATCAACACTCATGGAAGCAGCAGTCAAGAAATTAAATAACATATTGCGTTAGGCAAATTTGCTGCACAAGACCTCTTTAAAGTGTTCGAGAGCAAAGCCGTCAGTTTGAGGACTAAGGTGTGCCTGACTCAAGGTTATTTTCAATAATCTCATATGCATGTAAAATTTAGTAAATAAAGAAGACTATAGAATCGATACATTTGAGTTATGGTATTGGAGGAGAATGAAGTATCATGGACTGCCAAAAGAACAACTAAATCTGTGTTAGAAGTACATTCTTAAAAGCCAGGATAGTGAGACATCGTCTCTCATACTTCGGACATATTATCAGGAGGAACCAGTCCCTGGAGAAGGACATCATGCTTGATAAAGTGGAGGGTCGGAGAAAAAGAGGAAGACCCTCAATGAGATGGATTGGCACAGTGGTAGCAACAGGCTCAAGTGTAGCAACAAGTGTAAGGTTGGTGCAGGACCGGGCCATGTTTTGTTCTGTTGGACTATGGGTTGCTATGAGTCAGTAATGACTTGCTGGTACTTAACAACAACATTAACAACAACAACAACTTTGGACATGTTACCAGATCCTGGTACTGAAGGATAAGCACTGAACTCTAACCACAAGGTGGGTGGTCCAAACCCACCAGCAGCTCCTAATGACCAGCAGGGTCATTAGGAGTGGGAACTGACTCAATGGCACTTAACAATGGTAAAGTAGAAGATCATCAAAAAAGAGAAAGACCCCAATGAGATGGACTGACACAGTAGACATTGTGAGGCTGGCACAGACCCAGGCAGTGTTTTGTTCTGTTGTGCATATGGTCACTATGCATTGCAATCAACTCAACAGCATCTAATAACAACAAAAATAATTGCAACCTTGTGCTGAGTCTGGTTTGCCCCTTGATCAGGATTGATATCTCCGTTGATTAGCTGATTTATGTTCATTGATTATCTTTAATTCCTGTAACAACCCTATGAGCAGACCCATTGTTTATCATCCGAAGTTTACAAAGGTAAAAATCAAGGCTCAGAGAGGGAGATGATTTCTCTGAGGTCACACAGCAATTAAGAGGCAGAGGCCAGGCATTGAATCCAGACCCATCTGACCCAGGGCCAGTTTCCTGGAGTTCTTTGCTATGTAACACTCACCCTTTCCCCTCTCCAGTTCTGTTGTGATTCCCAGCTCACAAAGTTCAAGCATGCCCACCAGCCCCCACAATTCTCACAACAGCCCTCCTCGGAGGTGTGCAGTCATGATGAGATAGTGCCACGCTGGAGCCGGCTCAGACCGGCTCTCAAGAGCAACTCTTCCTAACTCCTCACTCAGTGATGTCACAATGGTGCTAGAAACTGGCCACAGGGAGAGTATTCACACCACAGAACTCAATCCCAGCCCCTTAGTAGAGCTACTTGTTAACTGTTTCTGTTTTCCAGCACATCAGTGGATGAATCAATTTCTTGGATAAGACCACTGAAATTTACAGAGAGGAAGTGCTGATCCCGAGATGCCTGCAGGCCCTCTCTGCTTCTCCTTCCAGCCTGAAGCCCCTCTGAGGTCCCTGCCCTTCCCTTCTCTGTGCCCGCCCTGCTTGGGTGTAGACTGACTCAGGCTGTGGCAGCTGGGCCCCTGATCCTATTATCCCCTCCAGGGCGTGACAAGTGCCTGGCCCTACCGGGGCGTCCTGCCTCCATCCCTGCCTGAGGACTGGGGGTGCTCCTGAATCCCAGACCCCAGATTATATCATATGCCGACCATGACCTGATCCCACGAAAGTCTGTGGGGCTCCTAAGGCTGTGCCCCATGGCAAAGCAGAGTGACAGTAATGGAGACTCCCATAGACCTGGCCTCAATGCATCAACACCTTCAGGGTGGGGCAAAGCAAAGCTGTGCAGTGTGCAAGTGTGGGCATGCCCTGGGAACTGTGCTGCTTGGCAGAGGTGGTGACTGGCGGCACTGGTCACTCAGGACCCTGGTGGCACCCTGTTTTCAGCCCGGAAGCTGCTCCTGATTTCTGGACACAATGGCTTTGGGGTCTGGACATGTAGGGGGTGCTGACCTAGACACCTGGAAGTGAATCCCTGTGGACTGGCTCAGGGAGGAGCTGCAGGGAGACAAGACCTACCCACACCTCTTTTTCCAAACAAGTACCTCCCTCTCTCCCTGACACCCATGGGGTCTACCGTTTTCCAGAGAAAGACAGATGCAATCGCTGAGTTGGCAGATCGAGGCTGGTATCACCTGGCAACTCTACAGAGTCAGCCTGCTGCTTCCAGGACCTGCCCAGGAGCCCTGGACCTGGCAGCGCTCCCGTTACCCGCCCTGCACCATTGTTCCTGCCTGGCTCCTGGCCCTGCTTCTCTCCAATCACCTTCTCTCCCACTCCACCCTCTCAGTCTCTCTCCATGTTCCCAGATACCAACATTACTTGTCCTAGGAAGCAGAGCAGCTGGGGTGAATGTCAGCTGACCTGGATTTGAATTCCAGAACCATACTTACTGGCTGTGTGACCTTGGGCAAGTCTCTTTACCTCTCTGAACCTTCATTTCCTCATCCTTGAGTTGCAAGCCATCACCCCCTTTACACCAGGTTGTTAAAAGATATAGAGAGCCCAGCAAGGTGCCAGACAGGCAGTAGATGTGCAGGAAATGTTTTCCCTAGCCTGACCTGTTCTCCCAGGGCCTGTGGGGATGAAGGAAACCACCGTGGGAAGTTCTAATTGTTCACTTGTGAAATGGGCTCGGGCTTTGGGGGTCCCACTAGGGTGGAGCTGGCGCGGGCACCAGAGTCCAGAGTGTGGGTGAGGAGGGGACATTGCCAGGGACCACCAGCCAGGAGAGGTTGGAACTTGGCAGAATCCAGTCTGTCAGGGCAGTGGGTGATGATGCCCTGGAGAGGGCACTGCCAGGACATCAGCCCGGTGCCTGCAGGCTGGGAGGCCTGGCCGCCTCTGGGGCAGCTCTGGACGATGGCCCTTGTCCAAGGAGCCCAATTCTAGAGGCTTCGTGCCCACACCCTAGCTTTGGCATTAGCACGTCACCTCTTCTCCAGACAGCTTCTGCTTGTTTTGGGTTCTGGTAGAATTAATAAAATTGTTACGGTAATTAGCAGGATGATGGGTGTTTTTCAAGGTTGGCAAAGGGGGCTGGGAAGACAGGGAGAAGACCTGGCACATGGGATTACTCCACACTAGGTTGATGAAGGAGGCGTGTAAGTGGTAGATTGAGTCAGGGAATGAATAAGTGAGTGAGTGAGTGAATGAGTGAGTGAGTGAGTGAATGAGTGAGTAAGCTAGTGCTAGTCACACCAGCAAACTCTTGCGTAGCTCTCACTGCATCTCAGTTCCCAGCTTTGTTATAAGCAATTCACAGGTTAGAACTTACTCAGCCCTCACAAGACCAGCTCTCAAGAGCAGTTCTTGAAGTATTATTATGACTTTATCTGGACTTATTATCATTATAGTCTTATTACCTCCATTTTACAGATAAGGAGGCACAGAGAGGTTAAGTCACTTACCCAAAGTCACACAACTGGGAAGCGGTGCTCAGGCACTTGAACCAGGTAGTCTGGCTGGATTTATTTCCTGGGTACCAGGTGGGATCATAGCTCCGAGACATGGGCAGAGTAATTAGCTGAGAGGACAGGAAGATGGGATTCCTGTTTTGTAGTTTGTGCCTTAAAATGTCAAGTCAAGTCATTCGTTCATTTATTTCACATGTCTGCTGTTCGTTTATTTACTCAACCAGTGCTGGCTCGGGGGAGCAAAGTTAAACAAGGTTCAGTCCTGCCCTGTCAGAGTTTACCCAAGAGGGCTCAACTCATGTGCCACCTCCTCCAGGAAGCCTCTGACTTCCTCTGCTGAGGGGCTTTCCTCAGTATGATTTGTGCTTTAGTCTCTGAAGTCTCCATACACTGTGGGCGCTCAATAAATGCTAGATGAGGCATACTTTTGGTGCTGGGACTCTTCCTGGGTCCTTCCGGCTCTCCCTGCTCTCTGCCCCTTCCTCTCCTGACCCCAGCCAGGATGCTCTGGTATCTGGGAAGAGGCCTTAGGACCCCTACTCTCCACTGACCTTCTCATCCCACCGGTGGAATGGAAACTCCCCGGGCGCCCAGCCCAGCCCAGGACCACAGTTATCGGACTGGGATTCACCCCTGCCCATGGTGGAGCGAGAGGACTGGGCCCGCCCTGGCTCAGCAACCTACAGCAACCTCTTCCTTCCCTGGCTAAATGTTTGTTTTCACATTCCTGAGGCCTGTGTCACCCCCCACCCGTCCCTGCTGGCCTCCAGCCGGCCCTCCGCTTCCTTCCTTTGCTTGCTTGACCAGGCT
The DNA here is from genome assembly GCF_000296735.1 of Chrysochloris asiatica. NCBI lineage: Eukaryota > Metazoa > Chordata > Mammalia > Afrosoricida > Chrysochloridae > Chrysochloris > Chrysochloris asiatica. The sequence continues at coordinate 4,426,694 of NW_006408608.1, forward strand.
GGTCTGTTGGGTGGGGCACGGGCCAAGTCTCTCTCTCTCACTGCCCACCAGCTAGGGAGAGAGCCTATACCTGGCTGGTCGGGAGCCCCAGAGATTGTCAGGACAGGGGATGGGGCACTTAAGAACAAGGGAATGCCATCTTGTTTTGCTCTCCAGGGAACAGACTGGTAAGGAAGCACAGACTGGGGCTGGAAATATTTTTCTTCAAGACTGGCTTCCTCTGGGAAGCCCTGCAGGGTGAGTACACACCTCTTAGCAGCCTGTCTGGGCCCAAGAAATCAAACAAAGTGGCTGGGAACGTTAACAAGTAGGGCTACGAACTTGACCTCTTGTGCATCAAATTACCTGAGAAACTTGATAGTAATACAGACTCCCAAGCCCCGGCTTCTGAGATTCTGATTCAGTGAGGCTGGGTAGACCCTGGGAATTTGCATTTTTGGCAGGTTGCCCTGATGATTCTGAGGCTAGAAGTCCAAACTGATGAAACACAGCAGTTAAAAAGTTGAACCAGACAGACTTAAAGTTAGACAAACTTGTCTTTACTACTTAGCTTTCATGTGACCTTCAAGAACTGCACTGTCTCGTTCCATTGGCACTAGCCACACAGGTGGTTGTTGAAATTTAAGTTAGTTACCATGAAATGAGATGGCAGTCAGTGCCTCAGTGGCACTTTAAATTAATTTCAGATATACAACCAATGTGTGTGGCTAGGGGCCGCCATTTTGGACGGAGCAGATATAGAGCCTTTTCATCCAACCATCATTCCAGCCACGGGATATTCTAGGGGAAGAGCCACAGGGGTAGCGAGATTTGTTTGTTTTGTGTATTGCTGTAGCCCTAGTATCCAGTACAGTGTCTGCAACATAGTTGAGGATCAGTAAATATTTTCTTGAATGAACAAATGATCTTGGTCAAACCACTTCCCCTTTAAGGACTTTAGCTTCCTCATAGGCATCATACTAGTTCCTGCCTTCCAAGTTTGTTGTGAGGATTAAACAAGACAGGGCCTGGCACATAATACGTGTTCATCAAATATTAGCTGTTACTGTATCACTACCCCATCAGGAAGTCTTCCCCGAGTGTCCCACACCACCCTGTTGTCTGTAATGCCCAGAGTGTGCCATATTCAAGTCAACAAAAACAGGGACCACTGAGTGATTCACATGGGTGTGTACTGCCTCTGGGCCATGAACCACTGCTAATCCTTCATGCCCCCGGCCAGGAGAGTAACCAGTGGCCTCCCTGGATCCTCCAACAGCCCCTTGGAATTCTTCTTACATATGATGCCATTGTACAGCTGGGAAAACTGAGGCCCAAGTCACATGGGAAGTCAATGGCAGAAGCAGGACTCAAAGAGGGATCCTGATCTTTCCAAGACACCACCTGGCACATAGGAATCACTAGGTGAATGAGCAGCTGGATAGACGGATAAAAGCTGCCAGATTGATGTGCCCCATTTCACAGCTGAGAAAACAGGCTCCAGTAGGTTGAAGTACTTTGTAAATATTTATGGAATTGAGTGCAGTGACAGGGTGCTGGAACAGTGGCCAGGGGCTGTGCACACACACCGTAGTCCCTTTTTCCTGTCTCATGGGAAGGCCAGGATAGTTTCTTTCTTTCTTTTTTATTAAATAAACTTTTTATTGTGAATTGAATGAAGGTTTACAGACAAGATCATCAGTTTTACTTTCAACCAATCACACACTTTGTTTCATCTGTGATTGCAATCCCCTCTATGGAACAACATCTCGCTTCCTCCCTGTGGTTCCTACTTCCATTCCACCCACCTTCTCATCCCCCTATTTTTTTTTTTTTTTCTGGCTATATAATTTATTTAAATCAACTTTTAGAAAAGACAAATACATCATTTTTCAACATAATCAATCCCTTTGCTTTTTAATACACTGTAGCATTCCCTTATCTTAAAATGTTGTAGGCTGAGCTGTAAGCCACAAATGCACCATGCTGTCTCCACTTCTTCATCAGAGGTCAGTCTTCACCCTCAAAGGACTGCTTTTCAGGGGACCAGATAGGTGAAAATTTGATGGAGCAAGATCGGGACTATAGGGAGGATGCTTTAACACCTCAGAATGAAGTTTTTGCAGACTGTCAACAGTGTGGGCAGAGGTGTGGTGATGTGCATTTTCATGCAAGATCATAATGCCTTTGGATAGCAGTCCTCAGCGTTTAGGCTTCAGCTCTTCAGTGAGCATCTCACTGTAATGAGCACTGTTGATTGTTGTACCTTTTTCCAATACTGATCTTTGAGAATCCCAGAAAATTGTAAGCATTAATTTTCCAGATGAAGGTTGACTTTTGAACTTTTTCTTGTTCAGTGATTGAGGATGTTTCTGTTCCATACTCTGCCGTTTACTCTCAGGCTCATAGTGCTGAATCCATGTATTGTCACCAGTAATGATTTTTTTAACCTTCCTTTGAGTATCGGTCCAAATTGTGTTTGCAGATGCCCAAACACTTCTGTTTATGGTCTTCCGTGAGTTGTTTCAGTTACCATCTTGCACAAACTTTTCAAAAGCCAAGTCTGTTGTGGATTATTCATAGGCAGAGCCATGGATGATTTGCAATGATTTGCCACATAATCCATTGTCACTCCTCTATTCAATGTTGTCATTAGCTGTGGCCATGAATGGATATTTTAATATAACCTGAGTGCAGATAATTTTTGACTTATCCTCATACAACCCAGTCCTGCACTTCCCATCCCTTCTTCAGGACAGTTTCTTGTCCTGGACTGGAAGCCATCATGGTGGAATACAAAGAGAAGCTAACTCTTAGCATTCGAAGGGAAGAAAGCGATTTCTTTGGCTTTGGAGACAGGCTCTAATTTGTCACAGGTCCTGAGACAAAGGAGGAGTCTTGTTAAGCTCTGAAATGTTTCTGGTTAGGGACCCTTCTGAGGTACTAATAAAAGCTGTGGCCTCCAGACACTGGTAAGCTGAAGGTCTAAAAATGGCAGGTTGGCAAAGGCCTGGTTTGTATCATTTGCCGATTGCTGTGGTGTAAATATTCTCACTACACTTGCTTTTAAGCCACCAAGGCAAGCCCAGCTCATAAAATTCCTCACAATTTAGCAATCTCCTCTCTCTGAGCTAATGCAAGCCAGTTGAAGCACATCACTAGGTCTGTGTAAACTCGGGCAAACCTCGTCTCCTGTCTCTGTCTCATTTTTTCTCATCTGTAGAATGGCATGCTAATGATTTCTATTTGCAGGGCTGTTGTGAGAACAAAATGTCATGTTCAGACTCCAGCCCAGGAGGAGGGGCTGAGCTAGACCAGTGGGAACATCTTCCAGCCCTTGATTCAGCCTGAGGAATGGGGGTGGGGGTGGGGCGGAGGGGCTCAGAAGGCAGAAACCAGGAAGGAGTATCAGACTGTGACAGGCTGGTGCTTCATCCTTTTCCTAACCCTGGGCCTCTTGGCAGCTTGCTCTTCCTTCATGACCTCTGACCCAAGGACACCTGGGTTGCCCACTGGAAGTGACTATATAACAGGTTCCCCATTGTTTCCCTCCCCTCTTGGTCACTTAGGAAGTCAAACTAGAGGTAGGAGTGGGGAAGGCAGAACAGCTTGATGTCAGTTTGCCCAAACTTGGAAAGACAGGCTTACCTGCCCCATCACACTAATCCCCCTTATTTACCTGGTTTACCTCCTGGCACTGTGGTGGAGGGGAGAAATTCCACCCAGGTAGTCCCTCCTATCCCTGTCTGCACCCAGACATGACCCTGGGCACCTAAGGGAACAGACCAGACCATGGTGGTGCCCCCCTCCCCACTCTGCACCTCTCCTCTTGATTGTGGCATCGAGGACTCTTACACGAGGGCACAAGGGTGCCTGGGAATTAAGGGGTGTTGGGCATATTGAGGAAGGTCCTTGTCACCTTTGGACCAGATGTTTCAGAAGTTTCTTTAACTGGAGGGAGACAAGAACACAATAAAATGTTAGAGCAGGAACGTGTTCAGTGGTAAAGGAGTGCCTTCAAAGAAGATGGGGAAACTAAGGCCAAAGAGGAGAAAGGTCATGCTCACAGCCACTCAGGGGCTCACAGGCTGAGCTGGGGCCAGGATGCAGACCCAGTCCTTGGATGGTCAGTAGGAGGGGATGGAAGGTGGAGGCCCAGCAACATGGCTGTCCTATGGGGTAGGCAATGACTGAGATCTCCCAGTGGATTCCTTGTGTTGGTTGACTACCTCAAGGGAGAGGAAGCAGACCACCCTGCTAGGAGGCCCAGAGCCTAAGAAGTCTAGGGACTGTGGATCTGGGCTGGGAGGTTCCCACTCCCAGGGTAGAGGGCATGGTGCCTGGTAGCTGGGGATGTGGTTCTGCCTGGCTTTGTCCCTCCCTTTCTGCGTGGACCGTGGCACTGGTCTCTCTGCTTACTGAATGGGTGGTTTGGACTAGATCTGTGCTTTAAAGTTTATTTGAAGCGGCAGAGTTATTTTCTAGATGAAAACAGACAGAAGAGCAGTTGATCTCGGGTAGACTGGGGCTGGAAGATAGGTAGCAACCAGGGGGACACCTAGAGTTTCCCAGAGCACTGTGGGGATAGCACAATAAACACCAGGGTCTTCCCATAGATCCCCAGATCCTGACTGGGGACTTGATCTCCATGGAAGGGTGCAATGGCAGAGCCTGGATTCCACCCTGACAGGGAAACTTGGGGAGAAAGGAATGAGGAGAGAGAGAGAAATGAAGAGATGGAAAGATGGAGGCAGAGAGAAACAGAACAAGAAACAGAGAGAACAACAAAGAAAAGGAGACCCCCCCCCCACCTCCATCCTCAAACAAGAGAGAAATACAAGAAGATGAAAAGAAGAAAGAGAGGGGAGAGAAAGAAACACATGTTTCCACTCAAAGTGGTTTTTTTGTTTAAAATAAAATCCACCCAACAATCTCTGTTGCTGATGGTTGGCCGGAGCCCAGGCCCCAGCAGAGTGTGACCACAGACCTCTTGGCCCCCCGCCTGGGAAATTCAAGTCATCACCGCCTGGGGCCCTGCTCTCAGCTCCCTCAGACCCTGACACTGGTTCAGCTCTGAGGGTCCTGGGAGAGACTCTGGAACAGGCAGGTGATGCACCCAGGGGAGGGTCTGAGAAGGAACAGACTCAACAGCCCCTTTCCCCGGCTCAGATGCAAAGAGACCCTTGACCCTCCTCTCCAGGGACAAATCCAAGTCCTGCAGTCCAGGCTCTGGGCATTTGACTCAGAAAGAGCCAGATGCCATGGGAGTTGTGGAGGGTAGATGGGAGGAAGAAGAAGGCATATGGAAAGGTCATAAACCTTGACTCTCTGCTCACCTGTCAGGCTTCCTCAGAAGGCCTCTATCTCTTCCTTCCTTTTTTTTCTCCCTCCTTTCTTTCCCTCCTTCCCTCTCTGTTTCTCTCTAGTCCCCCACCCCCACCCCCGCCACCTGCTCTCTCTTTCTCCCACTTCCCTCTCCACTCTCTTATACACACAGACATATACATCTTTCTTTCGCTCAGACTCAAGATTTGATGAGGCCATTTGAGCTACAAGGTCGGAGATTCAAACTCACTAGCCACTCCTTGGAAACCCTATACAGGGTCGCTATGAGTCATAACTGACTCAAGGGCACTTAACAACAACAACAACAAGAAGCTTCACATACTCTATACTCAAGCAAGAATGAAGCAGATCTATGGAAAACAGCCTAGCAGTTCCTCAAAAAGTCTAAAGAATAGAATTACCAAAACACCCAGCAATTCCACCCTTAGGTACATAGCCAAACTTATTCAAAGTAGCAACTCAAGCAGACACATGTACACCATTGTCAATTGCAGTACTGTTTCCAAAAGCCAAAAGGTGGAAGCAACTCAAGTGCCCATCAAAAGATGAATGTGGTACATGTAATGGAATATTATTCATCCATAAAGAGCAATGAAGTCCACTACATGCTACGACATGGATGAACTTTGAAAACATCATTCTGAGTGAAATAAGTCAGTCACCAAACAACAAAGATATGATTCCAGTTATATGAAACATCTAGAATAGACAAGTGTATACATGTCTACGTTTATTAGTGGTTACCAGGAGTGGGAGGAGAACAGGGGAAAGAGGGATTCAATGCTTAGGGGACACTGAGCTTCTGTTAAGGAAGATGGAAACATTTTGGAAACAGGTAATGTGATGGTTGTGCAACATAATGAATACAATGTCACTGAGTTTCACGTGTGAATAATGTTTAAATAGCAAATGTTTTGTTGCATATATATTTTCCAGAAGGAGTTCTGGTAGCATAGTGGTTACGAATCAGGCTGCGAACCTTACAGTCAGCAGTTCGAAACTACCAGCTGTTCTGCAGGAGAACGAGGAAGCTTTCTGCTCTTGTAAAGATTTACAGCCTCGGAAACCCTGTACAGGGTCGCTATGAGAAATGGGGAAAATAAAAGGAATGAAGCTGGTCTAACAGCAACCATCAGCAGAGTATCCCACCCTCCACCCCCCACCCCAGGCACCTAACAAACTGCCAAGCATCTTCTCATTGACATTGAATCCTCAAACTCGTGAAAAGGGCAATTACAGTATCCACTTTACAGATAATGAAACTGAGGCTCAGAGGGGTGTGGCACCGTGGGAGAAAGCACTGGACTGCAAGGTTGGTTTGAACTGCAAGTTCAAAATCACCAACCGCTCCTTGGAAACCCTATACAGAGTCACTATGAGTCAGAACCAACTCGACGGCACTTGATAACAACAAGTCTCTTGATGAGTAAGATGTGGAATTTGAACCCAGGTCTACCCACCCATGTCAACCCCTGGGATACGGGGCCACCTCTCCAGATATCCCATAGCCCATAGAGGGGAGCATAGCTCATTTTAGACTCAAATGCCTGGGCCTTTCGAAGCTGAGAGAGGCAGCTCTGAGAAGAGCTGATGCCCTGGTTTGTTCTTGGTATTAAGGCACCTGGATCTTAGGCTTAGTGGCGAATGAGAGCCCTGGCAGGCCCTGCCCCACAGTCCCTGAGCCCTAGTTTCCTATTCAGAACCCTGCTTAGCCATGGGCAAGAGCATCAAAGGTAGGCAGGTCTGGGGAGATTAAAGAAGGCATCAAGGTACTGGGGGCATGCTGGGGCCCTCACATGGGACTCCCGTTTCCTGACGTCCTACTATGTGCCAGGCACTTCATGGTTTCCTTCACAGTGACCAGCAGTGCAGGTCACAAAACAGGAAATAGAGGGCCAAAGAAGGGAAGGGACTTGTCCAAGGTCACACAGGATGGGAATCAACACAGCAAGTCAGAGATAGAATCAAGTGACTTGGCTCACAGTCAGGGGCAATTTTTCTAAAACAAGTTTCCTCTGTGCTAAAGACCTCCTTGTCCAGTGGACTCTTTTAGGAAGAAGACAGAAAGTGAGAAGGCAGACAGAGAGGATGAGACACTAGCTGGTAGGGGCAGACACAGAAGGAAGTGGGATACTGGGGCCAAGGCTGGACCAGAGCCAAAAGAGCCCCTCACTCTGTAATGGGGATGTGTTGTAGAGTGCATTCAAGTCAGTTCTGACCCATAGTGACCCTGTATAGGAGGAGTGGCTGGTGAGCTTGAACTACGGACCTTGCAGTCTAGCGCATTAACCTGCAGCACCACCCCAGGACTGTAGTCTTCTCTTAAGCCCTTGCCCTGCATGTTTCAGCAATTCCATAAGAAAGCTAGTTTCATTTTCTCTCCACTTTACAGATGAGGAAATTGAGTCTCAGAGAGATCTTGTCCAAAGTCACACAATTTTGTGAAGTGGGGGTGGATGGATCCCAGAGCCTCATGAACTCAGCCTGGCCTCTTCCCCTCAGAATGCCAGGCTGTGGATTAGGACCTCACAGGCTGCCTCCAGCTAGGTCAGCTGTATGGTCCCATACCCTTGTGTGAGGGCTCCCTCCTTTCCATTGCCAAGGTGGCAGGGGAAGGTGCTTACCTGCCCCCTCCACACACAGGCACAGTGCCTTGCACCCCCAGGAATGCCAGCTGCATTCCTGTGGTGGGGGTGTGGCTGCCCTGTAGCTCTGTTTGCTTGAGGAGGTGCCTGTTGCTAAGGGAGCCCCCGGACGCTGAGTCAGCAGGCTGGGCAATACTGTCACTCCCAGCAAACCCCTTCACCAGGAAGGTAGCGAGTGGCAGGAGGGAAACAGGAAGCTCCACTTCCTTTAGGAGGTACGCCTTGGGTGCAAACTGGGTGGGTCAGTTGGGTCCAGAGGTCTGGGTAGAAGAAGAAAGATACCGTCCCTTCAAAGAAGTTGGGAGACACTGTATTTCGAAGCCAGTCTGACCGGAAGGAAACCAATTGCCCTTGACTAAGCACCTTGTATGTGCCCGGCGCCTTGCTGGCTACTATGCATGGTTCTTTATCTCAGATAATAAAATCCACTCACTGTCCTTATCCTCTGCCTTTCCTACGGGAACACCAAGTTGCAGTTTACTCCTCTGTGAATGAAGAGCCCAGACAGGTCTCTGATTCTTGGAGTGATGCTCAGTATGCTGGGAGGGGAGAGTGCCCCATTCCACCAGACCTGTCTGTGTGAGGCTGGACTAGTCCCACCCCTTCAAGGCCTCAGTTTCCCATCTGCGCTAGGTTCCTCTGAGAGTCCATCCAAGCCCTGGGAATCTCTATAGCATCATTCTAAGGTTATTTGTTCTTTTTAGTCATGGTGGTGGTGGTGTTGGTAAGTGCCATTGAGTCAATTCTGACTCACCGCAAACCTGTATTGGGTTTCCAAGGAGCAGCCGGTGGGTTTGAACTACTGACCTTGTGGTTCGCAGTCCAGTGCTGATCCTACAGTGTCACAACAGGAGCTGTGATAAGTACAAGTATATAGAGTGCTGGTGTGGCACTGTAGGATCAGTACTGGACTGGTAACCACAAGGTTGGCAGTTGACCGTTCAAACCCACCAGCCACTCTCAGAAACCCTATACAGCATTGCTATAAGTCAGAACCAACTTGTTGGCATACGACAACAGCAACAACAAATGAGTATATAGGTAATAGGACATTTGCCATTTCTAACATCTTTTGTTGTGTGCATTTGTTGAAACATTTCAACTGGCATCCCGTCATTTCCTGGAGCCTTGTTTTCACCATTGCTTTCAGTGAACTTGAACTTCATTCTTCAATCCCATCAGTTCTTGAGCGTATGCTACCTCCAAAAATGTTTACACATCAATGAATTCTTTTTGATACAGTGACTGTGTATTCCTTCATCTTCTTCTGATGCATCCTGTGTCATTTTTGCCCACTGGTTTCTTCAGTATTGCAACTTGAAGCTTAGATTGTTTTCCCCGGTTTTTACAAGTGTGAGATAGATCAAGCTTGTTCTTCCCTTTTGGTGATCTAATGCCAGGCCTTTGTATATTTCATTGGAACACTTTGTCTTTTTGAGTTGCCCCTTGGGATCTTGTATTCAGCTGTTTTACTTCATCATTTCTTCTATCAGATGGTATCTCAGCACAAGCATCCTTATATGTTCAGTTCATCGTGTTTAACTAACCATCACCATTTTGTTGTTGCTGTCAGACGTCATGAAGTCAGTTCTAACTCACAGTAATCCTATGCGTAGCAGATGGAAACACTGCCTGGTTCTACACCATCCTCACAATTGTTGTTACCCTCAAACTTATTGTGCAGCCCTCTCATTGAGGGTCTTCCTCTTTTTAATTGACCCTCTATTTGACCAAGTATGATGTTGTTATGCAAAGACTGGTCCCGCCTGATAGCATGTCCAAACTATGTGAGAGGCAGTTTGACCATCTCTGATTCCAAGGACCATTCTGATCCTATTCTGTCAAGACCGATTTGTTCTTTGTTCTGGCAGTTCATGATATTTTCAATATTTTCACCAACATCACAATTCAAATGCATCAATTCTTCTTTGGTTTTGCTTATTCCTTGTCTAGCTTTTTCATGCATATGAGGTTATTAAAAAGACCATGGGTTAGGTCAGGCACACGTTAATCCTCAAAATGACACCTCTGTTCTTTAACATTTTAAAGAGGTCTTTTGCAGCAGATTTGCCAAATATAATATGGTCTTTAATTTCTTGACTGTCTTTTCCATGGGCATTGATTGTGGTCCCAAATAAAATGAAAACCTTGACAGCATCAATATTTTCTCAGTTTGTCATGATGTTATTTATTGGTCCAATTGTGAAGATTTTTGTTTTACATATGTTGAGGTGTAATTCATGTTGAAGGCTGTATTATTTGATCTTCATAAGTAAATGCTTCACGTCTTCTTTGCTTTCAGTAAGGTTATGTCATCTGCATATCACAAGCTGTTCATGAGTCTTTCTCCTGTCCTGATTCCACATTCTTCTTAATATAGTCTAACTTCTTGAATTAAGTATGGTGAAAGAATATAATTCTGACATACACCTTTTCTGATTTTGAACACAGAGTATCCCCATTTTCTGTTCAAAATGACTACCTTTTGTTCTATACAAAGGCTCTGCATGAGCACAATTAAGTGTCTGGAATAACCATTCTTCAAAATTTAATCCATAATTTGTTATGATCCATGCAGTCTAATGCCTTTGCATAGTCAATAAAACAAAGGTAGACATCTTTCTGGTATTCTATGGTTTTAGCCCACCACTTGTCTGTCAGTTCATTGTACTGTGGAGGTTTGATTCTGGAAACTATGCCATGGGTATTTAAAATATCAGCAGGGTCACCCACATGGTAGACAGGTTTCAGCTGAGCTTCCAGACAAAGATAGACTAGGAAGAAGGAGAGACATATTATTTCTGAATATTTAATCACTAAAAACCTTATGAATAGCAGTGGAACACTGTCAGCATCAGATTATGGAATTTTGAAACATAATGAAGCGCACCAGAATATTGTCAGATACAGTGTGGGAAGAAGAGCCCCTCAGGTTGGAAGGCACCCAAAATGTGACTGGGGAAGAGCTGCCTCCTTAAAGTAGAGTGGACCATGATGACATGAATGGAGTAAAGCCCATTTATTGCTGACATCAGATGGGTCTTGAATGAAAGCAGAGAATACCAGGAAGATGTGTATGTGTGCTTTATTGACTACGCAAAGGCTTTCAATTGTGTGGATCATAACAAGCTATAGACAACATTGAAAAAATGAGTATTCCATAACACTTAATTGTGTTCATGAGGAACCTGTACATAGAACAAGAGGCAGTTTTTCTAACTCAAGGGAACACTGAATGCTTTAAAATTAGGAATGGTGTGCACCAGGGTTGTATTCCTTCACCATACTTATTTAATCTGTATGCTGAGCAAATAATTTGAAAAGCTGGATTATATGAAGAAAAATGTGGCATCAGGATTGAAGGAAGACTCATTAACAACCTGCAATGTGCAGATGATACAAACTTGCTTGCTAAAAGTGAAGAGGACTTAAAATACTTACTGATAAAAATCAAATACCACAGCCTTCTGTATGGGTTGCATCTTAACATAAAGACAACAAAAATCCTCACCACTGGATCAATAAACAACATTCATATAAATGGGGAAAAGATTGAAGTTGTCAAACACTTCATTTTGCTCAGATCAACACTTATGGAAACAGCAGTCAAGAAATCAAAGGATGTATTGCATGAAGCCAATCTGCTGCACAAGACCTTTAAAGTGTTAAAGAGCAAAGATTTAAGTTTGAGGACTAGGCTATGCCTAACCTGAGCCATGGCATTTTCAAAAACCTCATATGCATGCAAAAGTTGGACAGTGAATAAGGAAGATCGTAGAAGAATTGATGCATTTGAGTAATGGTGTTGAAGGAGAATACTGAAAGTACCATGGGCTGCCAAAAGAACAAACCAATCTGTGTTGGAAGAAGTACAGCCAGAGTGCTCCTTGGAAGCCAGGATGGTCAGACATCGTCTCTCATACTTTGGACATATTATCAAGAGGGACCAGTCACTAGAGAAGGATATCATGTTTGGTAAAGTGGAGGGTCAGAGAAAAAGAGGAAGACCCCCAACGAGATGGATTGGCATGGTGGCAGAAGCGATGGGCTCAGGCTTAGCAACGCCTGTGAGGTTGGCCCAGGACTGGGCAGTGTTTCATTATGTTGTGCATAGGGTTGCTGTGAGTGGGTACCGACTAGATGACACCTAAGAACAACATAGTTTTAAGCCAAGATCCTTCTGACATGAGCAATGACATTTCTTGTTCTACATTCTCTTCTGAATTTGTCTGGAGTTTTTGGCAGCTCCCTGTGGATGTATTGCTTCAACTGTTTTTGAATTATCTTCAGCAAAATTTTACTTATATGTGATATTAATGATATTGTTCAATAATTTCTGCATTCTGTTGGATCACCTTTCTTTGGAATAAGCACAAATTGGGCCCTCTTCCAAATTTCTTGGAAGATAAGCTGTCTTCCAAATTTCTTGGCATAGATGAGCGAGCACTTCAGTGTTGCATTCAGTTGTTAGAACCTCTCAATTGGTATTCATCAATTACTAGAGTCTTCTTGTTCACCAATGCCTTCATTGCAGTTTGGGCCTCTTCCTTCAATACCATCAGCTCTTGATTATATGTTACCTCCTGAAATGATTCAACATGGACCAATTCTTTTTGGTACAGTGACTCTGTGTATTCCTTCCATCTACTCTTAATGCTTCCTGCATAGTTCAATACCTTACTCACAGAATCCTTCATTACTGCAACTCAAAGCTTGAACTTTTCTTTAGTTCTTTCAGCTTGAGAAATGCATTTTGGTTTTCTAATTACAGGTGTTTTCAGATTTTTTGTTACCCTAAGCAGAAATTCAGTGATTCCCTAAGCACTGTATCTTCCTTTAACCCTCCCTGTCTTCCAACCCTGGTAATCACCAATTGACTTTGGTCTCTATGTTGTTGCCTATTCTAGATACTTCTTAGAAATGGGAATCATACAATAGTTATGCTTTATGACTGACCCATTTCACTCAGCATATTTATTTTTGATTAAGGTAACTTCCTCACCGCCTAGTCTTACTCCTTTAGCCAGACTTTGATCTCTAGCAGTATCTGCACTCTCAGATCCCCTTATCTTTATGGGCATGCTCTGACCGACCGCCACCCTCCCCCACCCAAGGCTAGCACCCAGAGGACAGAGAGGGCCAGATTCCAGGAGAACCAAGAGTAGTGGGTGGAGGCCCCGGGTTAGGAGGGCCCCAGGACTCGGGAGGAAGCTCCTGGTTCCAAATCTGCTCCTTCCTGAGTCTTCCTTGGAATGGAACTGGCCAGTTAGGCTAGTGGGCACTGGGTGCCAGGGGTGGGGCAGACAGGGTGTGGTGGAGCATGGGGGTCAGGAAGTCAGGAGTTTCGATGACTGGTTTTGGTGGTTTTTTGATAAGAAAAACAAGAGATGGCCAGAGTCCGTGGGAGAAAAGACTTGGGGTGGGGTGGGTCTGATTCAAAGCCTGCCTGGTACTTTTAGTCCCACTGTCCAGGTCCTTAGCCCAGGCCTGAGGACCTGCTGCTCCTTACTCAGCTCCTCTTTTGGTAAAGGAAGGGGGTACTCAAACAGATGACGATCATTTGAGGGGGTTTAATTGATCCTCTTCTCCTGGGATGTGCACCATAGAGCTGATGGGTTGGGGGAAAGTCTGAGTCTGATGGAGGAGGCCTGTCTCTGCCCTGGGAATACCTGATGCAGGAGACATAGCCTGTGCCCTGCTAGAGCCCCTATTGTAATAAGGACCCTATAATGCCGGCCCATAAGGAGCTCTGGTAGCATAGTGGCTACGAATCGGGCTGCGAATCGCAAGGTCAGCAGTTCGAAACTACCAGCTGTTCCGTGGGAAAAAGATGAGGCTTCTGCTCCCGTAAAGATTTACAGCCTTGGAAACCCTGTACAGGGTCACTATGAGTCGGAACCGACTCCACGGCACATGGCAACAACAACAATGCCTGCCCATAGGGAGCTCCTAGTCTGATGGGTGAGGCTGGTACACATTAAGATCCTAAGAAGTCCCTCAAATGGCTGGAGAGACATCACCCTTTCCCTTGAGGAGTTCACAGTTGGAGGGCAGAGACAGGCAGACAAGGCTGTTAACTAGCAGGACTGAACTGAGACCAGGTCTTTCAACCACTCAGCTTGGTTGGGCCAGTTTGGAGGTGAGGAAGGCAAGACAGGAACCACTAGGGATCAGCCTTGGGTCAGTGCCTGGCCAGGCTGCCTGCTGAGGTGGGGGCTCTCTGTCAGACTGGCCCCAGGGCACATGTTCAGGCTGTGACATGATATAGATCCCATTGTGCAAAACAGTCATTACCACTGGCTCATCCAGCCCTGCCAGACAGGGAGGGTCGATTACAGGGTTGGAGTCCTAGGCACCATCTTCACTCTGTTCTCCTTAAATACACACATGTACTCCGAGTCACAAACACAAACACCTGCACATACACAAGTTGTGTATGATTTTGAGCAAGTCCCTTCACCTCACTAAGCCTCAGTTTCTTCATCTGTAAAATGGAGATACAAAAAAATCATCGAGAGACCATTCGTGGTGGGGGAGGATTCCCTATGATGATCTATACTAAGTGTGATATGGATAAAGTGTCTGGGATATCATAGTAGATGTTCAGCATAGGCTGGTTAAATTGATGTAAGGATAAAAGGTCTGTAGTGTGGAAGGGGACAGATATTATCAAGTGCCTTCACCAAACCTGTTAGGTTCCAGATCCTGTACTAGCTGCTGCTTGTCAGATTCAAAACAACACAACACAAAGCAAAACAAAACCCTGCTCTCTCTTCCTTCCTTTGAGATGCTGACTGCTGCTACTGGGGACTAATGTATAAATTACAGCCAGTGGGGAGTTAGTATGAAGTGTGCTAGGAGGCAGAAAGAGGGATGGGGGAGAAAGGTGTGATCTTAGTCTAGTAACTTTCCCTTTTTGAGATTCTGTTTCCTCACCCATAAAGTGGGAGTGAAAAGAATCACTTCCTGGTCTGCTGTCTGTACTCAGGAAGTGCTGGGCAGAGAGCACTCAGCAGGAGAGATGATGATTTTGATGAGGTGGTTTCTGGCCCTCTTTCTCCTCTTCTGAGATTAAGCTTGGGTTGCGGAAGGGGCTGGAGGCTGAGGTGATGTTTTCTGTTTCCACTGTAGAGCCTTGGGATTCTTCACCAGCAACCAAGCTCCCTGGGTCCCATATCTCAGGAAGAGGGCTGGGATGGACATTTGGGATGGGCTCATTCATGGGCAGGTGGGATCAGCCACCTCCAGTCTAGGTCTGGGTGTTTCTGGTGACCACAGACCTAAGGAAGCAGCAGAGAATACACTGACCCTTCAGAGCCCCCACTCTGATGGGGGAGACACAACGCCTCCCTAGGATCACTCAGTCAGTGGGGGGGGGGTGTGCAGTACAGCAAATCACTCTCACAATGACATAAGACTTCGGAATGTCAGAATTGGGAGGCCCCTTCGAGATTGTCTCTTGAGTCACCCAGGGTCTTGGCCCAGGAGGACCTATTCATCTTCATAGGGGTGGGGCTAGGGGGAGGGCCATGCTGTGATCTAATACCACAAAGTCTGTGGACCAATTCCAGAAGGAAGAGGTGATGTTTTAGGTGTTAGCTCTTGGTTAAGAGTTTAACAGCCTTCGCTTTCACATTTGTAAACCAGGATAAATCGCCCTCAATCCAAGGGTGGTGGGAGGATTGTAGGATGAGTGTGAAGCTTGAAGCCCAGGGCGGGGCACAGAGACTTAGCTCAGCAAATGCCTGTGATAATTGTTATTATTTAATTATTATTATTACTACGAAATGCTAACGGACCTCCCGCCAGGCTAGGAGATAGAGGCTTTCTGGAGGAGGTGACTTCTTTGTGTGGGTGTGGTGAAAATATAGACAACAAAACCTTCACCAATTTAACAGTTTCCACAAGTGCCATTTAAAGGCAGGGGCCACAGTTTGGACCAAGGGGCGCAAAGAGGGAGGACCAGGGGTGGGGGTTGGAGTGCTGCTGGTCTGGACTCCCCGAATCGCTTGCAAACGGTATGCAAAGTGCGCAGAGGGCGCGCCTAGCCCTCCTCACCTGGGGCGCCCGGACGCTCGGGTCTCCAGTCGCCTGTCGCAGGGCCGCCTGTTTCCGTAGCTACGGAGGCCGCCCCTTCCCGGACTCCAACCCCTTTTAGTAGGCTGGAGGCGGCTCCTCACAGCGGGGAAGCGGTTCGCCGGGGTTGTAAACTGCACGCTGCGACCCTCAAAGGCAGCACCTGCGGGGCCGGAAGCCGGGCGGGGCAGGGTGCGAGACGGGCAAGGGGGGTCTAATCCGGGGATAGAGGCGGGAATCTCCCCGCCCTCTAGGCCTTTCTTCCCGTTCTGGCTCCAGCCCCAGGACTAGGGATCCCCCGACAAGTGGGGCACCGCCTGTCCCGCTGGGGACCGGGAGCTCCGTCACCCGCTTGTTGCGCCCCATCCTCGGCCCGCGAGTTCCGGAGTCTCTGCGCCGGGCCGGCTTTACGTGGCTCTATTGTCCTGTCTTTTCCCATCTCACCCTCCACGTGGCCCAGGCTTCTTCCTGGGCTCTTCTATGTTGTCTCTTCGTGTTTCTCTCTGGTCTCAGCAGGCAGAGAAGAGGGGATGGTGACAGGGGAGGTAACTTCACCGGCTGGGGGTGCCCGCCCCCAGCGCACCGGGCCTTGGTCAGGCCTTCTGAAGATAGGAGATTATGTATTTTTTAATAGGTAATTGGTGCATATGCTGAAAAGTGCGAAAAGGGAAGAGTAAGCAGGAAACTAGCCACCCCACCCAGGATCCCAGTTTGTGCACATTGTTCACACGCTAGCAGTCTGCATGGCAGGCCTGTGTCCAGGGCTCTAGTGTCTCAATGCTCAGCATAGGATTCAACACAGTGCACATCAGAGGATACAAAGATTCTATCTACAGATGTACACACACACCTCTCTTGGCTGAGGAGGACCAGTACTATGAGAAACGTTGTCTAGACAGACACTCAAGTAATCCAATCTGTACTCATTTTAGTGACAGTGAGGTTTTCTTTATTCGATTTTGCAAAATCGGGCGCTCAGCCCCATAACAGGGGCAGACGCGCCACATGGCCCTCCACAAATGGTTTTTATTCTTGTCCCCCCCCAAAAGCCCCTCCTCCAGTTCCAGTTCTCCATATACAATTCTATGGTATACCCCATTTCCTCCCCCACCTCCAGAGAAGCCAGAATGGCTTGCCCAAGGTCTTAATGGCTGTATTATTATTTAAATTTCCTAGTTCCAGAATTGTTGTCAAGTGCCATCAAGTCTGTAGGTACCGACTCATAGGGACCTTATGCACAACAGAATGAAACACTGCTGGATCCTGGGCCAACCTCACTACTGTTACCACGCTTGAGCCCATTGATGCTGCCACTTGGCCAATCCATCTCGTTGGGGGTCTCCCTTTTTTTCTCTGACCCTCTGTGAGAAATAACTCTTGTGGTCCATCTTCAGGAATTCAAGTGATTGCAAAACCTGGCAGACAGATTGTTGATTTAAGCAGGATATTCTGGGACTAGGAAATTCCAATAAAAATACAGCCATTAAGACCTTGAGCTAACCATTTTGGCTTCTCTGGGGGCAGAGAAAATGGGTTGTACCATAGAATTGTATATGGAGAACTGAAACTGGAGGAGGGGCTTCTGGGGGAACAAGAGTAAAAACCGCTGGTGGAGGGCCATGTGGCGCATCTGCCCATGTCTACGGGGCTGGGAGCCCAATTTTGCAAAATCGTATAAAGAAAACCTCACTCTCGCTAAAATGAGTACAGATTGGATTACTTGAGCGTTTGTCAGTATAGATAACAGTCCTCACACCCTCCACCTTACCAAATATGATATCCTTCTCCAGTGACTGGTCCCTCCTGACAATATGGCCAAAGTTTGAGAGACGAAGTTTGCCCATCTTGGCCTCCAAGGAACACTCTGGCTGCACTTCTTCCAAAACAGATCTATTGGTTCTTTTGGCAGCCCATGAACTTTCAATTTTCTCCTCCAACACTACAACTCAAATGCATCAATCCTTCTACCCGTCTTCCTTATTCACTGCCCAGCTTTCGCATGCATATGAGGTTATTGAAAATACCATGGCTTGGGTCAGGCGCACCTTAGTCTTCAAGCTGACATCTTTGCTCTTCAACACTTTAAAAAGGTCTTGTGCAGCAGATTTGCTGCACAAGACCTTTGATTTCTTGACTGCTGCTTCTGTGAGTGTTGATAGTTGATCCAAGAAGAATGAAGTCCTTGACAACTTCAATCAGAATAGCCTGCTTAAATCAATAATCTGTCTGCCAGGCCTTGCAATCTCATGAATTCCTGAAGATGGACCACAAGAGTTATTTCTCACAGTACTGTAGGAGACCTAGCAAGGGAACATGTGAATGGTGGCAAGTATGGACAAGCAACCTGTGGCATGATGGATAGGCTGGTGGACAGACAGGAGGTGACTGCCTGGCTGGTTAGGGTTGTCCGGGAAGTGATGGATGAGACAAAGAAGAGGGCTGAGAGGTCTGGCTGATGAAGGATGGGGGGGGGGAGGAAGGAAGGAAGGATGGATGGATGGACAGACAGACTGACAGATGAGGAAGACAGATGAGATTGGTGGGGATGGATGACTTGGGGGATGGAGGAGTGATGAGAGACCCTGCTGAGAAAGGAGAGATCCAGCTGAGAGAGGGGACCTGGGCCTTGTTGCCCTGGGCATGGCAGAGATGACTGGAGAAGATGAGTGAGGATGGATTGCTCACTGCTGGGCTGACTACCGAAAGATTGACAGATGGATTCATGGGTGGATGGATGGATTGGGGATGAGAAGAGGGGAGATGGGAAGGAGCAGTTAGGGCCCTGCTGGGACTGGTGTGTAACAATGGATGGGCAGGTAGAGAGGTAGCCCATTCTGCCCCTGGCGGTCCCTTTAGAACCCCCGAGTCCAGGCCATCAGGACACTGGGT
Organism: Chrysochloris asiatica; assembly: GCF_000296735.1. Lineage (NCBI taxonomy): Eukaryota > Metazoa > Chordata > Mammalia > Afrosoricida > Chrysochloridae > Chrysochloris > Chrysochloris asiatica. The sequence continues at coordinate 4,445,629 of NW_006408608.1, forward strand.
GATTTAGGACAATTGCTTATGGGCATACACATGTGCATGTGTGGACAGTTGTGTGCGGGTGTGCAGGTAACTGGCCTGTAGCTGTGTTCACCATTACTTCCCAGTGGTGTGTGTAGTCTTGAGTGGGTACAGGACTGGTGACAGACATGGGAATAGGGACCCAGAGTAGGGTGTCCCTCCCCTTCCCTAGGGCTGGATGAGTTCCTGGTGGGTTTATCTAGAGAGCGTGGCTGCCGGAAGAATGCCTGCCCCAGGCGGATTTCCTGGTGAATGGGGCCTTGTGTGTGTGTCTGTCAGTGTTGCCAGGAGAGGAAGGGGTTGGGGTCCGAGGTGGAGGCTCTCAGAAGCAGAAAGCAAACAGAGCAGCTTCCCCTGCCTCTTCCTGCCTTCCTTCTTTGTGCCTCCACCCAGACAGCAGCCATATTGTCAGGACTCAGGAAGAGGGTAGCACCTGACAGGTCCTCTGCCAGCCTGGGGCCCCCAGATAGGGTGTCAATGGTAAAAATAATAACAATGGACATTTATGAACTACTTGCCGTGTGCCAAGCATTGTGCCAAAGGCTTGTCACGATTTCATGGCTCCCCAACAAGGTGAGGATTGTATCATTTTTATTCCTACCTGACCAAGGAGAAACAAAAACTCAGAGAGATGAAGGTAATTGTTGGAGTGTGAAATATGCTTTTATTTCCAATCCTCCTCTCTGCATCTGCCCGGGGGACCCTGTTTGTCAGTGGGTGGTCAGAGAGGACACTAGGATGGAGGAGACAGGAATGACCTTTGTAGACCCTACAGTTAAACTGGGTTCATCAATAAGCTTAATGGGTCATGGAGACAGATGGACTTGGGATTCAAATCATGACTTTGCCATTTACTTGTTTGACTTCTGAGCAAGTCACTTCACCTGTCTAAACTTACTTTCCTGGCTGGTGAAATGGAGACTGGGCCACTCACGGGGACTGTTGTTGTTGTTAAGTGCCGTCAAGTCAGTTCCAGACCCATATCGACCCTGTATAGGGTTTCCAAGGAGCAGCTGGTGACCTTGAACTGTGCACCTTGCAGTTTTAAAGGAGACGGAGTATTAACCCACATTACCACAGAGGGACTGTAATGAGGATGAAAGAAGAAAAGGAACTTCAAAGCATCTAGCAGGTCAGAAGGCCCAGGGCTCCAGGGCAGCTTCCTGGGGGCTTCTGAGCATCAACCCCCTCAACTTCTACAGTAGCAGGAATCCCCTATTGATAATTGTCTTCAGAGTTTATCCTGGGAGTCTGAATGTGACACCAAGCTTTGTGCTGGCATATGTTAGCCTATGCCATTTTCACACCTCTCTAGGATCAAGAGAAAGCAGTAACTAGTCAGATAGATCACATTCCACAAATCCTATATGCCAGGCTGTTTGGTGAGAGGGGCAGTAAGGAGCCCCTAACTTCCAAGAGCTTACACACTAAGGGAATTGGGGAGAGACAGGCAACAGTTAAAACAAAACAAACAAACAATAAAATGTAGACTGTAGCAGCTGGTGATAAGTGTTAACAGAGAAAAATCAGGCAGGGAAGAGGTACCAGGAATGCAGGGGTGGGGAAGGGATGTGCTATTTTAAAGAGAGTGGTCAGAAAAAGTGTCACAGATGAGCTGACTTTCAAGCTAGGGTCTGAGGGATATGAGGAACCTGTCCTGAACATTTGGGGGCAGGGCAAAGTGGTTGTCAGAGGGAAGAGTCAATTCAAAAGCCTGAAGGCAAGGTTGCCCTATTTTATTCCAATGTTACTTATTCCAAAAGTTGTGATAAGCACCTTCTATGCAGCTGATGGTCAGTCATTGGGTGCTGGAATGGGAGGGGCAGGCAAGAGTACAAATTTAGAAAGTGAGAACTGGGGGCCAGGTTCTAATCTTTGTGCTGTCTTTGTGATCTCCAGAAAGTTCATTCCCTTCTCTGGGCCTCAGTTTACCCCCTTGTAAAATACATAGGTTAATGTCCCATGACTGTGATCTGCTATGTGAACCCTAGGATTTGCAGTAAATATGCAACAACCAAAACCAGTCAGAGAAGGAAAAGTCAACGATTTTGCAGTAAAATAAGGAAGACAACAGAAGAATCGATATATTTGAGTTATGGTGTTGGAGAAGAATATTAGAAGTACCATGGACTGCCAGAAGAAAAAACAAATCTGTATTGGAAGAAATACAACCAGAATGTTCCTTAAAAGCCAAGATGACCAGACTTTGTCTCTCATACATTGGGCAGATTATGAAGAAGGACCAGCCCCTGGAGATGGACATCATGCTTGGTAGAGGATCTGTGAAAAAGAGGGAGAGGGAGACCCTCAAACGAAATGGGCTACACAGTGACCATAGGCTCAAGTGTAACGACTGTGAGAATTTGTGAGGAGCCGGCAGTGTTTTCTTCTGTTGTGCACTGGGTCGCTATGGGTCTGAGCAGACTCCAAGGCACCACCTAGCAACATTGCACCCTGTTAAAGGCAGAAAAAAGCCTACGGGGTTGGGTGGTCAAGAAAGGCTTCTCGGAAGTGGGGAGGGGTTGTCTAAGTTGAATTTGTATGGGAGAGGATGTGGCCAGATGGGGAAGGGAAGGCTGTGCAGAATGGGAAGATCCAGCCAGTTCCAGGCGCTAAGGCCCCTCCCCACCAATCCAGGCGGGAAGTGGGCGGAAGTCACCCTTCTGAATGACTCCGGAGGCCACGCCCCTCCGGCAAGCTCCGCCTCTATCCAGGCCCCTGAGGCAGGATTTACAGGCATCCCACTTCAAAGGGTCCCAGGAAGCCAAAGTGAGCCCCAAAGGAAGCGGTGCAGCCTCTAACCCAGCTCTGGGGGTGGGGGAAGCCCCGCAATTATAATCGGGGCTTCCTCCCGCGCCGCTCCCCTTCAAAATCCGTGAGCTCACATTTAAGTGTGCCCCCCACCTCCCACCCCGCCCTTCCCTTCCCGCCTCAAACTGCTTCACTAAGCGAGTTGCACAGCAAAACTTGTGCTCAAGCAATTTCTCCCAGAAAACCTCACTTGCAAAGTTGAACATCTAGTCTCACTTTGCGGCCGTAACTGGGGAATGGGTCCTTTTGCAAAAGATGAGGTTCTAGTAATTACATGTGTGTGCAAACCTACAAACATTTACTGAGCACTTACTGTGTACCAGGTGCTGTAAAATGAAGACCTCTGCCTTCAGGAGTTCCCTGCCTAACTAGAATGAATAATGAGGTAATTATCATAGTGTGAGAGCTGAGGTATGTTCCAGGAGAAACTATTTATTTGGCCTGGGGGAGCCCAACTGGCTTTTCAAAAGTGACTTTTGATTGTGACAGTAACAAAGGCTAAGCTTGAGCATGTACTCACTGTGCGCCAGACACTGTGCTAAGGGCTTTAGACAGATGATCTCATTTAATTCCAACGTTAGCACCCTGTAGGATGGGAACCATTAATGTTATGCGTTTTACAAACAACGCAGCTGAGATCACATGGCTTTCCCAAGGCCATGACGTTGGTTAGATGACAGAAGCCAGGTCTACTGATCCACCATTCATTCACCACATCTGACTTGGATGCACACTCTTGGGGCTTCGAAGTTCCCTTCCTATGCTGGTCAAATGTAGATCTTGAAGCATGAGTAGGGTTTGTCAAGGTGGGAGGGGGACCCAGAGAGAGTACAGTTTGGACAAAGGCACTCAGGAAGGAAAGTACATGGTGTGTTCAAAGACACGCTGGTAGACTGGGCTCTGGAATGACACACATGTAACTTTTTAGTTTCACTTCTGTGCTTTACCAGCTGTGTAACTTCAGCGTAGTGGTTATGAATCGGGCTGCGAGCCTTAAGGTCAGCAGTTCGAAACTACCAGCTGTTCCGCAGGAGAAAGAGGCTTTCTGCTCCTGTAAAGATTTACAGCCTCGGAAACCCTGTACAGGGTCGCTATGGGTCAGAATCTACTCGACAACACTTAACAACAACAACAACAACTTCAGTCAAGTACGTTCACCTCTCTGCACCTCAGTTTCTTCATTTCCAGGGCTGCTGGGGAGACTAAGTGAGTTCACATAGCTAGAAATGGGTTAAATCTAGGCGCTGTAGGATAAGCACTGGACCAAAAGGTTGGTTGATTCGAACTTCAAGGACCACTCCTCAGAAACCCTACAGGGTTGCTATGAGTCTGAATGAACTCAAGGGTACTTAACAACAACAATAGTGTTGTTCTTAGATCCTGTTGAGTGGGTTCCAATTCATAGTGACCGACCCTGTGCACAACAGAGGAAACAATGCCCAGTCCTGCGCTGTCCTCACAATTGTTGCTATGTTTGAGGCCATTGGTGCTCCACTAAGTCAGTCCGTCTCTTTGCAGGGCGTCTTCTTTTTCACTGACCCTCTCGACATGACGCCTTTCTCCAGGGTCTGGCCCCTCCCGATGACATGTCCAAAGGTCTTGAGTCTCTCCATTCTTGCTTCTAAGGAGCATTCTGGCTGTACTTCCTCCAAGATAGATTTGTTTGTTCGTCTGGTAGTCCATGGTACTTTCCATAGTCTTCACCAACACCATAATTCAAATGCATCAATTCTTCTTTGGTCTTCCTTATTCATTGTCCAGCTTTCACATGCATATGAGGCTATTGAAAATACCATGGCTTGGGTCAGGCCACACCCTAGTGATCTTTTGCTGAGTGTACTAGGTCCTTTGATTTCTTGATGGCTGCTTCCATGAGGGAGTCCAGGTATGGGGCCATAGGATAAGCACTGGACCTCAAGGTCAGTGCGAACTCCAAGGTCGGTGGTTCAAGCCCACCAGCTAGCTGCTCCTCAGAAACCCAATACAGGATCTCTTTGGGTCTGACCTGACTCGACGGCACTTAACAAAAACAATAACTAGCCACAGCCACAAAATTAGAGGTTCAAACCCACTCACTTTTCCTCAGAAATGCTGTACAGGGACTCTATGACTGGGAACCAACTCGATGGCATTTAACTACAAGAAGAATTTCCCTGAGGACTGATAGTAGGTCCAAGTACAATGAAGTATTTGGCAACTTCAGTCTTTATCCGTTTATAATAATGATTTTTATTTGGTGTGGTGGTGAGGATTTTTGTTTTCTTTACATTGTACTGTAGGAACCCTGTCAGCACTGCAGAATAAGTACTGGGTTGTTATCCAGAAGGACTGAATTCAAACCCACCAGCCTCTCTGCAGGAAAAAGACGAGGCTTTCTGCTCCCATAAAGATTTACAGCCTCGGAAACCGTACCTAGAGTTGCTGTGATTTGGTATAGACTTGAAGACAGTAGGTTTGGTTTTTTGTTTGTTTTACATTGAATTATAAATGTGCACTAAGGCTGTATTCTTTGATCATCAATACATGCTTCAAGCCCTCTTCCCCTCCTACAAACAAGGTTGTGTCATCTGCATGAGGAAGGTTGTTGAGTCTTCCTCCCATCCTGATGCTGAGTTCTTCTTCATAAAGCCCAGTTTCTCAGATTATTTGCTCAATATATAGATTGAGTTCTGGTGTGGCGCTGTGGGTTAATGCGCCAGACTGCAGAGCCGTTTGAATGGCAAGGTCAGCAGTTCAAGCTCACCAGCTGCTCCTCGGGAAACCCTATACAGGGTTGCTATGGGTCAGAACTGACTCAAAGGCACTTAACAACAACAACATATAGATTGAATAAGTATGGTGAAAGGGTACAACCCTTAAGCACACCTTTCTTGATTTTAAACCATTCAGTATCTTCTTGTTCTGCTTGAATGACTGCCTCTTGGTCTAATGTCACGTTCCTCATGAACACAATTAAGTGTTCTGGAATTACTGTTCTTTTAAACATCCATAATTTATTATGATCCATATAAGTTGAATACTTATAAGTAAGCATTTAAGGAGCTCTGGTAGTGTTACGAATCGGGCTACGAACTGCAAGGTCAGCAGTATGAAGCTACCAACTGTTCCACGGGAGAAAGATGAGGCTTTCTGCTCCGTAAAGATTTACAGCCTCAGAAACACTGTACAGGGTCGCTATGAGTCGGAACTGACTCCACGGCATGTAACAACAGCAACAAGCATCTTCTGGTATTCTTTGCTTTCAGACAAGATCCACCATACATTTCACATACTCTTCTAAATCTGGCTTGAATTTCTGACAGCTTCCTGTTGGTGAATTATCTTTTCTGAATTATCTTCAGCAAACATCCACACTCCTTTGGAATGGGCACAAAACATAGTATGCCTTCAATAGATGTACACTGAAATGAATGGAGTGGAGGGCTAATTCAGTGTCACCATGAAACGTGAGCATCCATTGAGTGACTGATGTGGGCAGGACTCTGTTCTAGTTGGTGGCAGGAATGCAACGGAGTACCATATTCAGCACCTGCCTTGGGGAGCTTGTAGGCTAGTTGGGGAGACAGCTCAGAGGCCCTCCAAATGAGGAAGGGTTGAGCTGGCTGAAGCCAATTCTGATGGGCATGTAGTATTGGAGGCCCTGGGACTCAACGGAGGATATAATCCCTGGTTGCTTCATGGAGGAGGTTGTAATTAAACTGGCCTTGGAGATGCTGGCTGCAGAAAGCAGGTGCCTCATTCCATATTGTGGAGTACTCTCGGAGGCTTGTTGAATTCAGTACTTCTTGCTTGGGACAGTGGACAAGATAGATACTCACAAGAGCATTACCCCAAACCAAACTACCAGGGCTAACGTCCCAGCTTTTATGAGCAGGTTTGCTTCTCTGTAAAATGGGGATGGTGTTGTGCTCATGGTTGTTGTTGTTGTTGTTAAGTACTGTGGAGTCAGTTTCAACTCACAGTGACCCTGCACAGGGTTTCTGAGGCTGCAAATCTTTATGGGAGCAGAAAGCTTCGTCTTTCTCCTGCGGAACAGCTGGTAGTTTCGAACTGCCGACCTTGAGGTTAGCAGCCTGATTCGTAACCACCATGCTACCAGAGCTCGTTGTGCCCATGATGGGGGATGTGTTAAATGAAAGAATAAGAGCCGAGGAGGCAAGTACGTTCTATATGGTGGTTAGGGTGGTTTTTCTGATGCCCTTGGGTTGAAGGCAGGTGCAGATCAAAGGAGAGATGGAGGAGCCATGGCTCAATATTCATTCATCTCTCAGTCCCCAGCCAAATCCTGGCAAAAGTGGGCACCTACATGGGCTGGTGGGCTGGAGGTGTTGACAGGCAGATGAGGCTGGCCCAGTCCCGCACAAGCACACACTGAGGTTCCTCTACCTGCCTAGACCAGAAGTGGCACTTAGGCCCTGAGGGCTCCTTGGGGCCTTTATGGGGTAATTCTATCTCCATTAGGGTTTATTATGTCACTATAAATACCACCTTTAGGTTCTGCTTTGTAAGACTCACCTAGGAATTTTCCTTAGCATCCAGTCTTCCAGAGAGGGAAGGACTCAGGGTCGGATAGGAAGAGAACGAAGGGTGTTTCACTAAGTGGGTGAGTAAAAGCCAGAAAACTGCCCTATCACCCTGCTACTACCTCATACACCACCTCCTCCCTCAGACCTCTCTTACCTCCATCCATCTCTGTGTTCTCATCTCTCAACCCCCAGCTCAGGCACATATGTCAGGTGCCAGACACACAACCCAGCGTTAGCAGGGCCCTGCCTACACTCCTGACACTGAGATGAGATTCATCCTGGCACAGCCACACAGAATTCTACATATGCCACACAAAGGACCAACCCACACAATGTACAAATACTTTCATGCGGCGCAGAATTTGCCAACACTCATTCACTCATTGGTTCATTCATTTGGTAAAGGTTTGTTGAATGCTTACTATATGTCTGGTGTTGAGGATACAGTAGTGAACAAACATCCCTGCCTTCCAGAGCTACATCTTCTAGTGGCACATCCCACATACTGAGCCTGCATATGACATGTGACAAACACATACAAACATGGTCTTCAATGTCACTTGCATGAAATTTTACATATACCACAGTGCCCATGTGAAAGTTGGAGAATGAATAAGGAAGTCCATAGAATAATTGATGCATTTGAGTTATGGTATTGGAGGAGACTATTAAAAATACTATGGGCTGTCAGAAGAACAAACCAGTCTGTGTTGGAAGAAGTACAGCTAGAATGCTCCTTAGAAGCCAGATCAACCAGACTTTCTGACAGATTATCAGAAGGGATCAGTCCCTGGAGATGGATATATCATGCTTGGTAAAGTGTAAGGTCAGCTAAAAAGAGGAAGACCCCTAACCAGGTAAACTGGCACAGTGGCAGTAGCAATGGGCCAAGCATAGCAACAAGATTGTGAGGTTGGTACATGACTGGGCACTGTTTCGTTCTGTTGTGAATAAAGGTTGCTATGAGTTAGAGCCAATTCCACAGCACCTAACAACAACAGTGTCCATAGCCTAGAGGGTCCAACACTACATTCACTCATCCATACATGCCTGTGTGTCCATCCACAGAGCCTGTGCACACCCCAAGCCCCACCTCCACAGAGGCTGTTCCTGTTACTGAACCACACAGAACCGTAATAACAGCTTAGGTTTAACAAGCGCTTTCCATATTCTTGTCCTATGTGGCTTACATGCATGCATGACCTCATTTGATCTTCTCAATTATCCTCTAAAGTATGTCTTTACATTTTCCAGATGAGCAAACTGAGGCTCAGAGAAATGAAATGACTAATCCACAAATTCATGTGCAGTCTGACTCCATAGTCTATGTTCTCTCCCACCTGAAGTACAGCACACTTACACACACACTCACCCAGTCATATACACATAGTCTCACATCTATACATACACCCACACACTCATACACGCATACCAACACTCACAGTCATACATAAATGGATACACACATTCATATACACATAGTCTCACATCCACACATACTCATATACATTCATACCTACATACAAAAACACTCACATCCACAGTCAAACACAATCTTGCACACACACACACACACACACACACACACACACACACACACACTTGCAAAAGACCCAGGTTCTCCTCCTATCATCTTGGTCAAAGACTTTAATCACACTCCCCTAACACCTGTAATTATCGTTCCCCCCCCCCCCCCCCCCCCACCCCGGGGGAAATGTCTGGACCTGCTTCCCAAGGGACAGATGCTGAGGCTCTGAAGTCATGAAGGAGGTCCACCTTTGGCAGGGAGGACCCTGGGGCCTGAGTAGCCCAGCAGGGCTGCTGGGAAGGCAGGTCCAGGGGAGCATGAAGCAGGGCAGAGGAGGGGTCAGAAACGCTGGCAGAGGGAGGTGCTTGCTGCAGCTGGCAATTGGGCAACTGGCAGTTCTGAGTGGCCAGGCCAGGCAGGCCAGAAATTTCCTGTTTATTTCATTCACACTAAACGCTTGAGTCTAGAGGGGTGATACAGTTATGTCTGATGGACTTTTGGTGAGAAATCCTTTGAATAGGTAGGTGGGGCAGCTGTCTTCCAGTGTCACAGATGTCATTCCAGAGTAAGGGGCTGTGAGTGCTATGTGCAACAGCCCTTGCCTGCCCTTCCCCAGCATGGTGCAGTGGTTAAGGCAGGGTTCAAGTACAAGAGGCCTTTGAGCATATTGTTTAAGTCCTAGAGCCTCAGTTTCCTCTTCTATAAAGTGGGGATGATACTTGCCTCACAGATGAGAATTCAATGAGATAGTGCATCTGCCTGAAGAAGGTAATCCATGTTCCTGAAATGTACATGCAGACATTGAGATGGCCTGTTTTTTTAAGCAACAGTACACAGATAGCCTAGCGCATTTCTGATGCGTTCTGAGTCAAGATGCCCTTCTTGACTTTCAACAGTGTTGGTTTGGCGCAACCTGCAATTTTCAGGAAGAGAGGAACATTGGGGTCTACTTCGGGGGGGTCATACTTCCTTGTATGGCGCTGTAGGATAAGCACTGGACTGCAAGGGCGGTTTGAACCGCAAGGTCGGCGGTTTAAACTCACCAGCCTCTCCTTGAAAACCCTACACAGGAACCAACTCAATGGCACTTAACAACAATAACCACTACCCAGACTGCTTCTTAAAACTAATTCCCTTTCTGCCCAAGCTTTCTGAACGATGTTGAGCCCAATCCCAAGAGGGCAAAAGGGATGGCTCAACGCAAACCGTCCTTGGACACTAGCCCGTGAGCGCGCAGCCACCCTGAGGAGTTCTAACCAGAGGGCCTCAGGTCCTCCCAACCCCTTCGGGACTTCCCCTCCTGCACTTTGCGGTGCAGGCCCGGCCCCTTTAAAGGCATTCCTGAAGGCGTGGCTTTGGTGACGTCAGCGTGGGGCATGAATGAACAGGAGTCGGTTCTCACCCAACTTCCATTAAGCACTTGGGGCAGGAGGGGTGTAAGTTGTGCGCGGTTGGCTAGAGGGAATCAGTCACCAAGGCCGGCAGCTGGAGTGCGGGAGACGGATGCGGAGGATGGGCGGAGAGCGCGCGGGGCACGGCATGGAGCTCCAGGCGGCCCGCGCCTGCCTTGTCCTGCTGTGTGGCTGCGCGCTGGCGGTGGCGGAGGCGCAGGGCAAGGAAGGTGAGTGTGCGCGGCGCGACGGGACTCGCGGGGACCCAGGACCCCGCGTCAGTGGGGAGCCCTGAGGCCCCGACGCGCTCAACTTTGGAAAGCGACCTGGCGCCACCTAGTCCCAGCGCACTGGACTCGGAGGGCGTGCGGGTGCGATCTGACGAGTCTGGGGCCCTATGCGGGCTTGTAGGGGCTCTGAGGGCTCGGGTTGCGCCGGAGCGCGCGGGGCTCGGAGGCCGCGGGGAAGGGGACAAGGCGCAGGCCACGCGGTTGCTGACCGCGCGGTCACTTCAGGAACGCTTTCCAGCGGGGGGGCGCGGGATTCCTTGGAGAAGTGTCTGAAGGGCTTTGCTTTGGGGCTTAGCTTCTTGTCGACATGGATTCACTGACCCGATTATCTCATTTTGCCGAGAAGGCGCTTCTGTAGCGGCGCCTCATTTTGGGGAGAGCTTTCTTGTGCAGACAGACCCTCGCGGTAGTCTGTGTCCCCTGAGATTTTTCTTTGCGCCCCCTTTGGCCTCCAGTCACCGCAGGAGGACATGGAGCGAGGTTCGGGTCAGTCCCTACCCACGCGTACCCTTTCCTGCTTCCCAGTCCGCACTCCCAGATTCGGGGGGCAGGTTTGGGGCCGCGCGTGAGGACAGGAAGTCCCAAAGCCAAGCATTTTGAGCAAGGGGTGACTCAGAACGAGGAAATGAGGCAGGTGGGGGCGCGGCTCTTAAGGTGTGGAGCCGTCACCCCAGGGCCACCAAGGAACCCGAGTACTTGGGGTGGGGGAGCTGAATCACCCACCCCCGCCCCAGCGCTCCCAGCGCGGTGCTGCTGGATGAGGGGCGGTCGACTTTGCCCTGGGCGGGGCGGGCGTGGGTTTGATGGTGTTGTCCCCTTAGCCGGGGTCGCAGAAATGCGGGAATCTCCTCCGCTCATCCAGATACCTTCCTGTCCACCAGCCGAAGAAGCTAGTTTGCAACTGTGGAAACAAGTTTTCCCCAACACCCGGGCAGAAGCGAGATTTCCGCCGCTCCCGCAGAGGGAAATGCGGAGGAAATCCTAGGCAGGTGGAGGTTGCCTTGAGCCTTGATTTCCTTTTCCGTCTCTCAAACTAGGGTTTGAAGTTTTGCCTTTCCCGGTTTGAAGGAAGAGAAAGCAGAGCCGGAGCCACTGTGTTGAGTGGCCCTGGTGGTGTCATTCAGTCCCAGTTTCTGCAGCAGACAGGGCCATAGTCCCGACTTGGAGACCCTCCCCCCCCCCCCACCCCCCCCACACACTCCTCAGTTCTGGTCCTCTCGGTTCTTTGGGGAACTAGTTGGAGGGAAGGGGAGAGACAGCTGGAAGAACTACAGGCCTTTCTTGCAAGCTGCCCATGGGGTCGGGGAGGCGCGGTGGGGGTGGTGGTGGTGGCGGGGCGGATTAGGTAGGACTGACAGGACTAGGCCCTAGGCCATTGCTTTGCTGCTGGCAGACCTCTGGCTCGAAAGCCTGGAGCCACCTTGTCCTGGACTTCAGCCTATGTGATTAGCTCTGTCCTGCACTGTGGGATGGGGGAGAAACGGGGCCCTATTGTCAAGTATAGGGGTGAGGGAACCTTTTTGCTTAGATCCCAAAAGGCCCTGTGAACGACCCCCTAAGGAGGTGTGCCTAGGGAGGGTGGGTTTGAGAGTCCAGCCAGCAGCTGCTAGTTTGATGCTCTTTGGGATTTAGGTTGCAGTGGGCTAATGTGTTGTGGTGGGTTAGGAGTGCATATAGGAGACACATGCCCTTCCACCCCTTAACCTAGGCAGCTACGACCTTCTTGATCGCGCCTCTCCCCCTCACTGGGTTAGAGGAGCTGGGCTGTATTTGGAACCTGCAGATGGAGCCTGTTATATCCTCTATGACCACATAGTCTGCCCACCTTTTACAAATGGGGGAGACTGAGGGAGTTTCCTGCCAGCCCAGCCCCTCTGCACCAGAGGGTCAGACCCAAGCATCTGGCTCCGTAGGCTGCCAGAGCAAGGGCCCCTTTGCTTTGTGGTTTCATGGTGGATTTTCCTAGGAAGGGAGACTAGCTGGGCAGGGGTCCAGGTGGGGGTCTGGGAAGGTTCCAGGTTTTAGGTTTTTTTTTTTAACCCGAGGCAGTTAATGGAAAGAGGGCTGGAGAGTGCCTGGGAGGCCTAGAAAGTTCTGGGCTTCTTAACTCTACTAGGACCCAGTTTGCCCCTCTGCCCACTTCCTTTTTTTCATGTTTTTTATCCAGGCTCCCTTGCCTCCCCTGCTTTCTTTAGGCATTAGCTGGTCTTGGTTGAAGAGGGATGGAAGAGCCTGGGAAGTGACAATAGAAGAGTGGGTGGAACTACTTACTACATACATTTGAATAAAAAGTCTGTAGAGCAATATAGACCCATAAGGATGGCATTAATGATGGAACTTGAAGCAGAGGGGGAAGTTGTTTTGTCCCCCCTGGGTCAGAGGGCTCAGCCTTGTCTAACTCTCAGCCTTTCAGTGAAGCCTTCTGGGGCAGCTGAGGGGTCCCAGGGCCTCTCTTTCATGGAAGCAGGAGCCTGACCCTGGAAAAGATCTGGGAAACAGCCGCACCCGCTTCTGGGTGGAGGGACCCAGGGCTGGGCTCCTGTTCCTGGTGGTTGGTTCTCGGGAATTTCCCGGGGGAGGGGGCTGTGTCTGGAAGCCCCTGGGGGAGGCCCCTTCCTGTGTGAAGGCCTCTATTCTCAACTGCAGCCCTGTGATACTTCTAGTGCCAGGCCCAGGACTGGAAGGGGAGGGGACCCCGGGAGGGCCAGTGGGGACCCTCATTACCAGGTTAACCCTTCGGAGCTGGGAACAAGGAGTCCCTCCCTATGAGGCATGGACAGTGGCTTCCCACTGGCTGGGGGAGGGTGTAAGTGCCGGACACACCACCCTCCTACCCACCCAGCTGGAGTCAGGAACCCTCAGATTCCTTCCTGTGCAGCCGGAACATTCCATTTGCTAGTGGGGTTAGTGAGTTTTTCAAGCCTGGGCCTTGGGCATGTCTGAACAAATTCCTGCCCCTACCCCAACCTACCTCCCCTACCCCCACTGCAGCCTCTGCTTGGGGCCGGTGCCACATCGGATTTCCTCTTCTGTGCTTGGGCTGCCCACTGCTTTCCTCGAGAGGAGATTTGGCCCGGTCAGCAGTTAGTTGCGGTGGCAGTACCTCACAGCAGGCCTAGGGTTCTTTAGTTCTAGGACAGAAGGTAGTGTAACCTCGGTTAGGGTTTCTAAGACTACTCTGGAGAGCCTCCGATCCCTCTACCTACTCCTGCCCTTATGGCACCTGTCTCTGCAGCCAGCCTGCCCCAGGTGCCACCATTCAAGTCATTCTTCCAAGTCCTGGGTCTGAGGAATGCTGTTTCTAGAGGCCACGTTCCTCGTGTCCTCGTGGTCCAGGCCCAAAGGAAGTCATTATTTGCCTCTCCTCTGACCATAGAACTTTATCCCATGCTAAGTTTCCCCAATCTCCTTGCGATCCTGGGAGGGTGGTACCTGTTGGCATCTACATGAACTTGGAAATGGACGAAGTGCAGAACCCAGGGTCTTGGCTGGATACCCACAGCAGTGCTAGGTGTGGGGAAGCCCCAACTGTGACTCTGTCTCTCCTCCCATGATCCCCTTCCCCAGGCTTCAGAGGTCCCTAGCACCTGATCCATCTGGGCCTGGAAAGTCCCATACGGAGGTGGTTTTCCCATCCTTGGTTCTCTGGGGCACCTCTGGAAAGGCAGCATGCTCCGGGTATGAGGGGACAAGGACTGCGGGGTCCCAGGAAGGAGATACGTTGGCATCTCTGTGTGTGTATCTTTGGGCTCCTATGGGTTCAGGATTTTATCCTGCCTGCTCTGTGGCTTTTGTGATGAGCAGATGAGTTCTAGACCATTCCCCATACCCATGCCCCCTCCCCTCCAGAGGATCTGTTCCCACCTGTTAGCAGCTCTCTCTCTTTGAAGTGCCATGAACTGTGTGTTCACATACATGTGCATATGTGTGTGCTTGAGGCCAAAGTGGGGGTGGGGATGTGATAGGAACAGACCCCAGCAGCACAGGAGTGTGAAGTGCTGGCCTCCTTCAAGGAAGCAGACCAGGGCAGCCTGGTGTCACTTAATACCCCTGCTCACCCCAGCTCTGGGTCCAGCTGCTGCCCGCCTGCTGGGCTGAGCTCTCTGTTCTGATCTGCCCAGCTGAGGGCTAGTGGAAGGGGCGGAAGGACTAGAGCCCTGGGCTGTGAGAGGGTAGGTTTAGTCCTCACTGCAACCTGCTGCCGGCCTTCAACTAGGTCCTGTCCCTTCTCTGGGCCTCCATTTCCCCATTTGTCAAGGGACAGGTTACTTGGATAAGGGGACCGATCTTTTGTATTGGTATCTCTTTCAGAGGGCTGAGGAGACTTTGAGGGCCTCATGGAATTCCTGGGGGGACTCTCACCCTTTCCAACATGGTCTGACTGAAGGCAAAACCCCCCAGGCTCACTCACTGTCTGCTCCCATCTCTTTTCCAGTTGTACTGTTGGACTTTGCTGCAGCTAAAGGAGAACTCGGCTGGCTCACACAGCCATATGGCAAAGGGGTAAGCTTTCAGGGTGGGTGGGCTATGCGGAGGGAGCGGCTAGTCCCCTGTATAGATGGGAAAATTGAGGCCTGGCTTAGATCAAACAACTCAACCAGAGTTCAAATTCACAGAGATCCTGCTTCCTGAAACAGCTCTCCTAGGGATGGTTGGGGTTTGGGAAGGAGGGGGAAGAACTGAGAGGTGGAAGGAGCTGGAGAGACAGCTAAAGACCCTAGCAGAGCAGAGACCTTTGGGTACCCTAGAAGTGCTGATGGCTGGAGGACATTGTCCTAGCTCCCTCAATCCGCTTCTCGGGAGTGAAGGGGTTAAAGGCACCCCCTGCCTTTGAAGTCTCGGCCTAGGAGGTGAGTGAGGGGTGATAGAGAGACAGAGAATAGTGGCTCCCAGCTCCCCCAACCCCAGGGAACTGGATCAGGTTCCTTCCTGCTGGCCCCTCTCTCTCCCCTCCCCAGCTGTTATTCCCCTTCCTGCTTGGGAGCTGTCGTTCCCATTCAAGTTTCCTAGGCCTACCCTGCCTTGCACCAGTGGTGCGCCAGGTTGTAGCCAGGACTGGTAGCCAAGAAGTTGGCATCCTTATCTCCCATCTTTGTATATGGTTGCTGTGTGATCTTGGAGAATATGAGCCTCAGTTTCTCCATCTGTGTAATGGGCCCTTGCTGAGTTTGTTCTAGTCCCCTAAGCTAGGGAGGGGTGTCTCCAGGGGGCTACTTGGAACACTTCCCACTGCTGACCAGATTTTTTGTGAGTGTTTTGTAAACTTTGTTGCCTGGCCATCCAGCTCTGAGGGGTCAGGCATTGGCTAGAAGAGGCATGGGGTACAGCTCTAAGCAGATTTCCTAGGGTCGTGGAATGTCCAGATATGAGGGAATACATACAGATCACCTGATCTACCCAGGCATTATGCAGAGTGGGGAACTGACACCCAAGGGCTTACAGGCTAATGTTAACACAGTACAAACGAGGCCTCTTTCTTCAGCCCTTCTGCTATCATTTGTCCATTTATTCAAAGAATACTTTCCTGAGCCCCTACTCCATGCCAGGTAGGGATAGAAGTGAATTCAATGCCATGCCCCAAGGTGCTCAAGAATTTAGTGTAAGAGTCCAATTAGGCATCATCAGGTGGTACCACGTGCTGTGATAAGAGAACATGGACACCCTGGGAGCCACAGGGTTCCCAACCTGGGAATGCTTCCTGGAGGAGGCAGAGCTGTGTTCTGATGACTGTTCAAAAGCCAAAATCGGAATGGCAGAGGATCATCCATGTTTTGACTTCACTTCTGCCCCTGCTACTCCTCCTACATATCTATATACACACCCATACACACACACACAACACAGGGAAAGAGTAATAATAATAATGACAATAATAGTTTAGTATGATTGCCTTGTGTCAACCACGGTGCTCAGCATTTTGTCCTCAGAGCAATTCTGTGAAGTATGGAATCTTGCCCCCATTGTGCACATAGGAACACAGAGGCACACAGAGCTTAACTGATCTGTCTGAGGTGACAGGGTCAGCTAGAACCCCTCAGACTTCACCATAGGCTCACAGCCTTAATGTACAGGTTCAGCACCCAGAGATTGGAATCAAATCTTGGCTCAGCTATTTCTAGTTGTGTACTGGTGATTTGAAGTCCCTTTCTAGGCTTCAGTTCCCATCCCTGTAAAATGGGCATAGTGTGAGCTGTGAAGCATCTTCCCCCGCCACCCGAGGCACCTGCCCATGCTAACCTGCTATTCCCTGTGCAGTGGGACCTGATGCAGAACATCATGGATGACGTGCCCATCTACATGTATGCCGTGTGCAATGTGGTGGCAGGCGACCAGGACAATTGGCTCCGTACTAACTGGGTGTACCGGGGTGAGGCCGAGCGCATCTTCATCGAGCTCAAGTTCACTGTTCGAGACTGCAACAGCTTCCCCGGGGGTGCCAGCTCCTGCAAGGAGACCTTCAACCTCTACTATGCAGAGTCTGACGTGGACTATGGCACCAATTTCCAAAAGCGTCATTTCACCAAGATCGACACCATTGCACCTGACGAGATTACCGTCACCAGTGATTTTCAGGCCCGCTATGTGAAGCTGAACGTGGAGGAACGCTCTGTGGGGCCACTCAGCCGCAAGGGCTTCTACTTGGCCTTCCAGGACATCGGTGCCTGTGTGGCATTGCTCTCTGTCCGCGTTTACTACAAGAAGTGCCCCGAGCTGCTGCGGAACCTGGCCCGCTTCCCTGAGACCATTGCCGGCTCTGATGCTCCCTCCTTGGCCACTGTGGCTGGTACCTGTGTAAATCACGCTGTGGTACCACCCGGGGTAGAGGATCCCCTCATGCACTGTGCGGTGGATGGTGAATGGCTGGTGCCCATTGGGCAGTGTCTGTGCCAGGAGGGCTACGAGAAGGTGGAGGATGCCTGCCAGGGTGAGTGGTGGTACAGGTGGCAGGGAAGTGGAGTGCTGGGGTTAGAGGCTGTGTTTCCAGAGTCTCATGTCAGCTCTGCTTGGGAAATTTTCAGTTCAGCTCTGATTTGGTACTGTGAATGGAAGTCACAGGGCCCTCCTAGACATCAGTTCCCTTATTTCCAATTAGTTTCCCTAATTCATTAATAATGAATGAACGGTCTAACAGTATAGCGTGGTGGTTACAAATGTGGCTGCTATGACAAGAATGTTGTTAGTTGCCATTGAATTGATTACAACTCACGGTGACACCCCTTCCATCCTGTGCTCCAAATGGTTTTCAAGGCTGTGACATTTTGGATACAGATCACTAGGCCTGACTTCCAGGGCACCTCTGGGTGGGTTTGAATCTCCAGTCTTTTGACTCATAGTCAGCACTTAACAGTGCCACCAGATATTACTTAGAACAATGTGTTGTTGTTGTTAAGTGCTGTTGAGTCGGTTCCAACTCATAGTGACCATGTATAGAGTTTCTGAAGAGTGGCTGGTGGGTTTGAACCATTCACCTTAAGGTTAGCAGTCCACACCAGGACTCCAACACCTGGATGTAAATCCCTGATCTCCATTTAGCTGTGTGACTTTGAACCAGTTCCTTAAATTCTCTGTGCCTGGGTTTCCTCATCTGTAAAATAGAAATGATCTTAGTGCCTACCTCATTCAGTTGTTTTGATAATGCAGTGATTTAATAGTTGTAAAGTACTTAGGTCAGTGGCTGACACATAAATGCTTTATAAATGAGGCTATTACTTTTGAATCACCCCACATATATACCTGAGCACCGTCACTGGACATATGGTACAATCCTAGGAACGAGGTCCTTGTCTTGTTAACTTGCTGTGTGACTTCAGGCAAGCCACTTAATCTCTCTGAGCCTTAGGCTCCTCTTTTGTGCAGAAAGTTGATTAATTTAAACCTGGGATTTGTGTCCTTTGCCTCATACTAAAATCACCTAGGGAGCTTCAGAAAAATGCCCATGACCAGGCTAACTGAAGCGACTCTGGGCATTGGTACATTTATACCATCTGCCCTCAGGATGGGGAGACTGTAGCTTGCCTGGGGCCTATGACAGCGGAAATCCCTATAACAACAGGGTTTTTCAGTGGGTGATTTTGGAAGGCTAGTCTGTCCCCTCTCTCTGGGAGCTTCTTTGCCAAGATAAGCGGGGTGTTGAGAAATGAGAGTTTTGCCTCTGCGTTGGCACACACTGGCTGGGTGAGCTTGGGCAGATCATCTTGTCTCACCTTGATTTCAGTGGTATAAGCAGACTTTGTATTTGTTTTCAGTTATGGCTCCTTCATGCAAAGGTCTGATGTGTGGGAGGAGCCTGAAGCCCTTTCTGATGGGCCTGCTTACCTCTGAAAGCAAATCCTCAGAACCCTGCTTAACACAGTTGACAAACCCCTGGATAGAAGTTCCCTAAGAGCCTTTTTGGCCATAATCCTATGGGGCAGCTTAGGGCTCAGCTCTGCCTTGTTCTCCAGCTCCTCACCACTGAGCTAGCCCCCACCCCCCCAGGCAGCCCCAGCTTTGGTGACCTCAAATGCATACTCTTAGCCTCAGACAATGACTGCAGGGTGGGGGGGCATGAGGCAGCCTAGTGGGGTGAGCAGGCCCCTCCCACATGACATCCTCACAAAAGAATGCGGGGGTGGGGGTGAGGGGCAGCTGAAAACTTTCCACAGGCAGGGTGATTCAGGCCCTGCTGAGATAAGTGGATGGTTGGGGTTGGGGGGGGGCTCTCTAGGAAGGGGGGTAGCCTTCTCTCCCCCGGAGGTGGGGGGTCAGGGATCTGGCAGGCTTTGTTTATAAAGAGCTGAGCAGCCCTGGATTGGCAGGATGCTGTCCAGTGGGAGAACTGGTTTTCAAGAGGGAAACCTTCAACTTCTCTAGTGGACCCTCTGTTGCCAACCACCTGTTCCCCTAGCATTTCTTCCTTGTGACCCCCCCCCCTCCATAAAGCCCTATCCATGTGGGTCGGCGGGCCCTCTGTGTGACCAGGCCCTAGTGAATGAGGTTCTGGGAACAGTTTTCCCAGAAGCCTCTGATCATGATGCCAGAGGAGACAATAGCATAGATTTAAGTGCTTTCCAAGTGACAGGCACCAAGCAAAGCAAACACTCTTGTGGCAAAATCTGTTACTAACCCCATTTAACAGGTGAGAAAACTGAGGTTCAGAGAGGTGAAGGGACTTGCCTGGCAGCCACTCAGATATGACTGAATCACGATTTGAATCCAGGCTATTCAGTGGCACCAGGTCCAGGTGATGGGTTAGGGAAATGGCAGGAAGTGACCAGTTCCTTTGGAATCTCTGACTCAGCACCTGGCCCCGGGATGCCTGGCCCTTGGGTTCCCTGGGTTGGATTCTCTGGGCAGCCCCAGCAATGAGAGGCACGTTCAGGAAGAGAGAGGTGGAGGAGGTGTAGAGTCTGCCCTCCTCCTTGGCCACCCTCTCTGTGGGTGAAAGCCCAGATTCTGTCATTGGAATCTCTTATTGGTGACAAAACGGAGTCTAGAAAGGTCCCCTAGTACCTTGTCTCGGTTATTCCCAAAGTTGGTTTCTCCTCAGAATTTTCCTCCCCAGGAAGCTCAGAAAGAGTTAATTAAGCAGGCAATGGAGAGGGAAGCACCTCCCAGGTGCTGTGTGTGGACAGGTGGGCATGCTGCCCAGGAGAGCTCTGGGAGCTATGTCAGGAATGAGCCAGTTTTCTCCCAGCACCCCCCTCCTGGCCCTGCCTGAGGGACAGTGGAGTCACTCAGGCTGACCGGCTCTCCTGGGACGGCTTTGTCTCCCTGTCTGTCTCTGCTTCCTGTGCTGCCATTGGCAGCAGAGCTGGTGGGGCTCTGGTTGGCGCCTCAGTCTATGGAGACTGCCGGGCAGGTGAGCAGGTGGCCAGTGGTCCTGGCCAGAAGCTTAGCCCAGCAGCTGGGAGGCCAGAGCTGGAGCTGAGACTGTGGGGTCAGGAATTCCTTCCTTGAAGACTCCTGCTTCCCCTCATGAGTCCAGCCTTCTGGGGACATCCCCTCTCCATTGGGATGTCATTGGGACACCCTCTCCAAGCCACCCTGCTAAAAAAGCATTTCACCAGCAAGGTTTCTTTCAGTCTTCACAAACAGCCCACAGAGACTGAGGACTTTGTAATACCCATTTTGTGGATGAGAAAACTGAAGCTCAGTGAGAAGAAATGGTGACCAGTGACCAAAAGAGCTTTGGCCTTGTAAAAGGAGGGCAGTACACTGTCCACAATTGTCCCTGGCACGTGTCCTTCCACCTATAAACTGTGTGGCCTTGGCGAGTCTCTCTGAGGGCATTGCTCTCCCCATCTGTAAAATGAATGGGTTGGATAGGTGACTTCTAGGGACCCTTGCGGACCTCATGGGTATGTCTGTGACTTTCCTGAAAAGGTCATGTGTAACCAGGAGGGACATCCTGAGTGGCTGAAGGAGAGACTCCCTGGGGGAGGGGATGACTCTGGGTAGGGTGGCCCTTAGGCAGAGTGGCCTGCGTTCATAGCAGGGCAGTGGTAGGACATGGCTGCTCCCCAAGCTGGGAGCTGCAGGGACTCTCAGGCTTGTTCTCTGGCCTGACAGAGGTGGGTGCTGTGGGAAGGCAGCCCCCCCCACACCCCCCAAGGAGTGGCACTGACTCTGCTATTCTCACCTGTCCTCAACTCCCACGGTGGGCAAAACCAGGTGCTGGCAGCCTTGCCGGCGGGCACCAGACCCCTCCCTCTCTCTCCGGAGGTAAGTGGGTCTCTAGAACGGAAGGAAGGAGGCAGGGAAAGCAAACAGGAGATAAAAGGCCCGTGGTAGGGAGAGGGCGGGAGGGAGACTGTGACTGGGGGAGCAGTGCTTATCTCGGCTTGGTGAAGGAATGTGCCGGCAGTTCATTTCCCCGGGGGACGTGGAAAGGAGCCCAGTACTGTAGCTCTCAGGCCCAGGACATGGGCCCCACATCTGGGAGAAGCCACCAGGCCCTGAGGTTGTTTGTGGGGTCAATAATTTGTAGCCACCACTCATAGAGGGAGACAAAGTCCAAGTTTCACAAGTCCTCTGGTTGGAATGGTGTGCCACAGTCCGCAGCTGGGCCTGGCTTGGAAGGTGATTGGCTTTAGGTAAATTGCTTCCATAACTTCTTGACCTCACAACCTTACTGCCACCACCACCAGTAGGGAGGTGGCTTGGCTTGGGAGGAGGGGCTCGAGGGGTGGGGGTAGGGGGGCTGGACTTGCATCACACCAGAGGGCGTCTGTCCCTGAGTCACCCCATGCTGCCACCTTAGGGGCAGGCACCTGGAACTGGAAAAACCAGGGTGCAACCCTGGGTGTAGCCATGGTGCCCCAGTTCCCTTACTCAGAGTGGCGCAGGCCTGCCAGAAGACCCCAGTCCAGGGAAGTCTCTTCAGGTATGCTAAAGCTAGCTTCTGTGTCAGGCAGGTGAGTGTCCTGGTGCACAGTGCCCACAGGGACCCCCACCCCCCACCCTCGGGCACTGAGGTGCTGCTCACTACGTGGGTCTGGAGCATATGGTTAATATGTACCTGGTAGGTTTGAGCATTCATTCATTCAACAAACATTAGCTGGCACCTACTATATGTCAGGGAGTCCTGGTGTGGCGCTGTGGGCTAATGCGTCAGACTGCAAAGTCATTTGAACTTGTAAGGATGGTGGTTCAAGCTCACCATCTGCTCCTTGGAAACCCTACACAGGGTCGCTATGGGTTGGAATCTACTCGTCGGCACCTAACAACAACTGGTGTGGTGCTGTGGGATAATACACTGGACCGTAAGGTCAGTTTGCACTGTAGGGTCTGCAGTTCAAATTCACCAGCTGTTCCTTGGAAACCCTATACAGGGTCACTATAAGTCAAAACTGACTCAAAGGCACGTAACAACAACTATATGTCAAGAGTCTGCTGGGCTTGGGACCCACAGGAATTGGACTCCATTTCTGTTCACTAGAAGTCTCTCAGGGAAACTTAATATATGCAGAAGAAATTCCAAACAAAGCACTGAAGCCAGCCTGCGAGCTTAGTCGGAGCTGAAACAGTGTTTATCTGTCTCACAATCGTATCCTTAGCACCCAGAATTGTGCCAAACATGTAGGAAGTGCTCAATTTCTATTTGGTAAACA
The DNA here is from genome assembly GCF_000296735.1 of Chrysochloris asiatica. Taxonomy (NCBI): domain Eukaryota; kingdom Metazoa; phylum Chordata; class Mammalia; order Afrosoricida; family Chrysochloridae; genus Chrysochloris; species Chrysochloris asiatica. The sequence goes on from NW_006408608.1 coordinate 4,468,285, forward strand.
TAAGATTGAGTAATTGATGCCCTAAGAGACATAGGGGAGCAGAAAACCCGGCAGTCTGGAAAGGCCTTGTAGAGGAGCTTAAACTGGGTATTGAAGTGTGCAGAGGAGTTTGCTCAGTGGCTAAGGGGACAGGTGGGTATTTGGTGTAAGGGTGTGTGGACCCCTTCTCTCCACTTGACTTTCCAGAATGGAAATCCGACTGAGCAAAGTCAGGGAGAGACCGGCTTGCTGGTGTAATGCAGTAACTCTGGGACCCCTGGGGCCATGGCATACTCTGGGGTCTCAAGGACAGCCCTGTGTAGCTCTGTGGTTGGAGGAGGGCAAGAGCATGCCCTGTTGATACTGCCTCTCCGCTGTATGAACTGGCACAGCCGCAGCGGAAATCTCTCCAAATTCCTTCTTTCCTGCTGGCCGCAGGCGGGCCACCCCCAGGCTCTGGGGCCAAAGAATGGAACCTGTCTCTTCCCCCACTTCCTCCTATTGGCACAGGCTAGAGGGGTGCTTGGAAAAGAACAGGCAGTGGAGAGTGTCACCATGAGGCTTGTAGGTAGATGCAACTTTCAGTGGAACGTGCCTGGGTTGTGAAGATGTGATTAGTCCTTAGGGACTGTGACCTGCTACGCCAGTGCACCCCAGCTCTGTGGTGTAGGGACCACCTGCAGATGAGCACTTACCCAGGGCACAGATAAGCCTTTGAGCAGACAAGTCAGGGCATCTAGGAGAACTGAGTTCCTAGGATAAACACAGCTTGGCTTCCTCAGAGTCTAATTCTTGCTTGAAGATTTAGGGGAGGAGAGAGCTATTTTTGTATTGTAACAGATCTGTAGAGGAATGTGTCTTACATGGATTTCTTAGATACAATAGGAGAATTGAGAGACATTTAGGGTTTGAGGGAGCCAGCTCTGTCTGCCCCTGCCTCCCTGGGTTTATTTCTGTTCTTTGCCTTCCAGAGGACACAGATGTTCCCTATTTGAGAAGACCTGTGTGTGTGGCTCTGAAATTAGTCTTGGGACTTTCTGGCTGTTGAAGGGGGCTGGGATTTACCTCCTTTCTGCAGACTTGTTTCAGAATATCAATTTCTCTTCGTTCTAAATAGAGGCATTTCTGGGAACAGACGTGACAAAGCAGAGTCTCTGAGTTGGGTTGAAATTTTGGTATTATGTTTATGTCCTCCAGAGAGTTGGATGAGCTGTTCTCCTTCCCTGAATGTTTCTTCCCCTCCAAAATGGAATCTATGCAGGTTCCCTGGGTGATGCGAATAGTTTGTGCTCAGCTGTTAACCAAAAAGGTTGTCTGTCTGAACCACCTGGGGGGCTCCATGGAAGAGATAGTCCTGATAATGTGTTTCTGTAAACATCACAGGCAAGGAAGCCCTCTGAAACAGTTCTACTTGTAACCAAGGGGCTTCCTAAGTCAAAAATCGAAACTAAAATCAACAAGATGGAATTACTATGGATAATAGAGCTCATACCCAACAGCTTTATTATGAGGACTAAATGGATATGAGGAGTCCTGGTGTGGGTGGTATGGTCAGCACTGGACTGCTAACCTAAATGTAGGCAGTTCATGCCCTATACCAAGAGTCGGAACAAATAGTTGTAAAGTGCCTTGCCCGGGAGCTGTATGCAGTTGGTTACCCAGTAAGTGGCCTGTGGTCACTGTTGATGATGATTCAGAGTCTCCTGTCCTACTGGGTGGTCCTGGATCAGCCCACTCCCATGGTGTGTGCCCCATCCTTTGGTGCTGATCTGAGTGGAGTTCTGGTGGGAGTGGCTGCCCCAGGGGTGGCAAAGGCAGGGACATAACCTGAGTCTGAGCAGAATCACTAAGGAAGTTGCTCTCCAGGACCTGATGAAACTGGGTGTCCTCCAGACTTGTCCCTTTGACTCTTAAGCCCCCTTGCCACTTCTGCTCACACAGGGCACTGGGCACAGAGGGGTCTGCAGTGCACTTCTGACTGGCCGTTATCTCCAACTCCAAGCCTTCACTGGCTCTCCTTTGCCCACTAGGAAAAAGGCCTGGCGTTTGAAGCCATTCCTGAGCTGGTACCTAGAGCCCTCTCAGCCTGTTGTCTGCTGTTTCCACATTGGTGCCCACAAAGCGACTCACAGCTTCTGTATTAACTGTGCTCTTTCTCACCCCTAATTTCTTCTTCAGTAATTCTGCCCTGCTGAACTCCTACTCAACTTCTAAACCCAAGCCGAAATATCCCCTTTGCCTGCCCAGTATCCGATGCATTTCCCCTCTATTTCCTTAACTCCTCGCTCACTCCTTTCTTGTAGACATTGTCCCCTTTTCCCTGAGCTCAGGGGCTTTGTTTGTTGGTCTAGCTGGAGAGAGGAGACACAGTGAGCATTTGAAGACCAGCTCCACTGCCTCAGGACTGGGCTTCCTCTCTGGGAATAAACTAAAGGGGACCACCTGCTTAGAGACAACCCCACACAGGGAGCCCCATGTTTGCATAGCTTCCTGTCTGTGGGACCAAGAGAAGGGACTTGGGGCAGGAGCAGGATAGGGTGGTGTGAGAATGAAGCTTTAGAATCAGGTGTCTGAGCATCTAGCTGGCCAGACCAGGCAGGGGTAGAACCTGCTACCAGGGGTGAAAGAGCCACTTCCTGGCTGTCCTTGGGAGCGACGGAAATGACTTGCCCGTGGATCCAGATCCTGAGAAATCCTGGAGGCTGGCCTTTCCTGTTTCCTAGTGGGCCAGCCCAGGAAGAGGAAGGCTGTCTGGTCCTGGGAGGGAGGTGTGAGCAGGGGAGAGATGGAGAAAGAGCTGAGGCAGCACTTGTAAGGGTGGTGTGCTGGCTGATACCTCAGGGGATGCTGATAGACACTCAGACAAACACTGAGAAGAGGATGAAGTCCCTGCCCCAGGCAGGTGGGGCCCTGCCGGACAAGGAGAGGAGGCATGCCTCAAGGAGATGAAGCATGTCGGGAACAGGCGGTGCCAGGCACATCGTGGGGTCCTTGAAGCTGAAAGGGGACATGGGACCTTGAATGCCAAGTTCAATGGCATAGCACTTCTGTTGAGAGCCATTGGGGTGATGGGAAGGTCTGGAGCTCCTGGGGGAGGCACTTCCTGAGTGGCCAGCATGTGCTTCCTCAATGCCACCCAGCATCTCCCCGTGAGAAATCTAGCCCACAGGGGTTTAACCACTTACCTGAGGAGTGGAAAAGTCATTTGGGGTGAGAATAAATTGGACTGATGTCCCTCTATCACTGTGCCCACCAGCTTGCTCACCTGGATTCTTCAAGCCCGAGGCATCTGAGAGTGCCTGCCTGGAGTGCCCAGCACACACACTGCCCTCCCCTGAGGGTGCCACCTCCTGTGAATGTGAGGAAGGCTACTTCCGGGCGTCTGAGGACTCTCTAGCCACTCCCTGCACACGTGAGTCTCCGTGGGGTAGGGAGGGTGCATCCAGGGATGCCAGGCCTAGCTGGGCATTGACCACATCCTGCCCTCTGCCCTCTGCAGGCCCGCCATCCGCCCCACACTACCTTACAGCTGTGGGCATGGGTGCCAGAGTGGAGCTGCGCTGGACGCCTCCCCAGGACAATGGGGGTCGTGAGGATATCAGCTACACTGTCACCTGTGAACAGTGCTGGCCCGAGTCCGGCGAGTGTGGACCCTGTGAGGACAATGTGCGTTACTCAGACCGGCCATACGAGTTAACCCACACCAGCCTGATGGTCAGTGATCTGGAGCCTCACATGAATTACACCTTCACCGTGGAGGCGCGAAACGGTGTCTCCAGCCTGGTGGCCAGCCGCAGCTTCCGCACCGCCAGTGTCAGCATCAACCAGACAGGTGAGGGTGGAGGTCAGTGCTCCAGGCAAATAAAGAGACCAATTCTCTTGCCTTGGATGGCTGGGCCCTCTAGGGCTGCTGGGGTGGGTGACCATGTTCAGAGAGAGGCTGGAAAACAAATGATGAAAGGTGGAGCCACGTGTATGTATATGCTGACTTTGTTACTTTGGGGCTGTTTGGCCATGAGCAAGTTACTTAGCTTCTCTGGGCCTTGATTTCCTCACCTGGATAATTATAGGGTTGTTGTCCTCTTCATTGCTGTAGTGCCTAGGGTCATAAAAGCTTGCAACCAGCCATCCAAGGCAAGAGAATTGGTCTCTTTATTTGCCTGGAGCAAGAAGAAGAGAGAGAGAGTCAGGAACAGGCGAAGGATATATAGACTGTGTGTCTTAAGTGTTTCCATGAACAACTGCTTTATCTGCCATGAGAACAGACGACTTGCCTGGTTTCTGGCTACCATTATTGAGCATTTTGATCAAAAAGTCTTTAGAAGAATGTTGATCAAAAGGGAGGGAAATACAGAACTGAATTTTAGATTCTCATGGACTCTAGACTTCCTGGAGCCATGGAGGAGTTGGTGAACTCCTAAAACTATATAGTCCTGAGATAAATCTTTGAATCTTAAACCAAAAATATTCCCTGAAGTCTTGAAGTCTTCTTAAAACCAAACAATGGTTTGACTTAAACTAGTGAAGAATGTTTGCCTTTGAGCATTATGTTCTTTTAAGACCTATCTATGTGGCATCGCATAGAAATTGTTCTTTTGTGCATAGGGTCCCTATGAGTCCGTAACGACTCAATGGCACCTAATAACAATGTGGCATCAAAATGACATCAGCAATTCAAAGCTTTAGATAGGAAACTTAGGGTGTCAGTGAGATTTTGATAAAGTTGGGGAACAACTCCGAAAAAATGGGTACTATTGGTTGCATAAGGAGCTCTGGTAGCGTAGTAATTACGAATCGGGCTGCGAACCGCAAGGTCAGCAATTTGAAACTACCAGCAGTTCTGCGGGAGAATGATGAGGCTTTCTGCTCCCGTAAAGATTTACAGCCTTGGAAAGCCTGTACAGGGTTGCTATGAGTCGGAACCAACTCCACAGCATGTAGCAACAACAACATTGGTTGCATAACTTGAATGTAACCCATATCACTGAATTGTATGTGTAGAAACGGTTGAGTTGGTGTATGGTTTGCTCTAAATGAAGAGGCTTCAAAAATTTCATGGAATAATTCCTTTGTTTTAATTCCATTTTCCATGAACTTTTTGAAATATATTCTCAACAACAACAACAAAATAAAATTGGGAGGGGAAAAAAAAAAGATAATTTTTTTAAAAAAAGAGTTGTTGAGAGGATTTAGTAAATTATGACAGGCTTTTAGACCAGTGGAATTCTGATGTGGTACTGTGGGTTAATGTGCTGGCCTGTAAGGTTGGTTTGAACCACAAGGTCGGCCATTCAAGCTCACCAACCACTCCTCAGAAACTCTATACAGGGTCGCTATGAGTTGGAACTGACTCAGTGGCACTTAACACCAACAATTTAGACTAATGCCGAATATGTAGAAAGGATTTATCAAGTCTCAGATTATTTTATTATTATTATTATCTACCTTCCTGGGTAGCTCATACTCTGGTTCTTTGCCATGTCAGGTCCTATGGGAGGGGCTGGAGCTGGGAGTTAAGGATCCCCAGGCTGGGATCTTCCTAGGCTGTGGGTGGGGCTGGGACCCTGAAGGTAGCTCCTGACACTTCTCACCCACCTGCTGTTCTGTCCAGAGCCCCCTAAGGTGAAGCTGGAGAACCGAAGCACCACCTCGCTGACAGTCTCCTGGAGTATCCCCCTGCGGCAACAGAGCCGTGTGTGGAAGTATGAGGTCACCTACCGCAAGAAGGTAAGCTTAGAGCCGGGGAGGGGTTTGTCACTTGGATGCTTGCTGCACCTGACAGCTGTCTGGGAAGCCCTACTCTTTAGATGAGGAAGCTGAGCTCCGGGGTCTTTCTCTCAACCCTCATAGCAGACATTTCTAAGAAGGCTATTCTGGGATCCTCGGACGAGGCAGTGGGGTATGGGGTGTACAGGTCTTTAGGACCAGATAGTTCCAACTGAGACCTTGAATGAGTCATTTCATTTCTCACTTCTCAGAGCCTCAGTTTCCTCCTCTGTTGAGTAGAGTATCCAGTTTTCTAACAGGTGAACCACCTTGCTGAGCTGACTCTGATGCTTCGCCCTTCTCACACTTTGCGACCCATAGGGGGACTCCAACAGCTATAACGTGCGCCGCACCGAAGGCTTCTCTGTGATCCTGGATGACCTGCTTCCTGATACCACCTACCTGGTCCAGGTGCAGGCATTAACACAGGAGGGCCAGGGTGCTGGCAGCAAGATGCACGAATTCCAGACCCTGTGTGAGTAGGGGCCGGGGCCCTCCAATAGAGCAGCTGGGCCATAGCCAGAAGAGGAGATGGTTCAAAAGTCCCTGGACATGCTCCCTCCTGTATGATACAGTTTTCTGGCTGATGTTAGTGTTCTACCGCTGTTAGCATTTTGAAGGACATAGTTATATATACTTGGAAAAACTGATTAAATGGTACCCTTATGCATTTAAAAAACCCACAGATAAATATTTACTTCTTGTAAATCATATGAATGATAAAGTATTTATTTAAAAAAATAAAAGTCCTCTTCCCTGTCAGCCCCAACCTGAGACAGCTCTGTGAGTTTACCCCAAGTCTGGGCAGGAGCAACATTGGGGACCAAGGTTTTATATTCAGGGGAAATTGTTACAAGAAGGAAGGGCTTATCCTCTGGCATGGACAACTCCAGTTCAAATCTCAACATCACAGAGATCCAGAGCTTAGAGTCCCACACACCTGGGAATATCTTATAGAAGAAGCCATTTCTAAAAGTCTTCTCATTTGTTCATCTTGAAATGGGACCCAGTATCCTCCTCTGCTTGTCATGAGCTATCACAAGTAAAAATGCCCAGCACAGAGTAGATGCCCGGGTGTATTGACCCTAAAGTGGGCCTGGGCTGTAGCAGGGATGGTGTCAGGGTTTGGGGTGTGGAGGCTCCCTGTCATCATCTGGTTCTCCCCTGGCAGCCACGGAAGGATCTGGCAACATGGCGGCGATTGGTGGCGTGACCGTTGGTGTTGTCTTGCTTTTGGTGCTGGCTGGAATTGGCTTCTTCATCCACCGCAGGTTTGTCAGAGCCCATGAACCCTCAGTTTGCTGATCTGGAAAATGGAGCTGTTAGTAACCTGCTCCCCACCTCCCAGTGGCAAGAGGACATAATGAGCTATAAAGTGTTTAGTACAGCGCCTGGCACACGCTGGGGCTGAGACGTGGCTGTCATTATCTCTGCTGTTGTTCTAAGTGGTGTGTCCCCACTTCCTCTGGACACCCAGGCAGGAAGCACTGGGAAGCATCAAGGAGGGAGGCCCTCATTACAGCTATCCACAGGGGCCACTATGGGTGGAGTGAGCCTTAGGTTTACTCATTTCCTCTGCACCTCCTGTCCCTGTGCTCTCTGCTCCCATGGTGGGGTCTGAGCAAAAGACGGGGCTCCCATTGGACAGAGTGGGCACAGGAGGCCTTCCTGGCAGAGTGGGTCTCACTGATCTCCCTGTGTGTCTGGCCCCATGGGGTCTTTCCAGGAGGAAGAGCCTGCGTGCCCGCCAATCCTCGGAGGATGTGTACTTCTCCAAGTCAGGTGAAGATGAAGCCCCAGCCTATGCTCAGCCTGGCCCTCACTGTCCTCCCCAGTTCTGGCATTCTAGGGTCGTGAGGGTGGGTCCAGAGCCTTCCCTGGGAAGCTCTGAGGGGGCTGATCCTCACAGCCTGATCCATTTCCAGAGGTCCCTGCTGATGTTGGCCCCTTCTACCCTCTCACAAGGATCCCTCCTCAAGCTATCTGTGACCTTGTCCCTTCTCTCCCTTCCAGAACAACTGAAGCCCCTGAAGACATACGTGGACCCCCACACATATGAGGACCCCAACCAGGCTGTGCTCAAGTTCACCACCGAGATCCATCCGTCCTGTGTCACACGGCAGAAAGTGATTGGAGCAGGTGAGCTCAGCTTGCTCTGCTGGGGGTCTGCACAAGTTGGGAGACCCCTGACACCAGCTGACTGGGATAACCCTCCCCTCATGTCTGCTTGCAGGAGAGTTTGGGGAGGTGTACAAAGGGACCCTGAAGGCATCAGGGAAGAGGGAGGTGCCTGTGGCCATCAAGACGCTGAAAGCTGGCTACACCGAGAAGCAGCGTGTGGACTTCCTCAGTGAGGCCAGCATTATGGGCCAGTTCAGCCATCACAACATCATCCGCCTGGAGGGCGTCGTCTCCAAGTGTGAGCTCGGGCTGGAGATGATGGGTCAGGGGGCCTAACGGTGGGCTGCAGAGGGCTGCCCAGGGGCCGTCTGCTGGACTCTGTCCATCGCTGTGCCCATCTCTCCCCATCCCTGTGTCCATCTCCCTTACCCTGCATCCACCACTCCCACACCTGTGCCCATCTCTTCCCACCTTCTCCATGGAAAGGCTTGAGGCCAGACTCTAGCCAGCAATTCTGGGTGCCTGCTCTCTTCCTGCCCACCTCCCCCATCCCTGTGCCCACCTCCCCCCACACCTTTGCTCATCTTACCCTGGCACCTATGCCCTCTTCCTTCCACACTCGGTGTCAACCTTTCCCTATACCTGTGCCTATTCCCTGCCCCCCTCCCTGGGAGTCCTGTGTGGCACTGTAGGATAAGCACTGGACCACAATGGACTCAGGACCAACTCAACAGTGCTTAACAACTACCCCCATGCCTGTGTCCATGTACCCTCATTTCATGTGGTCATGCCCCCTCAACCTGTGCCCTGCTCCCTACTGCCCTAGCTGTCCCCTTATACCTATGTCTCCCCCATTCCCCTGCAGACAAGCCCATGATGATCATCACTGAGTTCATGGAGAATGGAGCCCTAGATAAGTTCCTTCGGGTGAGCAAGTGGGCCAGGGTCAGGGTGGACAGGGACTAGGGTTGCTGGTGGGATCTGGTCAGTTGTCACTGAGAACCTGTGCCCTGGCAGGAGAAGGACGGTGAGTTCTGCGTGCTCCAGCTGGTGGGCATGCTGCGGGGCATTGCGGCCGGCATGAAGTACCTGGCTAACATGAACTACGTGCACCGGGACCTGGCTGCCCGCAACATCCTCGTCAACAGTAACCTGGTCTGCAAGGTGTCTGACTTTGGCCTGTCCCGTGTGCTGGAGGATGACCCTGAGGCCACCTACACCACTAGTGTGAGTGGGGTACTGGGAAGGGTGGGAGCCATGAGGGACCTGCAGCCTTGTCCCACTCAGAGACAGGGACACCTCTGGGGAACACAGAGGAGGGACACGGGGCTCTCGGTCTGACCCAGAGGGAACAGTGGTGACTGGGTCTGGGCCCCCTGCAGGGTGGCAAGATTCCAATCCGATGGACAGCTCCAGAGGCTATTTCCTACCGCAAGTTCACATCAGCCAGCGATGTGTGGAGTTACGGCATTGTCATGTGGGAGGTGATGACTTATGGCGAGCGGCCATACTGGGAGCTGTCCAACCACGAGGTAGGACACCCGCCTGCCCAGGATGCGAACTTAAAAGCCATTCCTTCTTCCAGCCACTGTCTGGAGGGCTTCCTATGTAGTGGGCTTGTGCTAGGCTCCAGGGTGCACATGTGACTGTATGTGTAACATGCTCACTTATGTGTACATATATGTCCATTCCTGTGTGTGTATGTGTACATGTGCCTGGTGTGTCATCAGGCCTGTATTTTCAGGAAGGCTTCCCAGGAGAGGTTCTGTCTTTCTTAGATCAAGGGCAGAGTAGCCAGGTGGAATAGAGGAAGGGGAGATGTGCTCCCGCTGCGTAGAAAGGAGTGTAGATACTGGAGTAGGCTGGACTGCAGGACACACAGTGTGTCTGTCCCGTGGTGCACTCCAGGGTCCAGGTGTCCCCTTCTCCTTGGAACTCTGGAAACAGCCTTTTCTTAACATTTGTCCTTATACAGTTCAGAAACTTGCATGTTGGACTCAAGAAAGAGGCCTGGTTCATCTGTTTCAGGGTTCTCCTCCCCTTCATTCACTTAATTCACTGAGGCCCTCAGGGGACCTGCCTGGCTCGGAGCCATGCATCCTACCTCCTGTGGACACCCCCCTCATGACCACACCACTTCTTCAGGTGATGAAGGCCATCAACGAGGGCTTCCGGCTGCCCACACCTATGGACTGCCCTTCTGCCATCTACCAGCTCATGATGCAGTGCTGGCAGCAGGAACGTGCCCGCCGTCCCAAGTTTGCCGACATCGTCAGCATCCTCGACAAGCTCATCCGAGCTCCCGACTCCCTCAAGACGCTGGCTGACTTCGACCCCCGGTGAGTTCTATGTCCTCTGCTTGGGACAACCCCAGCTTTACACTTCAGGGGATTGGTCAGCCAGAGGAGACCCAGAAGTCACTCCTGGGCTTTATGTGGCTGCCAGTGTCAGACTAATGGAAGCAGGCAGAATGTGCTCAGCTCTCATGTAGACAGCCTGTGAGCTGGGTCCTATCGTGTAACTCATTATATATCCAAGGAACACAGCGATTAAGTATTTCACACAGCGGGCACGGGGCCAGTCTGGATTGTGCATCTAGAGATCTCAACCCCTTCTCTGAACATTTCGCTGTGTTGTAGTCCTGGTGTGGCGCTGTAGGATTAAACCCACAAGCTGCTCCTCGGAAACCCTATGTAGGGTAGATAGGAGTCAGAACCCACTGGACCACACTTAACAACAATGATTTTGTACCTGGATGGTGTTGTTAGTTAGTAGGGGCTGAGTTGGCAGCAGTAGTTATAATAAATACTCCTTGAAGACTCCCCATGTGCCAGGTTGTCATGGAACCTACCTGACTTGGCTCCCCAGTGCTCAGTGGATGAATTGCAGGTCAGGGAGCAGCAGGCCCAAAGCCCAGAGGGGGACTGGCTGCTACATCACCCTCACTCTTGGACTGGCTTCTGTTGCAGGGTGTCCATCCGGCTGCCCAGCACTAGCGGCTCCGAGGGAGTGCCCTTCCGCACTGTGTCTGAGTGGCTCGAGTCCATTAAGATGCAACAGTACACAGAACACTTCATGTCAGCCGGCTACACTGCCATTGAGAAGGTTGTGCAGATGACCAACGAGTGAGTCCACCCAGCCCTGTGCCCACCCTCACCCCGTCTGCCACCCTCAAGGGTTGTCAGCCCCACCTCCCCAACTCCCCCATCTTCTCTTTCTCTCTCTTTCTCCTCTGGGGATAGAGGCTCCGTGGGAAGGGTTGAAGCCAGGCCTGTAGCCAGCAATTCTGGGTACCTGCTCTCTTCCTGTGTCTCAGTCAGTCCACAGTGGGAGAAGAACAGTAATTGTAATAATACCAGTCACTGCCATTTGTTAGGGGCTGACTGTGTACTGACTCTGTGCTTGAGCACTTTGAATCAGCGCTCATGATATGGGTGGTCCAGTTAGTGTCCCCACTGTGTAGGTGAGAAACAGGTGCAGAGAGGTGTGGTGACTTGCCCAGGGTCCCTCAGCCACTGGGTCAAGAGGAAGAGTTCAACTCTGATCCACAGGCACCAGAGCTCTGGGACCTTAGCGGTTATTAGTAAAGAAACTGAGGCAAAGAGTTACCTGGCCTCCTTCTGGCCAACCATCACCTGATTGAATCCCCATTATCTTGTGAACAGGCATGGTGTTTGTTTTCCCATTTACCAAATGGGGAGATGTGGGTGGAGAGGGGCTTCAGAGCTTGTCTCAGGTCACAAGGCAGTAGTTATGGGTAGGATTCCTGAGGATTCCTGGGACCTCCTGGCCTGCTGCCCAGGAGCATGAACTCTGGACCAAGCTGCCCTACTCCCAGTACCTCTCTCTAGTGTTGATGCCCAGCCCTGTGCCCCGGCCTGGCCAGAAGTGCCATTCACCTGCTGCTGGCACTGGGCCTGACCCTTAGTCAAGCTGGCCCGGGGACCACTGCCTTCCTTTCTGACACCAGTATCAGGGCCTTGCCCGGCCTGGACTGGGTGTAGACCCTTCCCCCTCCCAGCCCCAGAAGGAGAGAACAATGCCCTTTTAACTGTTTGTTGTTGTTATGTGCTGTGGAGTCAGTTCCAACTCATAGCAATCCTGCATAGGGTTTCTGAGGCTGTAAATCTTTATAAGAGCAGAAAGCCTCATCTTTCTCTCGTGGACCAGCTGGTAGTTTCGAACTGCTGGTGGTGAGATTAGCAGCCTAATTTGTAACCACTATGCTATCAGAGCTCCTTTTTAGCTGTTTATGTCTCTAAAAATAGTGTTGGAGCCCAATAGTCCAACTTGTACAGAGCCCAAGGTCATGGCAGGAATGGGCCCTGGGGCCATGAGGTTTTGGGAACCAGATGGAGGGGGAGTAACTTGGGTGTCCCATAGTTCTGGGTCATAGAAATTCTGGGATTTGGGCTGGTGCATGAATATTCTCTGTGACCTCTGAAAACTCCTCAGGCTTCTAACTTGCTGTTGGTGGCCTCTGGGACAACTGAGGAGGGGAATCAGGCTGGGGACAGAGCGAGCAGAAGGTGCCTTGGTGTTGGGGAGAGTGTGCACAGAGCCGAAGGAGACAGGTGCCCTGATCGCTTGTTGCCAACCAGCTGCAGTCACATGTTGGACTTTTCGGTCACACTTGAGTTCAAGTTCATAGCTGCCACCTCCTTGTAGGTGCCCTTCATCAAATCAGTTTCTCTCCTTGAGTCAGGAGTTTCTCACCTGGGTGCAATGCAGACAGCACACCTGATACACAGCACGGGCTTAGTCCAGGGTACTCTTCTTTTCCTCCACTCACCATCAGTGGACAAATACCAGGGTCCCCGAGACCCCTCCTTTTCCCTGGGAATCTGGAATTCTGCCCTTCATCCCTCTAGGGCTTCCACCAAGGACAACGCAGCTTCTCTTCTGGGTGACCAGAGCCGAGGGCAAGAAGTGCTTACAGGAAGCACATGTTCTTAGAAGTTTCCCAATTTAGCACAGGGTGCTCCTCGGCCAATTCCTTTCCCACGAGCAGGGATGGAGCTATCTTGGATTGATGGAAGCTGCGTATGTGCGTGTGTGTTTTGTTTTGTTTTGAAAAGGTCTGGATAAATGCAGGAAGTCATCCATTGCTCCCTCCTCCTCCCACTGACTTCTTGGTGCTCGGAGCCAGGGCCTGTGGGGCTGACTCATTGCCACCCCTGCTTCTTCCTTCCCTCCAGCACTTTCTAAATAAGTGGGGAATCTCAGAGCCCTTTTGACAGCTGAAAGTTTTGTCTACACATGCCTTGAGCCCGGTGGGAGACTCTAAGATGGTCTCAGGATAATTCAGCTCCTTCCCCAAAGAGGTCCTCATTACGCAGTGATCCCTTCCAAGATCCCTTCTCTTCTCTCACATCTATTCTCTTCCTTGGGGCTAACTACTCACATCCACGTGGTCTCACAGCTGCCATCTTGATTTCAGCTTGAGCATTCACTGTGCAGTTTTGGAAACAGTTGGGTTTCTAACTAGACTAGTGGGTCTGTTTTCTTGAGGAGACAATGAACTTGGTGGGGATTATACTCCAGACAAATGCCCACCTAGTTAGTAATAGGGACCGAAGAGCATCCTCTGAAAACATTGAGGGCACAGGCTAACAGGGATGGTGGACTCTCCATGCCCTCAGCAAGGCTGTGGAGGAGGGGGGTGTTTGCTGCCTTTGTGGATAAACAGTTGGGTGATGCTCTAGGAGCCATTTCTCATTCTCCTCTCCTTGTGCCCAGAGCCAGCCCATAGTAGGTGCTTACTGTGTGCACGTGGTCTTTGAATATCCCAGGACCAGGACTGGCATTACATGTGCTTAGAATGAAGACCGGGTAGTGTAAAGGTGGCCTCATGTCTCTGAAGGGAGTTGACAGAGGTGACTGCCCTGGATTCCTGAAGGGGAGAAACTGAGACTTGGGACAGGAACAGACTTGGGTGGTCTACAATAGCCAGAGGCCTTTGGCCTGACTGTGACCCTCTCCCCAATCTGTTGTTCCGTTTATGGTTAGGAAGTGAAGTAGCTAAAGGAAGGAAAGGCTTTGTTAAAAAAAGGGAGGGGCCCGGGGCAGGCTGCTCAGGAGCATCTAAGTAAAGCTGAAGCATCCCATTTCCATATGAAGAAACTGAGGTCCAAAGACAGATTTCGTGTTGTGCCATTGAGTCAGTTCTGACTCATAGTGACTCCTTGTGACAGTGAACTCTTTAGGAGAGCAAATCACCAGGAGTCCTTGGGTGGGTTTGAACTACCAACCTTTCAGTGCTTAAAACTATTGTGCCTCCAGGGCTCTTAATGACAGACTGTTGGTGAGTATACTCAAATTGTTTCCAACACATACTGACCCTGCATAGAGTTTCTGAGAAAGTGGCCGGTGGATTTGAACTGTCAATCTCACGATGAGCAGCTTAGTGCTTAGCCTACAGTGCTATAGCAGGACTCCAGAGACTGACTACCAAAACCTTGACTTTGAGTCCGGAGCAGAGCTACGACTGGAATTCAACCTACTGCCTCCCAGTCTAGGACTTTGGGCTTTCCAAATGGGCCTTGGAGGCAATCTCAGTTCCCACTGTATCAGATAAACCACACCAGTCTGGAAGAAGGGTGGCTCAGTCCCCACTAAAGTTTATTCATTCATTCATTTACTCGTTCTTCCTTGTGTTCCAGGAGCATCTACTATGTCCCAAGCCCATACTGGACCCCCAGGGGGTGGAAGTAGGGGAATGGTTGCAGGAGCTGAGGCCTTGAGCCTTTGGTCTCGTGGAACACAAATAGTCCACTGGTTCTGAAATTACATGCCAACATCTTCTGGGGTCTCATAAAAATGCAGACAGACTCTGTTTCACCTTCAGGAGTTCGGAGGGTGCAGTGGGCTAAGCACTGGGCTGAGCACAAGGTCAGTGGTTCAGACCCACAGGCTACTCCTTTGGGAAAAAATGCGACTTTCTGATCCTATAAAGATTGAGTCTCACAAACCCTATGGAGCATCTCTATTCTGTCTTATAGGGTCACTAAGAGGTGGAGTCTACTCAGTGACAGTGAATGACGTTTTCTTGGCTCCACCTTCAGAAAGAATGTTTAGTGGGTCTGGAGTTGGATCTAGGAGCCTTCCTTTTTAGTAAGCGCCTTCTTCCCTGGTGGTCAGCATGGCAATCTGGGTGTGGGAAAAATACTCAAGACCTCCAAATGTGGGTGATAGGTTAGGAAGTTCCCCCGAATGTCTGACCTCTGGTCTTCTTGCTGCTGAACGCTGGCCCACCTAGAGGTCCCACCCTACTCACGCACCTGAGTCTGCCCTTTCCTGCTCAGCACTTCTCTGGAGGCTCCCAACCTGTGGGAAAGTCCTGTCTCCGGAATTGCAAATAGGAGCTTGCACCATATAATTAGCCCCATTTACAGCCAAAAGACGGCCCATAAAAACCTGGGTGTTTTCATGGGTTTGAGCTGGTGGGTGAGGACTGCGGAGGAGAAAACTCCCAAAGTGAATAATAAATGTCCTGCTCCCGGGCTCCTGGGGAGCATAAGTGGTTTTATGAGAGGATGAGGGGCACAGAAAGGGGGGTGGGGAGCCCAGAGGAGTCTGCATCTCTTGGGATGTGGGAGAGACAAGGCTGTGGGCTCCTGGGTACATCTTTCCAAATCCTGATGCTACCTTCCCGCTGTGCCCCCAGCTTCTGGGGGTGCCCACCCTCTAGGTGGGAACTATTAACCCATTTTACAGATAAGGAAATTGAGGTTTCCTTAAAGCATGAAACCTGCCTTAGGTGATCCAGTTACCCCTAGAGGAACTGGAAGCCCTTCCCATTAGAGACATGTAGAGCTTTAACCCTTGATGGTCCCTCAGCAAGTATTTCTAGAGTCCTTCCTCAGTTTCTGGCAGTGGGAACTAGGAGGTGAGAGACCATGAGCAACAACATTGAGAAGGTGGGGTGGGTGTCCTTGGCATCCATCACCCTGGTGATGACATAAATGTTGTCTGGAGAGGCTTCAGCAAGGGACATGAAGGACAGACCCTCTTGGGGATTGATGTTTGATCACAGCTGGTTGGATTCCCACCTCCTGGAGAAATGACCTTTGGCAAGTCTCATTGCACCTCTCTGAGCCTTAGTTTTCAAAACTGCACAATGGGAGTGAACATGGCACCCACCTCACAAGACTACTGTGGAGGTTTGATGACAGACCTTCTCACAGACTCAATGGGTTGAATCATTTTTTGCATCTTCATTGATGGTAGGCTTCTTAGCAAACTGCTAGGAAGTGGACCCTCGCGGAGTCCTCACCCTAACTGGACCTTCTCACCTGCAGGTCCTCAAGGTCCCTGTTTTGTCTCCTTTCTGAATGTGCCTCTGCCTCCCTCCCATAGGTGCCCAGCACCTTGTGCTCAGCATGACTCCTCCCCAGCCTAACTCTCCCTCTCTCTCTTCCTGCCCACAGCGACATCAAGAGCATTGGGGTGCGGCTGCCTGGCCACCAAAAGCGCATTGCCTATAGCCTGCTGGGTCTTAAGGACCAGGTGAACACAGTGGGGATCCCCATCTGAGCCCCAACAGGACGGCTTGCCCTGGTCGGCCAAGAATACTTGAAGAAACAGGATGGCTTCCCTGCTGGCTTAGCGGCGCTGGGCCACCAGACCTCATTGACGCCACCCTGAAGCCTTTGCTGGTGGGGAGGGCGTTTCTCTGACGATACCCTGGCCTGAACTAAGTTGTTGCTCAGGGATCCTCGTCTGGGACTTCTTCCCTTCCAAGGAAGTCAGGCACTTAGCAGGCACCACCATATTCCCGGAGCCCCTGGAGCAAAGGCCTTTGGACAAAATGCTGGACATTTCCAAACTGACCTCCCTTTTGGCTTCTCCCATGAGACAGTTTGAGGGAGATGGAGTGGGGGTTAGTCCTTGCTGAGCGAACAGGGAACCTCATCATTCTTTATAAGAATTCTGCTGAGCTCAGGCTCCAAAAGGTTCCCCCACCTCCCCCAGTGCCTTCCTCAGATCCCCAGACCCTATCCTCAGCCCCCAAAGGGCCAAACTCTGGCTCCCTGGGCCCTTGCAGGACGCTTGGTTGTGTTGTGGTGTTTGATATATATATTTTGTACTTTGTGAAGAGAGTGTGTATGTGGCAAGGGCCCCACCAGGGTTGGGACCAGAGGAGGGCCTGTATCAGACATTCCCAGGACTGGAGGGGCTGGTGCTGGCAGGCTTTTTCCTGCCCATTCCCCATTCCACTGACCTCTCACCCTTTGGACAACATTCACTACTCTTGTCAGTGTTAATGATTTTTTTGGTTGGGTGTTTTTTTTTACCCTTAATTTATTATTTTTTTTTATATTTATTGTTAGAAAATGACTTATTTCTGCTCCGGAATAAAGTTGCAGATGGTTCAAACTGATCTTGGCTCTGAGTCTTCAGAACAGCATTGGGGTCTAAGCGGCCTCTTTCCATGCCAGGAGTGGAGGGTGGGTGAAGGGCTCTCTCCCCCCTCGAATGTTTAAACAGCTTCTTGCGAAATATAGACATGTAATCCTGGGAGCGGGGGTGGGGGGCTAGGCAGAGTGCCCGTGGAGCAGGCCCTACTGAACCCAGCCAACATGCCAGCAGGCCCTATCACCTTTGATCTGGAAGCTTCTGGAGAGGTTGGGAGGCAGACGATGGGTGAGAGCACCCTTCAGCCTCCCTCCCACATGTCTCCCTGGAGCTGTTGAAATAGATTCCTCGACCTTTCGTGTAGGGCTCTTAGGTTTACAAAAACTTTTCACAGGTTTTGGCTTGTTGGAGCCTCAACTCTCAGTTACAAGTTTTGTGGGTAGCCCCATTTTACAGAAGAGGAAAACTGAGGCTGGGCTCAACGACTGGGCTTGCCCAAGTCCACACAGCAAGTTAAGGGTAGAAGCTTGAATGGAATGCAAGGCTGGGAATCCTGATTAGACCTTTTCTCACAGATGTGCAGCGACTTGTTCTAAGTCACACAGCAGGAAGCTGCAGAGGCTTCTAAGGAAGCCAGAGTCCCGATTTCATACTCCGAAGTATTCTCTGCTGGACCAGGCTAATGTCTGTCATGTAAGAGGTTATTCACAGTGCCGCTTAGGAAGGTGCATGGCCACCAGGGACATGACCAGGTGGGCAGAGATATCTGGGGTATAAGTGGAAGGCTTCCTGGAGGAGGTGATCCCAGAGTTGAGACTAGGACAAGTAGGAATGATGCAGGCAGAGTACAGTGTAAGGTGCAGAGGCGTGAAACTGTGGTTGTGCAAGGGAGCCACAAGCAATTTGGTGTGGTTAGGGTGTGCCGAGGGTGCTGGAGAGGTCTCTAGGGCCTTGTAAGGCAGGTCCAGGAGTGAGGATTTAAGTTGAGGGCAATGGGGAGTCATTGAAGGTTTTAAGCAGGGTGTGGCATGATTACTCTGGTCCAAACAGCAGTCACTGGTCGAGGCAGATCTAGCACACAAGTCTCCTGACTCACTCCTGGGGTCTTCTAGTTGGCCTGCTTTGCCCTGACTACCTGCTGCTGTCAGAGAACTGCCTCCAGGAAGACCACATTCTGGGTCCCAGCCCACCCACCATCAGTGAGGCCTGCCAGTGAGGCAGGGAAGCAAAGAGAACCAGTTAGTGCTAGGTTGTCTGGGAATGCTAGGCCAAGGTGGCTGAATCTTATCTTCCTTGTACCTGACCCCTGCCTGGCCTGGCCCTGGTAGTAGCTGGGACTAACTACTACCACCACCGTTGGCAAAGCTGTCAGTCTTAAAAGGAGACAGCCTACTGCTTCAAAACTCAGAAATCTCAAAGTGGCTCAGCCACCTGACTGGAGACAGGAAGTGAGGCTCTGCATGAGCTGCATGAGCTAGGATTGCACTCATCACAATCCTAGTGGACGCATAGAGGGAAAAGCTTTGTTTTTAAATTAAACTCCAATCCGTCCACTGAGAAGGCCTGGGAGCAGTGACAGCCCAGATCCAATGAGCACACCAAGTGCCCAGACTTTGGATCCTAAATACCACTCTCCAGTGATAGAAACTTTCCACAGCTTCTTGGAGACATGACTGATGCTAGTGCTGAGAAAGGGAGAATGCCAAATGAGCTCGCAGTATCTTATAGTGCTAGGGAATAAGGAAATGTTTAAACAACAAACAGATGGGGGCATGTCAAACAAACACAGGAGCCACCCTGAAAGAGTTCCCAGTGATCAAAAGCTCAAACAAGTTGAGCAACAAAAATAACATAGTGTTAGATTACAACCCAAAGTATAACATAAATAAATATACATGAGTTCACCCTGATAAAAATAAATGACTGAATAAATAAATACATGGGGGGAACGGAACAAATCTTCCTTGCAGAAAAATTCCAGATAATGCATGCAGCTGCTTCTCTCTCCAGGGTTGTTAATTGCCATCATGTCGGTTTTGACTCAGAGACCCTGTATAGGGTTTCTGAGGTGAGTTTGAAACACTGAACTCGGTTCAAACCGACTTTGTGGTCCAGTGCTTATCCTACAGCGGCACATCAGGACTCCCTCTCTTTAATGTTGTTAAGTGCCATTGAGGGGCTGGTGAGCTTGAACCACTAACCTTGGGGTTCAAACTGACCTTGCAGTCCAGCTCATTAACCTGCAGCGCCCCACCAGCCCTTCTCTCCAATTGGTTGGGCTTAATACCCCAACAGCCTCGAGTGTGAACTGGACTTAATGTTTCATTTCCAAAAAAATTGTTGTTAAGTGCCATAGAGTCAGTTCTGACTCATAGCAACACTATAGGGTTTTCAAAGAGCGGCCAGTGAGCTTGAACCGCTGACCTTGTGATTCAAACCCATCTTGAGGTCCAGCGCATTAACCCACAGCACCACACCAGAATTCCCTCCAAAGAATAGCAGTATGGATGTATAGAAAGGGTTAACAAAAAGTGACTTTCAAATGGAGAAAGCTGGCAAGCACTTGTGTCACCAGGTAATCAAAGCTCACATCACCAGTGCAAAAACAAACAAACTAACCCAGAGCAAAGGAAAATTTTGCTTGCATTTGAGATCAGGTATCAGCCAACACTTATACGAGGTTTACTGTGTGCCGCCCACTGGGTCACTTTGTGTTTTACACGCGTTGGTTTATTTAACACAACAGCTCTGCGAGGTGGCTACTATTATTACCCCCACTTTACAGATTGGAACACCAAGGCACAGGGAGGCTCAGCAACTTGCCAGAACCACTCAGCTTATATAGAAATGGAAGGGACAGGAGTCCATTCCCTTAGCTCCCTGCCTATGCCATGCCACCCAACCAAACCCAGTGGTCATCAAATGGTTTCTGACTCACAGTGACCCTAAAGGACAGAGTAGAACTGGGGTTCCAAGGCTATAATCTATGGGAGTCTTGGTGTGACACTGTGGGCTAAAGTACTGGACTGCAAGGTCAGTTTGAACCACAAGGTCTGTAGTTCAAATTCACCAGCCACTCCTTGGAAACACCTCATACAGGGTCGCTGTGAGTCAGAACTGACTCGATGGCACTTAAGAACAACAATCTTTATGGAAGCAGACTGTCCATCTTTCTCTGGAGGAGCAGCTGGTGGGCTGACCTTTTGGCTAGCAGCCCAGCACACAACCTACTGTGTCACCAGGGCCCCTGTGGCATACCACTGGGCTCTTGGTAAAACAGTGACCCATTTGACACCCTTAACTGCCAAGAAAGAACATTCTCTCTGTTACAGCATGTACCTCCTTCGATGTGGTCTGAGAAACACTGGTTCTGGAAAAGCTGAGGTCCCCCCATAACCTGTCCAAAGCCCCCAGACTCCATAATGTCCTGTGCCTCAGGCGTTCAGGTGAGGGCAGTGGGGAGGAGGGAGCGGGCTTCCCTGTCTAAGCCTGACTAATGCTGGGCACTAGAGCCACAGAGGGGGTCTGGTCCCATTGTGCCCTCACTGGGCTCTCAATCTGGTGGGGGAAGTCATGGTGCTAGATTGTATTCCCAAATAAGAAGGGGAGAAGCTGGGTATCATGGGAGCTGGAAAGGCCTACAGAGCCAGACCAAGGATAAGTAGGAGTCTGCATAAGAACCTGTCTCTGACACCCACACCTGCATGTGATACCCACTTGCCATGGCTCCAATGATGGGACGAACAGAGCTCAACCCGAAGAAGAAAGAAGAGGAAAAAAAGCATCATCTGATATAATTTGATAAACTGGACCTCCGCCTATAAATGCAGTAGCTAAAAAGAGGAAACAAATCCCTGTTCCAAGAATTATTCCCACCCACTCCACACAAAGAGTAGATAGGGATGGGCATCTTGAACATTGGCTACCCAAAAATGGGAGAAGGGATACAAAGGTAAGAAGTGACTGGCTTACAAGCTTTCAAGGGGGAACCTAGATCCACAGGGCGGGAAGGATGGTAGAGTGTCCAGTGAGTAGTATCCGACCTGTCTAGGAAGGGCAGATGAAAAGAAATGCAGATGGGGCCCTTGGGATGCAAGGGTGAATAATTGTTACCAGGACTGATTGTGAGGACTGGAAATGTAAAGATGGATATTTTATAGCAAGGAGGGGAGTGATTAACCTTTCAGTCTAGGAGTGGAGGGCCCTGGGACCATCAATGGAGAAGAGCGGGAGAGCGGGACCCCACCCAGAGGAGCAGTGAGGCCTGAGACTGAGACAGAGAGGATGACTTGACGTGATGAGAGAGGGTGACGTGAGGAGAGAGGGTGACGTGAAGAGATGGAGTGGCTGGGGACTAGGGATCCGGAGAGGGAGAGGGGCTGTCTGCTGAGGACCGTGAGGGGAGGGCGGGCAGGAAAATGCTGAATTAAAAGAAAGAAAGAAAGAAAGAAAGAAAAAAGTTATCTGACTTTTATTTTATTAATGTAATGTTTAGATTTTCAAAAATAAAGAAAAATGTAAGTGAAAAAAAAAAAAAAGAACCTGTCTCTGCCCTGACAACACGCCCTCACCCCTCATGCTCCAAACCTCTGTGGGGTGGGGGGTTTGAGTCTCCTTGCCAACATCTGGGCCCCATTCTGCTTCCAGCACGCAGAGCCTATGGCTGTGTTACCACAAGCAACCTTAGATCCCAGCCTCTGCTCATACTCCCACCTTAGTCTACTCTGCTGGCAAGTGGGCTCCTAGCTGTAGGAGCCCTGGCACCTTTGATACACCCGACAAAGCCCTATGGGAAGTGAAGGGTGCAGGGCAGGAGTTATCGTATATTCTCCGCTTCTCCCAGTCAGGTCCTGCCTGGGGTTGGCTAAATAATTGGCAAATCCTGGAGGAATGGGTAAGTCCTCACCCCTCCCTGCCCACGCTGTCTCTTCTCCTACTGTGGGGCAAGGTCTGAGACAGGGTCTGTGCACAGTAGGACCTGCAAGAAGAGCTGCTGAATGGACTTGTTCAGGAAACATGGGGGTCCTCAGCTCAGTCCCTCTACACTTTAACCTAGACTGTGCTCGATGTCTGCATCACCCTCCCCTCGGAACAGTGGCTGACACCCAGTAGTCCTTCAACAAAGATTTGCTCAATAAGGAAATGAATGAGGGAAAAAGACTTGGGTTTTTAGAACCTGAAGGGCACTGTGGAGTCCTATGGAAAGCCAGATGTTTGATATCGCAAGATCTTGTATGAGAGATAAAAATCCTGTTGTCTTCGAGTCAATCCAACTCATGGCGACCCCATGTGTTACAGAGTGCTGTTGTTGTTGTTGTTGTTGTCAGGTGCCATTGAGTCAGCACCGACTCATAGCGACCTTATGCACAGAAGGACGAAACAATGTCCGATCCTAGGCCAACCTCACTACTGTTGCCACACTTGAGTCCATCCATGCTGCCACCTGACCAATCCATCTCGTTGGGGGTCTTCCTGTTATAGAGTAGAGCTGCTTTTTAGGGTTTTCTTGCCTGTAATCTTTATGGAAGCAGAATGCCAGCCCTTTCTTCCTTGTTGCCACTGAATGAGTTTGAACCACTAACTTCAAGGTTAGCAGTAGAGCACAAACCGTTTGTGATGCCCAGGGAGGAGCCTTGTACATTGAATAAGTACCGCAGAGAGTGTGTCACCTCCCTCTGACTAGCTGGAATTATACAAGTAGGGGAGGAGACGGGATCAAGTCTTCCTAAACACCGACTATGTGGCAGTCACCAGACCAAGGCATGCTGTCTGATTAAAGGAAGATCACAAGGTATATGCAAGGCATGGGCTATGGAGGCTTGTAATAGTAGAGCAATTGGACCAAGACCCCACCACTGGGAGGTGACAGGATAGGAACCGAAGGTGCTGAGTGAATTTTGGGGTCTGTTAGGGAGGAGGTCAAGGAGCTCTGGTAGCATAGAGGTTATGAATTGGGCTGCAAACCTCACGATCAGCAGTTTGAAACTACCAGCTGTTCCGTGGGAGAAAGATGAGGCTTTCTGCTCCAATAAAGATTTACAGCCTCGGAAACCCTGTACAGGGTCGCTATGAGTCACAACCGACTCCAGGGCACATAACAACAACAACAAAGGGAGCAGGGCAGTGGGGAGACTTTAGGACTGGAGGATGAAGACAGGGTGTATTGGGCAACTCCTGTTGCCAAGGCTCTCAGCATCTCTGGGTCTGTCTATCTATCTGTAGTGTGGAGGGCTCAGGGAAGTCCGTCTTGGCTGGGGTGAGGACCCCCTGCCCATCCTCTACCGCAGACTTGCCTGTTCCCCAGCTCCTGGCGCCCTCACCCCAGGCAGCCCAGCCCCTGTTGGGTCCAGCTTTCCTGTCCAAACCCTGGCAGCCAGTTTCTGTCGGTTTCTGGGAAGCAGCGGCCGCATCCTGCCCCTTCTGAGGTGGAGCCCCGCCTCTCTTCCACCAGGCCCGGGCCCTATTTCAGCAGCCTCATCACATTCCCAGTGGCCTCAGCAGCCCGGATCAACGGATGCCATTTCCACACTGGTCTGGCAGAACCAGACAGCTTTGTGACCAGGTATCCTGCTGGGAGGAGGGGCTTTTCCTCCAGCGGCCAGGCCCAGCTTCCAGGCCCAGACAGGCACATGCCAGGCAGCCCCTGGGACACACATCTGCTATGCCCATTTCCCTAAACTTCACCCTCTATGTCCCTTTCAGATCTGCCCTTGTATCCTGATGCTGAAACTCTCCTTCCCCTGGACCTTGTTGTTGTTAAGTGCTGTCAAATTGGTTCCAAATCATTACTACCCTGTATAGGGTTTCCGAGGCTGTAAATCTTTGTGGGAACAGAAAGCCTCGTCTTTCTCTCATGGACCATCCCCTCCCCTTCTTCTCG
This sequence comes from Chrysochloris asiatica, assembly GCF_000296735.1. Lineage (NCBI taxonomy): Eukaryota > Metazoa > Chordata > Mammalia > Afrosoricida > Chrysochloridae > Chrysochloris > Chrysochloris asiatica. Next base: position 4,492,388 of record NW_006408608.1, read on the forward strand.
CCTGTGGATATTGCATTGTCTTTCTGGGCCTGACTTAACCCTGGTTCTCCAAGGTACCTTTGCAGAACCACTCTGCTACTGACTGGTGGGGGGAAATCAACAGCCCCCTAGCCTTCATCACAACTCAGGGATCAAAGCTGGGAGCTGTCTGTCTGTCCTTGTCCCACTTTTTTTCTTTCTGTGTATAATAAAATAATAATAGCAAGCAATTCTTGAGCACTGAGCACCTGTCTGATGTGAATCAAAATGGGTTGTTTTTTTTTTAGTTTTCATTGTGAATTAAGTGATAGTTTACATGGGAGAACATTAGCTTTACATTCATCTTCATCCTATCGTATATCATTTCATTGCAATGATTACAGTCCCCTCCCTGCATCATCAAACAACCAAAGGGTACATCCCACAAGCCTGCCCTCCTGGTCCGTTCATCAGCACACAGCCCTTCTCCCTCCCTGAGTCCAGAGTCCCCAGCCGCTCCATCTCTCCACATCATCATCTCTGCCTCCATCTCAGGCATCACTGCTTCTCTGGGTAGGGTCCCATACTCCATTCTTCTCCCTTGATGGTCCCAGTGACCTCCGCTCCGGGACTGTAAGATCAACCACTCCCCTCCTTTTGCTACAAAATGTCTACCTTTACATTTGCAACCCTCACAGGCAGTCCTGATAGCAACGATTCACTATTGTACCACAGTATCCTATCCCCATCTCCTTTCATCAGTCCTGCCCAGACAGGTTGGAAACCACTCAGTGGAGATTCTACCTTCCCCCATACCTTCTGGAATGAGGCTCCTTCTTGAAAGCTTGTAAGGCAGTCACTTCTTACCTTTGTAGCCCCCTCCTCCTCATCTTTGATAGCAAATGTCTAAGTTGCCCATCCCTGTCAACCCTGTGTACCAAGGGGGTGGGAATGATCCTCACTGTAAAGATTTGTTTCCTCTTTTGAGCTACTACATCCATAAGTATAGGTCAAGTTCATCAAATTGTAGCAGAGTACTCTTTTTTTCCTCTTCTTTCTAGTAGAGTTCTGATCATCCAGCCATCGAGGCCAGGTCAAGTGGGTACTATCTGCAAGTATGGGTGTTCTTGTGCATCCCCCCTCTCTTTATATCAGCTGGATGCTTCACTCTCCACTCTAGTTCTCTGTGGCTATGTCGCTGGTCCTGGGCTCAGGAGTCCCCCAGGTCTCACTATACTGCTGGCCAACCAGGTCTCAACCCAGGTTAACAGGAGTCTGTTGAACATGGTCGGACTCAGCTCACAACTTCATTGCTGTTTTCCCCACACTTCCCCTTATCGATGACCAACGTGGTCACCAGCAAAACCACATGCTTGTTCGTGTATTCCCCTTGAGTTTCAGTCTTGGAACTTGTTTTAAGTGACTTTGTTCACTTAATCCTCCCAATAACTCTAGGCACCAGCATTACTATGATCCCCTGGGTTGGGGCTCTGTATCTCCATTTACCTAGGACATTGCTGGTGTAGGTTTGTCATCCTAACCTAATTTGTAATAGCTACTTCTTTCCCTCTCTATCCCTATTTGGATAACTATTTGGCCTCCCAACCATAAGCACAGAGGAGTGAAGATCTTGCCCAAGGTCCTACAACTAGTAAGTAGATGAGTCAGGATTTGAATCCAGCACTGTGCCCCAGAACGCTGTTCTACAGTATAGATTGTTGCCCAAGTGGATGACCCCAAGCCTTCTCTACCTTGCATTTTCAATGGCCACCTCTGTCTCCCACTGCCTGGGGCTCTTCCTCATGTCCTAGGCAGGACAGACACCCTCTTACTTTACTGCTCATGTTCAGAGAGGATCCTGGGCTCACCCATCTTAAAGGGTCTCTTCCCAGGTTTCCTTCATGGCACTTAAAAAAAGCAATATAAAAACAAGAATATATGGAAGAAAACGCAAAATCCTACAAAGACCAGGCTTATTGGTTGGATAGAGACCGGTGGAACACTGAGATTGTACTCCTTGTTCACGTTTCAGATCTGGAACTGAATTCAATCCTGTGGCTCAATTTTCAGCCAGGCAATGGTGTTGGTGTGCTATGGAGTTGGTTCCGACTCATAGCGACCCTGCATAGGGTTTCCGAGGCTGTAAAATCTTTACGGGAGCAGAAAGCCTCATCTTTCTCCCACGGAACGGCTGGTAGTTTCAAACGGCTGAACTTGAAGTTAGCAGCCCGATTCATAACCACTACGCTACCAGAGCTCCTTCAGCCAAGCAATGTTGTTGTTGTTGTTATGTGCCATGGAGTTGGTTCTGACTCATAGCGACCCTGTACAGGGTTTCTGAGGCTGTAAATCTTTACGGGAGCAGAAAGCCTTGTCTTTCTCCCACGGAGCAGCTGGTAGTTTCGAATTGCTGACCTTAAGGTTCGCAGCCTGATTCGTAACCACTACGCTACCAGAGCTCCTTCAGCCAAGCAATAGGTAGGTCTATAGGGGGAACGACAACACTAATGAGGTACACATACCATAGAATGGTCAGCCATTTGAGATCCAAAGGGCAGTGTTTACCTAAGGACAAGATTCAGAAGGGCTGGGGAAGAAAGAGGAATGGAAACAGGAAACAGAAGGAGGAAGTGGATGAGTGATGTTACATAGAAGGGATTACAGTCAATGAGAGGAAACCAAATGTGTATGAATTGTGGAATGGAAAAGTGATGATCTGCTCTGTAAACCTCCACACGATTCACAATAGAAAGTTAAAATAACAAAGACAAGAACCAACAGCTTTGCTGAGAATTCACATATACCACTCATCCTTCCCAAGTATCTAATCCAGTGTCTTTAGTATATTCACAGATATGTGCAAACCTTACCTTAGCCCATTCTGGAACTTCTTCACCTGAAAAAGAAACCCTCTGCCTCTTAGCTAGGAGTCCTGGTGTGGTGCTGTGGGTTAATGTGCCAGACTGCAAAGCCATTTGGACAGCCAGGTCGATGGTTCAAGCTTACCAGCTGCTCCTCGGAAACCCTATACAGGGTCGCTATGGGTCGGAACCGACTTGACGACACTTCACAACAACAACATCCTCTTAGTTACCACCCTCTTAGACCATCTCTACCCCCACGCGCCCCCTTATACTCAGCCTGTTGTTGTTAAGTTGAGTCGATTCTGACTCTTAGTGACCCTGTATACGGTTTCTGAGGCGTGACTAGTGAGCTTGAGGTTCAAACCAACCTTTCAGTCCAGCGCATCAACCCACAACTCCACACAAGGACTCCATACTCAGTCTAGGAAGCTATTTATTTCTGTCTCTCTGGATAGTTCATATAAATGGAGCCATGCACTATATGATCTTTTGTACTTGGCTTCTTTCACTTAGTATGTTTGTGAGGTCCATCTATGCTGTAGCGTGTATCCATACTCCATTCCTTTTAACGGCTGGATACTGTGCCTTCATAGGACAGACCACATTGGTTGCCAGATAATGATGCGATGAACGTTTGTGTACAAGTTTTTATGTGGATTCATGTTTTAATTTCTCTTGGTTATATACCTAGGAATCAACCTGATGGGCATATGGTAATTCATATTTGACCATTTGAGGAGTCGCCAGATTGTTTTTAACAGTGGCTGTACCTTTTCCCATCCCCAGCAGTGTGAGAAGGCTTCCGTTTCCCTCTGTAAGCACTTTGTGACATTTTGATCCTTTGCAGCTGTCAGCTCACATGATGCAATATTATTTGTCATCAACCCTCGTCTCCCTCTGAGGAGGTCTGTTTTGTGGCTTCTGTATCTCCAGGCCTGACACACATGGAAGCCCCCAACTTGTTTGCTGACTGATTCAAGGATGATGCTGTGTGCTGAACAGATGATGGCAGGTGGGAAAGCCATCTCTCACAGGTTGCGGTCTGCAGGGGAAGAGATACCCAAGGAAATATCAATAGTACTCAACAGGTAAATGTGATGCTCATCAGGGAAGGCTTCCTGGAGGAGGTGGTGTCTGAGCTCAGACTCAAAGGGTGAGACAGGAAGGGAAGAATTTAGGGTATTCCAGGCTGTTGTTGTTGTTGTTAGGTGCCATCCAGTTGGTACCAACTCAGAACGAAATACTGCCCGATCCTGGGCCAAACTCCTAATTGTTGCCATGCTAGAGCCCATTGCTGCTGCCACTGTGCCAATCCATTTTGTTGGGGGTCTTCGTCTTTTTCTCTCACCCTCTATTTTACTAAACACGATATCCTTCTCCAGGGACTGGTTCGCCCTGACAATATGTCTGAAGTATGAGAGACGAAGTCTGGCCATCCTGGCTTCCAAGGAGCATTCTGGCTGCACTTCTTCCAACACAGGTCTGTCTGTTCTTTTGGCACTATCAATATTCTCTTCCAACACCATAACTCAAACACATCAAGTCTTCTACAGTCTTCCTTATTCACTGTCTAGCTTTCATATGGTTATTGAAAATATCAAGGCTTGAGTCAGGCACACCTTAGTCCTCAAACTGACATCTTTGCTCTTCAACACTTTAAAAAGGTTTTGTGCAGCAGATTTGCTTAACACAATATGCCATTTGATTTCTTAACTGCTGTCTTCACGAGTACTGATGGTTGATCTGAGCAAAATGAAGTCTTTCACAACTTCAACCTTTTCTCCATATATTTTGATGTTATTTATTCGTCCAGTTGTGAGGATTTTTGTTTTCTTTACATTGAGGCACAACCGATACAGAAAGCTGCGGTCTAATCTTCATCAGTAAGCCTTTTAAGTCCTCTTGGCTTTCAGCAAGCCAGGGTGTATCATCTGCATATCACAGGTTGTTAATGATGCCACATTTTTTCTCCATATAATCCAATTTCTTGGATTACGTGTTCCAGGCTGGGTAAGGCTCAAAAAATGATGGAACACGTGTGACTGGAAGTTGCCAGAGAGCAGGACTTTGAACCTTGCTGCCTTACTAAGGATTTGATTTTTCATCCTAAGGGTGGACCCGAAGGAGCCACTCCATGGTGCTTAACTGGTAGAAGAGGGCAAGAAAAACAGAGCAATTTTTTTTTTTTTTGGTTCAAAACTACGCTGTTCCCTTGTTAAAAAAAAAAAAAAAAAAAAAAAGTGCTTGACTTATAACAAAAGGAAAGTTGACTTTGCTGCTCATTTGTGGAGCTGCAGCATTACTGCCTGCCAGGCCTGGTCTTCCAAACTGCTACTATGCTGAGCCACTGAGTGTGCAGATGACACCCCTCACCCCCATGGCCCCAACCCCAGGCTGGGCATCTGGGAAGGTCCACTGTGGTGGTTTCTGTCACCACAGCGGTGGGGTGGGGGTGGGGGACTGCATGATGTTACAGGGCCCCATTGTGGCCCCCAAAGGGAGGTGCCCCCACCCTAGGTCTGCTCCTCACCCTGCCCAATCCTATTAAGCATGGGCTGGGGACAAAGAAAGGCACTATGTGTTTTAACTGTGTCTGGAGTGAGTCACAAGGCCATAGAGGGAGGGATCAGGAGACTGCATTCCAGAGCCCTCCATCCATGGCTTTTGCCATCTGCTGTCTCCAGGCCTCCAGCCCCAATTCCAGGCTGGCTCCTCACTGGGGCTCCCCAGTAGGGAGGTTGTAGAGAGACTCACTTGGGCCCCCAACATTTAGCCTGTGGGATGAAGAAGGGGGGCCTTAGGAGATTCCGGGAGGTGGTATGCCTGGAAGAGGAGGTCAAGAGTCGGCTGGAAGCCAGAGAGACAAAGTTCGTGATAGACAGGCCTGGAGAAGCAACCTCAGGGCAAGACGTGGGACTGGGGAGGGACAGGGACCGGAGGCACAGCAGCCAGCAGCATTGCAGGGCATTTATTAAACACCCACAGGAGCCCCTGGGTGGTGCAAACAGTTATGTGCTTGACTACTAACTGAAAGACTGGCAGTTGAAACCAACCCAAAGCACCTCAGAAGAAAGGCTTTGCAATCTGCTTCCCAAAGGTCACAACTTTGAAAACCCTATGGAGTACACACAGTTCTGCTCCACACCACATGGCGTTGTCATGAGTAGGAATGGAATTGAAGGCAACTGATTTGTTGTTGTTTAGTTGCTACATGAATTTATGCTGTGGGTCACCTTCCTCACGTCCCTGAGTGGTGGTGGCCAGCATGAAACTCAGACCTGGCCACTCTAGAGGGAGGTCTCAGCTCTGAGATGTCCTCTTTACCCAGGTGACCCCGAGTCTCCTCTGGTTCAAGCTCTGACATCAGCCCATCTGAGCTGAGGTTCCTCCTCTGCCAGAAACTCTTGTAGGTTCCCATTTCTTGGTGCCTTTGTTTACACGTCTGTAAAGTGGGAATAACAATACCCATCTCACCACTCAGCTGGTTCTGAGGGTTGGGCAAGATCATCTGAGTCAAATAAAAGCTGCTGGAAGTCATTGACCTCCCCCTTCTCCCGCTCCAGCCAAGGGAGAGGGCAGGGTCATTCCATAGACCCAGCACGGTCTCCCAAACCTCCACCTCTCCTTGGGCTCCAACCCTTAGACTAGTTCTCTCCCAGGCTGGTGTCTGTGTCCTTTGGTCACCCTTCTTGGACCTGAGACTGGGAGGAGGGCACAGCTGACTGGGAGACCCAGAATGGGGAGCAGGGGGTTCAGCCGAATGCTCGTGTGGGTTTCTCCATCTTTGGCAGAGTGCCCGGGCATGCAAAGAGGCTGGGGGCGGCTCAGTTTCAGGCAACAAAGCCCCCTTTCTGCCCAACTTGAGGAATGCCTGGCACCCACTCCCACCCCTACCCTGATTCATATCTGAGATTCAGACCCAAGCCCCAGTGTGGGGCCCAAGCTGGGCACTGGCTTAATCCAAGTCCTAGTCCTTTATGGGGTGGGAGTGACACCCCCACTCCTATTGATCACACATACACACACACGTATGATACAACATACATGCATGCCCATGTGTACATCAAAGCACACACATATATACATATATGTATACACTCAGATCCACCATGTCCCCCAAACCAGCCCAGCTCTTAGGTGCCTGCACTTGGTCAGGAATCAAGGAAATGCCATGTGTTCTGTGCCTGCCTCCCCGACATGGCCCCTGTGTCTTGTGGGAAAGATGATGAGAGGAGACAGATGACCTTTGCAAAACATCTCAACTTGGCAAAGCAAAACGTCGCAGCCCCGCCCATACTGGCCCCTCACTTTGGGATTTGATACTGGCTCATGAACTCCAAGTCTGAGGCCCTGACTCCATTTAAGACTCTCATTTTACCTAGAGGGAGTTGGGGACTTGGAGAGGGTAGGGTCCAAGGTCGTAGGGTCTGGTGGGGCTGGGACTAGTAGAGGGGGCTTGTGAAGTTCCCACAAATGCTCCCGTGGGGCTTTACTCATCAGCCTTCTTGGAGATTGTCCCACCCTTTGGACAGATGAAAACGCTGCGACTCAGAGAGGTGAGGCCTAATGTTACCCAGTGAAGAGTCAGTCCAGAGAGGAACTGAGCTGAGGCCCTAGGGCCCCATGGATGGGAAAGATAATCAAAGCTGTTGAGCACCCCAGTCCCCTCTCCAGCCACCATAGACTCCAGCACAGGCCCCAAGTCTTGCCTGTGGCAGACATAAGCAGGAAGCAGGTACTCAGGCAGCTGCCCTGGTCTTGACCCCTGGATGGGTCTGCCCCTCCTGTCACAGCGTAGGCCAGGCTCTACCCAGACGCTCAGGAATGTGGGAGGGGGGATCTCAGTGAAGATGAGGCCTGGGGTCCAGGGGTAGACAGAATATAGAAACCACGTGTCTGGAGTCCCCGTGCACCTCACCTGAACTATCGTGGCGGCACAGGCATGTGGCCCAAGTGCTGTGTGATACTTGTATGCAGCAGCCTGTCTCTGGTTTCCTGGCTTGTAAAATGGAGTTCCAGAGAAGCAGGGCTGAGACAGGGAGCCTGCTGAAGGCCTTGGGGGTGGGGAGAAGTGGGGGGGCCAACTCATAGTGGCTCCTCTAGCTGCCTCCGCCTGCAGCCTCTGGAATCGCCTTAATTACAGCGTCAGCCTCCCCGTGCTTCCTGCCATAAACCCAGGAATCTAAATTAGAAGGTAGCAAGACAGCTCCCCCTTTACTACGACCCCCCAAGTCTGCCGGGAAGTTCTCCTTGGAGATGCGCCACCAGCAGGGGGCTAACTTCTGAGATGCCCAGGCCCAGAATAAGGAGGCCTGAGGTGGCCTGGACAGACAATGGCTGGCCATTAGTGTCTGCTGAATGCCCACTGTGTGCCAGGATCATTGAATCCTCCCAGCAGTACCACAAGATTACATTAAAGATGCCCATTACAGAGGTGGACACTGAGGCTTGAGATTCCGTCAGGGTGATGGTGGTTTTGGGCTAATCCTAGGTTTGCAGCCTGTGTGGAAGGTGGGATGTAGAAGGCAAAGAGACTGGCTCATCCTCCCTGGATGGGGGCAGGAGGTACAGAGGGACTCTGGTCCACTTAGGCCTGGGCAGAAGGGGAGGGGAGCCCTGGCCCATGAGGGGAAATGGGAAGGGGTGATGGGACGGGTGCTAAGGAGTTACTGCAAAAAGAACTAGGCTAAAAGTGGAAGGTGTTTCTGAGCAGTTTGTCCCCTGAAAGCCTGGCCTGGGTGCTGCATCTGCGACCTTGCTCACCCCTCCCCCTGGGACCTGGCCAGGTAGGCCAGGGTGCTGGGCTCCACGCAGGCAGGGCCTCATCCGATTCAGAGTGAAACCCAGCCAAAGACTTGTGGTGGGGAGTAGAGTTTGTGCATATTTGTGTGTGAATGTGTGTACATGAGTGATTGTGGGTTTGTGTCCCTGAATGTTTGTGTGTGTGTGAGTATATGTCTGTATGTGTTTGTGTGTTACCATGTGTGTGCGTGCATGTGGTGGGGAAGTGAGGTCATTTGGACAGGAGGGAGCCCAGCTTGTCCAGACCACTGGAGCCACTGAGGGAGAGACAGGGGAAGGGGGAGTGGAGGGAGGCGGGAGCCTCTGAGACTGAGGCTGAGGGAGGGAAAGAGATCTAGTCAGAGACAGAGAAGGAACAGAGAGAAGCTGAACATGATAGTCTAGACAAGGACAATGAAGAATTCAGGGGGGACAAGTTTGAGACAGCAAGAGGTTGAGACCAAGAGACAGGGCTACCTGGTTTAAGGTCCCTGACTGGGGGCCTGAAGGACGACCTTGTCTGCCTGTTTTTCCTTCTGATTACTGGGTCTGAGAGTGCCTGTCCCTAAGCAGGCGGTGGCTCATCCCTACAGCAAATGATTATCATTGTTTGTGGGTAGTGAAAAGATACACCGCAAAATATTGGCTTAAAATAATTTTTTTGAAGATGTGCTTTGTGCCTCCTTAAGGAACAAAGGGTTTAAGGGTCCAGGGTCCAGGGGGAGAGTGTGGGAGGAGGTCCTGGGGAGTACAGGAGGGAGCACTTGGATGCAGCAATGGTTCCAAAGGTAGAGATTGAAGAGGAGGCTGTGCAGAGCTGGGCTGGGCCCACACCAGGCAGGACTAGGGCAGAGGACAGGGCCACAGGGCAGGGACACCCACTTTCTCCTCACCACTTCTCTTTGCTCCACCCCCCGCCCCCCCCAGTAAATTCCTATCACCAAATTCCTCAAAGTGGCTTAAGAGGCCCCAACCCAGCAACAGGTCCACCTCACCTCCCACCACTGTCTCCTTAATCTCATGTTCTCAACCTGCGGACATTTATCCCAGCAAGAGACTTTTCCCAATGTTTGGAGACAGTTCTGACTGCCATGACTTGGGTAGGTGGTGGGGTAGGAAGATGCTAGTAGCGACTAATGGTAGAGGTCAGAGATGCTGCTAAATATCCAATAATGCTTAGGATGGTCCCCACAATGAACACTTATCTGGTCTAACATGTCAGAGATGCTGAGGCTGAGAAACTCTGAATACTCCATCACCGTCCAGCTCGCTCACCTCCCTCTGTTTCCAAGCTAGTTCTGGCCTCAGGGCCTTTGCACTTGCTGTTACGACTGCCAGGAATGCTCTTTCCCTAAGACCATCATACAGCCCACTCCTCCTTGTTCTCTGAGAATCTGCTCGAATGTTCCCTTCTCTGATACCTCCCTCCCACACTCTGAATAGCAAACCTCTGGTTATTTCCTTCCCACAGAGAGAGCTTCAAAAAGTTCAGAAAATAGATTGAAATGATAGTGGAAAATTTCCATGAACTATTTGAAGCCCAGTTGTACAGCCAGAATGTTCCTTAGAAGTGAGGATGTCAAGACTTTGTCTCATGTACTTTGAGCATGTTTCTCAGGAAGGACCAGCCCTGGAGAAGGACATCATGCTTGGTAAAGTGGTGGGTCAGTGAATAAAGGGAGACTCCCAATGAGATGGATTGGCACAGTGGCTGCAGCAAGGGGCTCACGCAGAGTGACAAGTGTGAGGATGGTGCAGGGCCCAGCAGTTTCTCTTGGTTGGGTACAGTGTTCTTATGAGTCAGAACCTAACAGTAACAACACTTATTCCCAAATTGTGGCAACCTTGTTTTTTTGTCATCTTTATTTATAGTTTTTCTATCCTCCACCGAACCGTGAGCTCCCCAATACCAAGACACTGCATACTAGTTGGTAAGATTGAGAGCTTAGAAAAATCAGGAGAGCTTGACAATCTACTTCTGAAAACTCAGCCACAGAAAACCCTGTGGAGCACAGTTCTACTCCAACACATGTGGGGTTGCCATGAGTTGAAGGCAACTCCGTGGCAATACTACTGGTTTGACAAGTCTGACTCTTTTCTAAGCACTTTGCATAGCTCAATGCATTTCAGTTCTATGATCTAGGCACTGTGCTATGCCCATTTCACAGCTGGAGAAGCTGAGACCCAGAGATGTCAAATTGACAGCTAGTCAATGCCTGAGCTAGGATTTGAACTCAGGCAGGCTAATTCTAGAGTTCACATCCTCAACCACCATACTTACTGTTGTTGCTATTCCGACTCATAGTGACCCTGTATTGGGTTTCCAAGGAGCAGCTGGTGAGCTTGAACCACCGTCTTTGTGATTCAACCGACCTTGAAGTCCAGGGCATTAACTCACAGTGCCACACCAGGACGCCACCATACTTCCTACCTCTCTGAAAATATGAGTGAAATGCAGGTTTAACCAGGTCACCAGAAAGCATATTGCAGCAACCCAGGCACCTGCTTCTCCCTCTCTCCCTGAAAGCCTCCTCACCCCTGTGCCCACTCCCACTCAAGCCCAGGACTACTGTAGGGAGAGCTGAGGCTTCTGGAAAGCGGAGGCAGGTCCTCTCCAGTCAGGCCAGCAGAGAGCCTCTTGCCGGGTCCCTATGGTATGGAGACTTGGGTTGGCACTGCCACCTTGAGTCACTGTTGGCTCCCCCAGGCCTGGAAACCCTTCCATCCAGTAGCAACCCTTGCCCCTCCTCCAGACTGGGAGCTGGGCAGGGTGCAGGGTGGGGGGAGTAGAAGGATGGGAAGCATAGGGTGAGGGGGTTTAAGTATGGTGGTGTGGGTTTAAGGGAGTGGGGGTGGGGAATAGTGTTGTGGGGGTGGGTGGAGGTGGGAGATAGAGTTACAATGTGGGCATGGGGTAGGAGTAGGGGGTTGGAGGTAGGGGTACCAGTGGCTGGGGAGGCAGACCCTTCCTCAAATGTCTCAGGCAGGAATGGGTTAGCTGGACAATGGATGAGTCTAAGATCTGTGTTGAGCCCTGTTCTGTGGTGCCCTCCCTCTCCACAATGGCAGCCTGAGGGGGAGGGGGAATGGCCCCTAGTAAAAAAATTATATTTCCAAATTATCTACAGTGAACATACATTACTTTTGCCATTGGAAAAAAACCCCAAAACCTTATATATTATTTTAGCAGAATTTTTCCTAGGAAAATAAATAAATAGACAAACTTGTGCCAAGATATTTAAAGCAACAGTTTGTAATGTTGAACAATATCACAATTTCTATCTATAAGAAAGAGGACAGTTCAGTAAATTATGTACAATAAATTATGTACAGTGAATATCATGAAACCAATAAAAATGATGATGTGGCTCTATTTATAAAAAGAAAATCTACAGCCAAGAAGGATTGGCACAGTGGGAATTGCAGGAAGCATCTACCAGGAATCTGAGGGTGCTTGTGGGGTGCTCTCACCCATTGGGCAAGACAGGGGGCATCTTTAAGGGCTGCCTAGAGCTGTTGCTACCCTGATCCCTAACTAGAAATGCCCCAGTGGCTGGTTGCCCCTCTTTCCATATCACCGTGCCTTCTGCCAGGCATTTGGTGCCTCCTTGACTACCCACCAGTTGCACAGACCTGTCCCTGTCTCCCCAAAACTCTGTCCCTTTTGCCTCTCCCAACATCCCATGGTGCCAATCAAGTGAAAGTCTGAGTCTGGGATTTGCCAGGGACTCCCTAATTTTCCATCTCTCCCTTCTTTCCTTGCCAGACTTGTCTGGTCTTACTTTAACTGTGGTAGAGCCAATTCCCATCCATAGCAACCTTATGTTGTTGTTGTTGTTATGTGCCGTGGAGTCAGTTCCGACTAATAGCCACCCTTCACAGGGTTTCCGAGGCTGTAAATCTTTACCGGAGCAGAAAGCCTCATCTTTCTCACGCGGAACAGCTGGTAGTTTCGAACTGCTGACCTTGCGGTTCGCAGCGTGATTCGTAACCACTACGCTACCAGAGCTCCCTAGCAACCCTATGTTGTTGTTGTTGTTGTTAAGTGCCGTCGAGTCGGTTCTGACCCATAGCGACCCTGTACAGGGTTTCCGAGGGTGTAAATCTTTACGGGA
>NW_006408608.1:4505435-4510377 GCF_000296735.1 Chrysochloris asiatica
AGCAGAACCAAACATTGCCTGGTCCTGGGCCAACCTCACAACCGTTGCTACACTGGAGCCCATTGCTGCTGCCGCTTTGCCAATCCATCTTGCTGGGGGTCTTCCTCTTTTTCGCTGACCCTTCACTTTAGCTAGCATGATGTCCTTCTCCAGGGACTGATCCCTCCTGACAATATGTCTGAAGACAAAGTCTAGCCATTCTGGCTTCTAAAGAGCACTCTGGTTGTACTTTTTCCAACACAGATTTGTTTGTTCTTTTGGCAGTCCATGGTACCTTTTAATATTCTCCAACATCATAATTCAAAAGCACCAATTCTACAATCTTCCTTACTCATTGTCCAACTTTCATATGCATATGAGATTATTGAAAATACCATGGCTTGACTTATATGGCATCTAATATCAATTAATTGGAGTCCTGGTGTGGCGTTATAAGATAGGCACTGGACTGCTAACCACAAGATCAGCAGTTCAAACCACTAGTCACTCCTTGGAAACCCTATACAGGGTTGTTATGAGTCAGAACTGACTTGACAGCATGTAACAACATAAATTAGTTAATACTGTATTTTGGCTTCATCACTTATTTGCTGTGTGACCTGGGGCAAGTCCCATCAACTCTCGGGGCTTCCATTTTTGCAGCAGATAACTATGGAGGTTTCACTGAAATGGGCATATAGAGAGTTGAACACAGCACCCAGCTTGTAAGCTTTCAGCCAGTGGTGCTATACCTATTTTTATTCTCCACAAAAACTTTCCTTGAGGTCTCCAGTGGCCACAGAGTGGAAGGGCCTCTAGGGTCCTGGACAGAACATTAGGTCTTGATTCCTAACAACAATCTCCAATCCAAAGAGCATATAATCCTAAGAGCTGCCGAGGGGATGGCCTGGGAGGCCGGAGACCTCGGTTTCAATCTTGGTTTTGCTTGGTTTGCTGTGTGACCCGAATAAGTACTACCCTTCTCTAGACCTCAGGCTCCTTGGCTGAGCAATGACCAGTTTTTGAGATGATCTCAGGGAATGCTGTAAAGACTGTGTGGGTTTGAATCCTCATTCTGCTATGTATTAATTGTGACCACAGGCTAGTTACTTATCTTTGTCTCAGTTTTCACCTGTAAAATGGAATCATAATATCTCGTAGGGATACTGAGAGGAATAGGTAGGTTTGCACACATAAAGCATAGGTAGTGCCCAAAGATGCACTGGACTGCAGGGTTAGTTTGAACTGCAAGGTTGGTGGTTTAAGCTCACCAGCCAATCCTCGGAAACCCTATCCAGGGTCCTTATGAGTCGGAACTGACTCGACGGAACTAACTTAACAACAACATATTCTCTGAGTATCTTTTTAAAAATTGAGATATAATTCATGTCCTATAGAATTCATACTTTAAATATATACAATTCTGTGGTTTTTAGTATAGTCACAAAGCTGTGCAGCAATTACTGCAATCTAATTCCAGAACCTTTTCATCACTCCAGAGAGAAAGCCCATGTCCATTAGTAATGACTTTCCAATCCTCCACCCCTCATCCCTGTCATCCACAGGTCTGTCTGCTCTCTTCCTATGGATTTGTCATATGGACATTTCATATGACAGAAATAATGCAATTTATGGTCTTTTGTTGCTGGATTCTTTCACTTATAATATTTTCAAGAGCCATCAAATGTTGCAGCATATATCAGCACTTTATTTCTTTTAATTGATTAATGATATATCATTATGTGGATATAACAAATTTTTGTTTATCCATGCATCAGTTTCAAAGAACACCCTTTAGCATTTTTTATAAATGGGTTGTTACCATTTTTTGACTATTCTGAATAATGCTGCTGTGAACATTGGTATGTAAGCTTTTGGGTGAACATATGGTTTCAATTCTCTCGGGTATATACCTAGGATTGAAATTGTTGGGTCATATGATAACTCTATGTTTAGCTTTTAGAGGAACTGCCAAACTGTTTTCTAAAGTGGCTGTACCATTTTACACTCCCGTCAGCAATGCTTGAGGGTTTCAGTTCCTTGCCAACACTTGTTATTATCCACCTTTAAAAAATTGTCTCCATCCTAGCAGTCTGATGTGAATGTTTCCTTGTGGTTTTAATTTGTATTTCCCTAATGACTAAGCTTCTTTTCATGTGCATTTTGACCATTTATATAACGTCTTTAAATAAATGTCTGTTCAAATCCTTTGCCTATTGTCTTTTTATTGTTGAGTTGTAAGAATTTTTATATATTCTGGATACTAGATCTCTATCAAGATATATAAATAGTAAAAATTTCCCCTCCTTGTACAGTTACCTTTTTAACTTATTTATTTCTTTTGAAGTACTGAAGTTTTAAAATTACGGTGGAACTCAATTTATCTATTTTTTATTTGCTTCCACATTAGGTAGCATAGCTAAGAAAACATTGCTTCATCCAAAATCATGAAGATTTACAACTATGCTTTTTTCTAAGAATTTTCTAGTTTCCCCTTGTACATTTAAATCTTTGATCCATTCAGAATTAGTGTTTCTATTTTTCAAGTTTTTACTGTGAATGGAGTGAAGGTTTACAGAGCAGATCATCGGTTTCACATTCAACAAATCATATGCTTTGCATGGCTATAATCCCCTCCATGTACCAACAGTTAATAGTATTGAAATTGGAAAGTTTGGTTATGGTATGTCTTGGTGATTTTCTTTTGAGATCTATCCTATTTGGGGTTTATTCAGCTTCTTGTATGCTTATCTTCTCATTTTTCATGATGTTAGTGAAATTTTCTTTCAACAACTCTTTGACAATTTTCTCTGTGCTTGTCTCTTCCTGTTCAGGAATTCTGATCACCCCTAAATTGTTCCTCTTTGGTTTTCTTCAGATTTTTTCATTCTTTTTTTCTGATTGTTCTAGCATACTAGTATTATGAGAATTATCTTCAAGTTCAGTAATTTGAGCTTCCATTGCTTCTCATCGACTCCTTTGCTCTTTCAATATATTGTCCATTTCTGAGATTTTAGTATTAATCTTCTGGATTTCTAATTGCAGGTTTTGTATTGTTTCCAAATGTACATTTATTTTGTCTGTTCCTGTAGTGTTTTCCTGAATTCTTCTAATGTTTTTTATTGTGTTCTCCTTGCTTTCCTCAATCTTTCTATGGCTCCTTTGAAGGTACCTAATCAACCTTCTTTTAAATTCTTTTTCAGTTAGTTTCATTACCTTTTCTTCTTCAGAAACATTTTCTGGCTCTGCCTCTTAGTCATTTGTTTGAGCCGTTCTCTCTTGTTTCTTTGTGTGAACTACAATTGTCTGTTGTCTACAAGGCATTGTGGGGTTGTCGTATTTGTAAGAAGAACAGTGCAACTATTGGACCTGAAGGGAAGAAATCTTTAGTGGACTCCTGCAATTCAAGAGCTCATGAGGTGGTTGTGAAAGGGATGTGACAGCAGAGATCCTGGCTCTAGACGGAGTTCCTACTGGCCTCGGTACTACCTATGTTCAGGGCACTGAATCCTATAGTACCACATGAAGACTCCACACTCACTGATGTGTATGATTGCTTTATAGTGCTAGTGATGGTGGTGGTTGTGAGTCATAGTCACCCTCTATAGGGTTTCTGAGATTGTAAATCTTTACAGGAGCAGAAAGCCTCATCTTTCTCCTGATGAACAACTAGCAGATTCAACTAGTAGATCTTATGATTAGCAGCCCGTCTCATAATTTCATATGCTCCTTAGCCTGATGGTAAATTCAGAGTCTTTTGCATTTTAATATGAATTTTAGGATCAACTTGTCAATAAGGACCTTTGACTCTGCAATTCTAAAACCAAAATTTTTGATGGTTCCAACATCTGAAGTTATTATGAATCTATTTCTGTCGTCTTTTATTTCTGCTGATTCTTGCTTATGGTGTCTTGTTTTCTTGTAAGCCTGGCTATCTTTGAGTGTTCAGCTCATTGTATGTGAAAATTATCTGTAAGGATAACTTGAAGCCTAGGACAATGACACCTCCCTCCGGACAAGATATTTGTTTGCTTCTGCCAAGCACCTACCTGGGGCACTACTAAATAGGATCTACTTAATCCTAATTTGAGGCTTGAGTTTCTCTGAATCACCCAGGTGATTGGCTCAAGGTTTGATTTTGTTCAGGTTCATAATGATTCTGACAGTGTCTCCTTTTCAAATAGATGTGAAGCATCATGCTTCCCATTTTGGACAAGAGGCTAGGCGTATCCCTTGCCACCCTTCTCCCCTGATATACACAGATCATGAAACTGTTAAAACCAGTTCCAAAGCTTTTTCTTCCACACTAATGAATGCCCTCAGGCAAATGTAGTTTTCCACATTGGACTTTCCTCACTGGATTCTTTCCTTCACCTTGATTGTTTTGTTGTTTTAAACGTTTTGTTGTGAATTGGGTGAAGGTTTATAGACAAGATTATCAGCTCCACATTCAGTAAACCATACACCTTGCTTCATCTCAAGAATCGTAATCCTGTCGCTGCAACATTTATCCCATTTCTTCCTTGTGGCTTCCCATTTATAACTTATATGTCACAAATGAACAAGGCAAAAATATTTGATGTACTCTTACAAAACAAAATATATATACATATTCATTTAATAGTAAAGGGCACCTTCTGTCAGCCAGCCTCCTGTCCGCAGGCACACAGCCACAGTCCCTGCCGTCACCACTTTTCTAGGTAGAGATCTCACACTCCACTCATGCTCTTCCTTCTTGATGGTTCTGTGGTCATCTGTTCCTGAAATGAAAGATTACCTACTTCCTCCTTTTAGTAATACATCTTCTATCATTGAAGTTGTGACAATCACAATTAATTCTGCTAACTATTATACACACTCGAGTGGTAAAATCCTATCACCATTGTCCCCTGTCCATCTGGGAAAGAGGGAAATTTTTCAGTGGGGATTCCACCTTACCCCCCTCATTCTGGAACTAAGCACA
>NW_006408608.1:4512682-4519070 GCF_000296735.1 Chrysochloris asiatica
CAGGTTGAATAAGTATGGTGAAAGAATACAACTTTGTGGCACACCTTTCTTAATTTAAAAACATTCAGTGTAGCAGGAGAAACTAATATCCACAAGACAGTCAAGCACCTCAGCATTTCCCTCCTCCTTTACCCATTCAGCCTATGTTTCTTTCGATCCATTTATCTATTCACCGAACTCTGTTGTTCCAAGGTTGTGTATTATCCCATTAAGCCCATGCATACCTCCCTAAGTCTTTCCCTGTCTCCATTATTCATCTGCCACCTTCCCTCTTCTTGTGTATTGCCTTCCCTGTCATAATGAATTACTCTCCTCTCCCTCCCAACCCTGGTAACCATCAAAGAATGTTTCTTTTAGTATGGAAACCTTCTCGTAAGCTTTTACAATAATGGTCTCACACAATATTTGTCCTTTTGTGATTGACTAATTTCATTCAGCATAATGTCTTTAGGGTTCATCTGTGTTATGAGGTGTTTTGCAGATTCATCATTATTCTTCAAGGTAGCATATGTTCTATTGTGGGTATGTACCAAAGTTTGTTTATCCATTCTTTTACTGATGGGCACTTAAGCTGTTTCCATCTTTTTCTTATTGTGAATAGTGCTGTGATGAATATCGGTGTGCATATATCTACTTGTGACCTGGCTTGTATTTCTTCTGCATATATACCAAATAGAAGGATTACTGGATCATAAGGTATTTCTATTTCCAACTTTCTCAGGAAGTGCCATATTGTTTTCCAGAGTGGTTTAATCATTTTGCAGTCCCACCAGCAATGTCTCTCCCCACCTTCACCAACATTTTTTCTGTTGTTATTTTTTTTTTAATTTCAAGGAGATGATATATATCTCCTTGTTTTGATTTGCATCTCTCTAAACAGCCAAGTGGCAGCATCAATGGGCTCAAGCGTGGCAACAATAGTGAGGTTGGCCCAGGATCGGGCAATGTTTCGCTCTGCTACAAGTAAGGTCACTATGAGTCAGTACCTATTCAATGGCACCTAACAACAACAACAACAACAACAACAATGGCTAATGGATAGTAGGAGTCCTGGTGTGGTGCTGTGGGTTAATTTACCAGACTGCAAAGCCATTTGAACTGCAAGGTCAGTGGTTCAAGCTCGCCTCCTTGGAAACCTTATACAGGGTCGCTATGGGTCAGAACTGGCTCAATGGCACTGCACAACAACAATGGCTAGTAGGGGAGTCCTGGTGTGGTGCTGTGGGTTAATGCACTAGACTGCAAGGTCAGTTTGAACCACAAGGCCAGTGGTACAAGCTCACCAGTCACTCCTTGGAAACCCTATATGTGGTTGCTATAAGTTAGAACCAACTCGATGGCACTTAACAACAACAAATAGCTAACAATTGTAAACATTTCTTCATATATTTGTTGGCTGCCTGGTTGTCTTCCTTGGTGAAGAGTTAATGTCCCATGCCCATTTTTTTATTGGGTTGTTGGTATTTTTTTAGTTTTCTATAAATTTTAGAAAACTAATGTCTGACATGTCATTGCAAAAAAAATTTTCCCATTCTGTGGGCTCTCTTTTTACTCTTTTGGAGAGATTTTTAATTTTATTTTAAGTTCTTATTGTGAATTGAGTCATAGTTTACATGGAAGAACATTAGCTTTACATTCATCCTATCATTTTCCTTTCGTTGCAATGATTACAATCCCTTCCCTGCATCATCAAACAACCAAAGGGTACACCCCACAAGCCTGTCCCTCCCCCCCCCAGCCCCGCCGTCAGCGCACAGTCCCTCTCCCTCCCTGAGTCCAGAGTCCCCAGCTGCTCCAGCTCTCCATGTCATCATCTGTGTCTCCATCTCTGGCGTCACTGCTTTTCGGGATAGGGTCACACACTCTGCTCTTTGGAGAAATCTTTTGATGCATACAAATTTCCATTTTTCAGTACATCCCAGTAGTCTATTTTGTCTTCTACTACTTGTGCATTTTTTGTAATGTTTGACAGTGTATATATTCCATGTATTAGAGCTCCTACGTTTGTCCCTAGTTTTTCATTGATGATCTTTATAGTTCTAGGTTTTACTCTTAGGTCTTTAATCCATGTTGAGTTTGTTTTTATTTATGTTGTGAGTTATGGGTCTTGTTTCATTCCTTCTGCAAATGGGTTTCCAGTTTTGCCTGCACCATTTGTTGAAGAGGCCTTCTCCTTGATTCTGGCTTGGGAATCCTTCACTATTTTGTTAGTTGATAGTTTTTCTTTTTAATTATTTTAGTTGTCAGCAGGAGTGGTGGTGGTTATGTGCCATGGAGTCAGTCCCTGTACAAGGTTTCCGAGGCTGTAAATCTTTACGGGAGCAGAAAGCCTCATCTTTCTCCTGGGGAACAGCTGGTAGTTCCGAACTGTTGACCTTGCGGTTCGCAGCCCGATTCGTAACCAGAGCTCCTTTGTCAGCAGGAGTACTGATACAAATTGCTGGAAATGGAGTCCCCGGCCTCTTCTCATCTTTGCTCAAGCTGTGCCCAGACCAGGATCCTTCACTCTGTTTGTCTCAGACACTCTTATTCTTAAAGATTTCACCTCCAGAAAGCTCTTCTAATCCAAGTTCCATTGTTCTCCATCCTGGCCCCTCCATATCTTTATCCTTGCACTTACTCATCATCAAACATTTATGTGGTATCCACCTAATGCCAGACTCATCCCAGGCTTTGGGGCGCCAGCTGCGAATAAGAATGATTACCCCCGCTCTCCAGGGGGGTAATCAAAATAGCCCCTGAAATCTTAAAACCAAGCAATTAAGTTAGTCTATTTAGTAAAGAATGTCTGCCTTGAGCATTATGTTCTTCTAAGAACTGTGTATATAGGATCAAAGTGACAACATCAACTTAAAATCTTAGAAACCTTAGCGGGCAGTGAGTTTATGCTAATGAGAGAGGAACATCTCAGAAAAGGAATGTCAGAAAGCTCGAACAACTTGAAAACTGTAATCAGTATCATAAATTTGTTACACGCAGAGACTGTTGAATTGCTGTATGCTTTGCTGTGTATATTCTCAACAAAAACAACAAAATAGAGTTTGTTGTTAAGTGCCATCAAGTCAGTTCCGACTCATAGCAACCCTGTGTACAGGTTCCGAGTAGCAGCTGGTGGATTTGAACTTCTGACCTTGTGGTTAGCAGTCACATGTTTATCCTACAGCACCACAACAGGACTCCAAATACAATTTAGAAGAAGAAGAAGAAAAAAAAAAAAAAAGGTGAATTTGGACCCACTGAGGGAGACCACAGGACAAGTGCAGAGATTCAACTGGAGGAAGGAATATTGAAACTGTGACTATGAAAATGTTACATCAGAGTGAAGAACATTTGCCCAGAGGGCAGTGGAAAGATGGTGACTCAGAGTGGAGAGTGAGGGAGTAGGGGTCAAATGGTGATGTTGGGAGGCGGGTTCAACACCTCTGTCCGACTCTTCCCATGCTACTCTCTCTTTCCTTTTCCCCTCCCAAAGACCAGCTTGAAGGAGCAGAGGACCCCCAAGTTTGGGGAAAAGCAAACATTCCTGATCTTTCATAATAAACAATTTCTTTTAGTCAGAAAGGTCATCGTCCTGGCTCACACCTCCACCCTTAGCTTCAGCCTCCTTCCTTGTCTCCTGCCTGGGGCTAATCTGGAGAATGGCCACATCCCTTTGTTGCAACAGAAGCAGGATTTGTTGCTGAATGGAACCTCAGAAAGTGTCTTCCTCAATTGCCCTAGCCAGTGTCCTCCATGCAACCCTGAGGCTCTATGGGGCCTTCCTGAGCACCTCCGGCTCTGTCCTGACTATCCTGTTTGACTTGGATGTGGTCCCTGGTTCAGGGAATGAGGGGGGATGGGGGTGGGGAGCATAAAGCTCTGAACTCTGAGCCCTCAGCAATGGTCACATGCCTTCTTCCTAGCCAGGCAGGGCTCTGGTGATTGGGGACTTATAGAATCTCCAGTGTCCCCAGATCACCCCAACATCCAGCATTAAAGGAGAAGGCTAGGCTAATTAATCCTCATGGAAATGGTGGCTGAGGGGTGAATCTAGATTTCCATCCTGACCATTGAAGGGATAATAGTAGAGAATTGGGTGGAGTTGTCCTAATTGGGGGAATTGTCCTTTACAACCATCATTGTTACCTCACTGAGTTCTACCCTGTCCCATTGTCTAGATGGATAAGCTGAGGCTCAGGTCACCTGGCAAAGGGATACTTGAAACCAGGTCTCTCACTCCCTTCTCCAACCCTTTCCACACGAATGCCTGATGCCCACTGTGGTGGTGGTAGCATTGTGGGCTATGGTGGATAGGACTGGGGACTCAGCAGGGCCAACAAGGGGTTATGGGCTCTCCAGCCACACAGCTTGGCCTTCTGGGAACTGAGTGAAGTTATGGGCTTCTCCTCCTCCCTTCACACTTCATTGGAGGCAGACACTTTCCTGGTTGGTGGCTCCAGGGACATCAACAAAATGAGCTGAATTTTTCTCAATTATACTAATATTTCCTTAATGTCTTCCAGCTAAAGACTACCAGGCACATCTGGGCAAAATCCATGGGGAATCTCAGTAAGGGGTGTGTGTAAAACTAAAATCAGTTGCCGTTGAGTCAACCTGACTTATGGATACCCCATGTACGTGAGAGCAGAACTGCTCTATAGGATTCTTGTTTTCTCTCTGTCTCTTTTTAAATGCTATGCATGTTTTCTATATGCATGTTATGTATGCTGGACAATGAATAAGGAAGACCAGAGAAGAAATGATGCCTTGGCACTATGGCATTGGTGGTTGTGTGCTGTTGAGTTGGTTCCAATTCACAGCAACCCCGTATAGAATTTCCAAGGCTGCAAATCTTTATGGAAGCAGAAAGTCTCATCTTTCTCCCACAGAGCAGCTGTAGGTTTCAAACTGCTGGACTTGCAGTTAGCAGCAACCCAATACGTAACCCACTATGCCACCAGGGTATTAGCGAAAAATATTGAAATCAACATGATCTGCCAGAAGAATGAACAAACCTGTCTTAGAAGAAGTAAAGTCAGAATGCTGTTTAGAAGTGAGGATGAGAAGACTTTGTCTCATGTACTTTGGACATGTTGTCAGGGGGTATCCATTCCTGGAGCAAGAACTCATGTTTGGTAGAGTAGAAGGACATCAAAAAAGAGGATGATTCTCCAGGAGATGGAGTGACAAGGTGACTACATCAATGGGCTCAAGCATAGGAAAGATTGTAAGGGTGACATAGGATCGGACAGAGCTTCCTACTGTTGTACATATTCAGATTGCCTCAACAACACCCAACAACAAATATATACATAGATACGGCATTCTGCTCCTGTAAAGGTTTACAGCCTCGGAAACCCTGTACAGGGTCGCTATGAGTGGGTTCCAAATCCATGGCACATAACCACCACCACCACCATACATGTATGTATGTATATAATTTTATTTATTTATTTGTTGCTGAGAATACGCAGAGCAAACTCAGCAGTCTCAGTGTACCATTAGTAACATTGATGGCATTTTTTGAGTTGTGAAGCCATTCTCATGCCTTTTTCTGAGTTGTTCTTCCCACATCCACATAAACTCACTGCTCTCCAAGGTTTCCATTGAATCTGCCAAGTAGCTGCTGTCAATTTGATTCCATATACATCATTCATTCTTTACTTTATGGTTAATGTGTTTATTTAACTTTTTATTGTGAATTGAGTGAAAATTTATAGAACAAACCATCAATCCCACATTTAACAAATTACACATTTTGTATCAATACAATGAAGGCAATCCACTCCACTCCACATACCCTCAGTTAACAATATTTACTTGTAGTCGCTTTCTCCCCCTTCACCAGTAACCCTCATAGAATGTTTCATTTAGCAAGAACATCTTTTCTTAACCTTTTACAACCATAGTCTCGTGCAATATTTGTCCTTTTGTAACTGACTGATTTCACCAAGCATTAAAAAAAAATACATGTTGTGAGGTGTTTTGCAGATGCTTTGATAGTCTTCAATGTTACATAATAGTCCATTGTGTAATGTACTAAAGTTTATTTAGCCACTTTTCTGTTGATGGACATTCAGGCTGTCTCTATCTTTTTGCTGTTGTGAATAGTGCTGTAATGAACATGGGTGTGCATAGATCTAATCGTGTCACAGCTTTATTATACCAAGCAGAGTGATGGCTGGGTCATGTGGTATTTCTATTTCCAGCTTTTTGAGAAAGTGCTATAACATTTTCTACAGTGGTTGCACCATTTTACAGTCCTAACAACAGTGTAGGAGGGTCCTAGTTTCTCCAGTCCCTCACCAGTATTTATTGTTTTCTGTTTTTTGAACTTGGCTATTAATGCTGGAGTAAAATGGTATCTGATTATTGTTTTGATTTACATCTCTCTAATGGCTCTGGTAGC